>NC_060076.1:5471730-5793846 GCF_922984935.1 Meles meles
ACTCCCAGCCAGCAAGACGCTGCAGCTGGTTAAAGGGACAGGGAGAGATGGTCCACTTAAGAAAGCATGAAAGAAAGAAAGAAAAAAAAAGGGACCCCCCCCCCCCGCCTCCCCAAGCACCCTGTCAGAGCTTTAGGAGAAGGCAAATTGTTTGCAGCCTGAGGTCCAAGTGACCTCTGAGGAGCTTAGACCTAGGCCAGTGTGGCCCAGTCCGGTGGCACAAGCCACCCATGGCCCCTGGGGCCAGCGATGTGGCCGGTGCCACCCGAGACGGGCTGCCACGGATCTCAAAGACTCCAGACGGGGGTGGAACACAGCTCACAAGGGATATTTTCGTCTCCGTGAAAGGCTGAAGGAGATGGGTCCACAGGGTTCCGTAAAATATAGTATTAAAATGATGTCACCTGTTGCTTTTGATCTCTTTTTAGTTTTCTTTTTGGTTTGTTTGTTTTAATGGGGCCGCTAGAAAAATCTAAATCACCCGTAGGGCTCACATGGGTTACACACTGCGGCTCTGAATGCCTGGCGCCTGGTGCATACCGAAGGAAGGAAGGAAGGAAGGAAGGAAGGAAGGAAGGAAGGAAGGAAAGAAGGAAGGAAGGAAGGAGTGGATGGACAGACAGAGGGACATAGGCCCCGGGTCAAGGTCAGGCTGGAGTGGGGACGGGCGTTTGATTCCCCCTGATCCTGGTGATTCCCACCCCAAGAAAGGGCTCCAGGATGCTGGGGGTCAGGCAAACAGAGCTAGGGCCTTAGCTGGGTGACCCCGACTGGGGTTGAGTGGGCTATGAGCACCCCAGAAACAGGGCAGCAATGTCCCAGCCTGCACCCAAGAAGTTAAATCTGGGAACACCGAGGACACTGGCCAGAAGGCGCCATGTCTTTCTGTCCCATGCTCTCATCTCCCCAAGCCCCTGGCGGGTACCTCTAGGAGGGGCTGATGGTCAGAGACAGTGCTGGACCCCCGCATCTGGCATGAGCCCACGGTCTCTCCACAGCAAGACAGGCACCACCCACCCGGAGGATCAGGTGCCCTCTGTCCCTGTCTGGGGAAACTCCCAGAACTCTATATCCTGCCCTCCCCCCACCCAGGGACCTTAGCTCCCAGCACCCACCCCGAGGGGAGGGCGGCATCTTACCTTAATCTGAGGGGCCAGTGAGTAGCAGGTGAGCTCAAACCGGACCTGATCATTTCCCTGGAACACGGAGCAGGGGGTGGTCAGGAGCCGTAGCACAGGGGCGGGGGCAGGGGTCTGGGGGTCCGGCAGGCAGGAGCTGCCCCTCACGACTGCTGACCACCGGCTGGGGGGCTGCTCAGGGCAGGTCCACTGCATGGCTCTCCTCTCACCCCCAACCTCGAAACCCTCCACGGTGCGTACTACTTTTTGAAAAATGACAGTTGGTCTTAGAGGCGAAAGCCCAGCTCCTGCCCTCCAGGCAGAGTCAGGACGGGAACACAGGGCTCCCTGGGCACTCGGGTGTGCGAGACAGGATGCTTGTGGGCCCGGCTCATGGGCCCGGCGGTGACGGCCACGCGACTTCTGTGTGTGTCGAGCTGTGTGACGTGTGCGTGCGTGTGTGTGTGTGTGTGTGTGTATGCGGGGGTGTGTTGGCAGGATGGGGACGCGGGCGTTTGGGGAGATGGCAGGGCACCCACACGTACCATCGTGTATGTACACACTTCAGGGTGCGTGTGTGTGCCCGAGGCTGGGGGTCTGGCCCCGCCGAGATCCCGGTCCTTCCCCAGGCAACCCCCAGCTGCCCACACCTCGGCCTCCTCCTCAAGGTTTCCTCCCCGCCTGGCCTCATCCACCCCAATCCAGAGACCGAGTCCAGGGCTCGGGCTCCGTGGTGCTTGCACTCCTCATATCCATAAAACTGGGAAGCCTGTTGCCTCGGCGAGCCTCAGTTTCCCCATCTACAATCGCTGCCACTTGGCGGGGAATGGGTGGAACCAGGGGACCACTGAGGGCCCATTATCCTCGGCTCTGCTCTGCACAGACGGGAAGCTGCGGTCCCAGTAGAAGGGACGAGTTCAAGGGTCCCCAGCCCCCACCCCCAAGGGCTGCCCGGCCTCTCTGTGCCCACGTCCTCCGCTGCAGAAGGAAGCGTCCTGTGACCGTCCCCCCCCCCCCCCCCCGGCGCGCAGACGCGAGGGCTGCCAGCGTCCTGCCTGCTTCCCATTAGCTCGGCACCCGGAGTGGGGACTTAAGCTGTGGAAATAACAGAGGGACCTTTCGCCTACTGTGAAAACTGCACGGGCCCAGCGAGGCGGCGGCGGGAATGACATGTTATTTTCCAGAGTCTTGTCAGGCGGCACGGAAACGCAGATCTCAGCCCCTCTTGGCGGAGGAGCCAGGAGCCCAGGCGCTGAGGCTGCCCCCCAACCCCACCGCCCTGTGCCTCTCGGGGGTGGGGGGGGATTGAGCTGCACCAAACCCGCCCTCCCACTTGCCCGCCAACCCAGCCCTGGCATGAGCACCCACTAGGCGCTCGCTGTCCCTGGGGAGAGAGCCACGTGGGGCCAGTGGGGTATTCACCCCGGCTTGCCGATGAGGAGAGCGGGGCTCAGAGGGGTGATGTCACCTGCCTGGGGCCACACAGCCAACAGACATTTCTGTCCCAAGACCTCACCGTCACGTGTCCGGTCTGAGCTCCAGACTTAAACTCATTGAGTCCTTACAGCTGACCGCAGTCCCCCGGAAGTAGGTTCTATTATTATCCCCGCCTTACAGGTGGGGAATCTGAGGCACGGCCAGGGACATGTGCCCATGGACCCCATGGCCAGCCCCGTTCCTGCAGCAACGGCAGCTAGAACAAAAGGCAGACCCACGTCAAACTTGGAAAGCACAGGGTGCTACACGCCCTGGTGACCCCCCCCCCCGCGACTTCATGTTCCCCAGTAAGACGGCAGCTTGTGTTTCCCTGGACAGGCCTGCTGGGCGGCCGTCTGCCCACTCAGCCCCACGTGGGGATACCCATCTGTTGGCCCGAAGCCAAACAGCCTCCCTCGGTTCAAACTCTGTCCCAGATGAAGAGCCAAGGTGGGTCCCGTCCCCCGCCCCCCTACCCCGAGCCCCAGGACCCTGTGCGCCAGGGCAGCTCAGGGGGCGTGCGTGTGCTCCGCCGGGGCAGGAGGGCTCCACACCGGGTGTGTCCACGTGCTGATACACGTACAGGCATACGTAAGTGCGGGTGCAGCGCCCACGGGGGCTGGGGGCTCCGCCCACTGTTCCCGGGCGAACCATACAGATGGCGCCTTTTGCAAAACTGCTCCCCGTACCCCTGGCCCAAGTCTGGCTCACATTTCCAGGCCCTTCTTCCAAAACTGGGGGGAGGAGGGCCCGGAAGGGTTACCTCAGCTTTTCTATGGCTCTCCGGGAGGGAGGGAACAGGGTGGGGCGCAGGGGGGGAACCCCAGCTTGAGCTCTGTAGCAGGTGCTGCCTGGCTGGGCCCTGGGAGGGACGCTGCCTCCCACCTCCAGGTCTTTGCAAGGGCTGTTCCTGTGGCCTGGGGTGCCCTTCCTCCTTGGTGTCACTGGCTAACTCTTGTTCCCCCACTGTTCAGCCCCCTGCTAGGTTAGGGCTCCTAAGTTCCTGGGGGCCTCCCGGAGCCCATGCATGGAGGAGGCCCAGTGCTGGATAAATCCTCGGGGAGTGAGTGAACACACACGTGGGTGTGACTTCTGGGAGGTTGGACGGGGGCTCCCCAGGCCCTGGTTTCCTCCATCAGTGACTCAGGAGCTGGGAGAGGTTAGGGGCTGAGTTTCCACATGGCCACAGCCTCAGAACTGGCCACGCCAGAATCTTCTCCATCTGTGGGGGGAGCCCCTGCCATCTGCTAACGCTCCAGCTTTCTCTGCACTGTGACCCCCTTGCCCAAAACCGCCAAGGGTCCTCTGGTATCTCTCTGGGCTTGCCGGCCTGACCCCCTGGCCTCGGTTTTTCCACTGGCGCCACAAGCCTCCCGCACTTGCTCCAGAAGCCCACCTCCCGGGATGGAAAGTCACAGACGCTGGCCCCCGCCACCAGGCCATAAGCCACGGCAGGCCACCGGCTCCTGTCCCCTACCTCCCTGCCGCAAACTTGGCATTTCTCTGGACCCCACCCCGGGCCTGCCTGGTTCTCCCTATTCACACCCCTCAGTTCTAGGAAATTGTCTCCAGAGACTTTGTGGGAGTGGCTTTCCCAGTTTCTGTAAATAGGGGAAACGAAGGCACAGCAGTATGCCTTGCCCAGTAATCCCAGGTTAGGTGGAGATCCAGGGTAGCACTCCCCTCCCACGGCCTTCCAACCTCTAGTCTTGGAGGCCAAAGAATGTCTGGAGGGGGTGTTCTTTTCCGAACCCGAGTCCTGTGGACCCGGGTAGGGACCCTAGGATCCTGGGGGGTGGTGGCTGTTCCCCTGCTTTTCTCCAGAGTCAGCAACCCAAGGCCTCAAAGCCAAGCCTCTGGTGCCCTCCTGTGGTCGAACTGAGAAGTGCACACAGCGCAGGTGGCTACTGGCCGCTTTAGGGAGACTAGGGTAGGGGGGCTGTGTGTCTCCCCAGACCCTTGAATCTCCCAAACCAGGGCCAGACCCGCCACATGCACACATTCACTCCCCCAGCGCTGAATGCCGCCCATCCTCAGTCCTGGGGCTACCATTGGAGGGACCCTCTCCGGGCATAAGCCCTTCCAGAATCCTGATCTCGCCTCCGCTTAAACACCTCCAGGAACAGGGAGCTCACTGCTCAGCCCATTTCAATATGGGCAAATGAGATGGCTGGGAAGCTTCTTTATTCCACACTGACTTCTGTTCTCACTGACCTTCCTCTGCCCACAGGAGCCCCCAGTACAGATCTGACCATCGGACGAGTAGGGCAGTCCCCTCCGGTCCCGAGTGAACCGAGCAGTCCCTGCATGCCAGCCCTGTGCCGAGCACTTATGCAACTATCCTGCTCATTGCTCCCAAACTGCTCCAAGAGCTAGTTCCACTTGCTCCCATTTTACAGACAAGGAAATGCAGACTCATGGGGGTAAAGTCACCCAGCCCAAAAGCAGGGGACCCAGGACCTGAACACGACTGCATGGGCCATAAGCCCCGAGTCCTGAACCTCTGGGTTCCCCTCCACCTTGCCCTACAGCCCTCCAGTGGAAGGCGACACGCACATCTCTGTCCAAACAGCCCGGCTCTGGCCTCCTGCTCCAAAGGTGCTCACGACTAGGCTGTCGGTGAGAGCTAGGGCCACGGGTCTGGGTGAGAAACCTGCCAGTTCCCTGCTTCCATCAAAGCCTGCCATTTGAGTCCAGAACAATCCCAAACACACCACTGGGGGAGTCACCGGGGGCCCCCCATCTGGCCTGGGGCTCCCCTGTGCCTCCAAATCGCAGGCCCTCGACATGAAGCCAGCCCTGGTGAAGCCGACTCTGGTTCCACGCTCCCAGGGAGGCTGTAGTTCAAGGCTCCTGGCTCCAAGCCTTGGCACAGACGGACCCCTCTGCCGGGCACACCCTTCTCATCCTGCAGGGCCAATGTCTGCAATCAGCCCTCCCTCCCCTGCCTGCTGCTCCTGCAGCCGCCTTACCAACGCATCCCCTCTCCTCTCCCTGAGGGCAGGAGGAGCCCAAGAGTTCCACACCGTTGCCAGACCCAGCTCCTGCCCAGCCCTTTCTAGAGGCCCAGCAGAAGCTTGCTGACCTAAGGCCCAACGAATGAATGAGCACATGAGCTCTCAGAGACATGAACCGGTGTCACCCTGGCCCAAGGCTACCCTCCAGTCACATGTCCTCGGTCCGAATTGAGGCTGCAAGTGTCTTTACATCCCAGTGAGCCAGAGCCTGGGTCAGGTTAGCACGAGGTTAGCACGAGGGTGCCGGTAATGTAGTGAGCTCCCCGTCACTGGGAGGTGTGTAGTCTACTGATGGTGGGGTTGTTAGGGAGCCAAGCCCTGGACCGGGCTATTGGCTTGGTGTCCAGTGATGTTGAGAGCCCAAGACTACAGTCTTCATAACAATGCCCAAGAGTTGCCAACACTGGACTCTTGTTTCTGGAGCACGGCCCCCTGTGGGATGGGGTGCTGAGGGCTCTCCTGCCTGGTGCCCCACAGGGCTCTGTCTCACTCTGCACTGTCCACGTGGGGCCTGGAAGTCGGGGGTGCACCACGGGTGAGTTGTGTCCCCCCAGAGGAGAAGTTGAAGCCTCAGCTCCCAGAACCTGAGGATGATATTCCAAATATTCCCTATTTGGACATAGGGTCTTTCTAGAGGTGATGGAGTTAGGTTGAGGTCACTAGGGTGGGCGCTAATCCCCGTATGACTGGGGTTCTTATGAAAAGGGAGGAATTTGCACACAGAACCACACAGGCCTGCAGGGCGGAGGAGGGACAATGCATGGGGAGAAGACAGCCATGTGCCTGGACAACAGCAGGTTGCGTCTACAAGGGCACAGCCAGTCGCTATAGAAGTCTGGAGAGGCCCGGAATGACGCCTTCCTAGCCCCCTCAGCCGGAGCGCGGCCCTGCCCACACCTGGGCCCCAGAACCCAGAGAGACAATCCATTTCTGTGGCTGGAGCCTCCCAGGATGCGGAGCTGGGGTGGAGCCCTCAGGGCAAATTAAGACGGGGAAGCCCCCTGTCCCTCCCCACCCCACCCCTGTTTTGCACGTGAAGAATCCGAGGCTGGGGGAGGGCCACACAGCTGGGGTCACCCCCTCTTTGCTAACGTGGGTTTCTGACCTTGGCCACTACCATCGCGTGGCAACCTGTGCTGCGTGACCTGGGCGGGTGGGGGACGTCCCTGAGCCTCCATGTGGAGTCTGCAAACTGCTCCCACTGTTGGCAGAGCCCGCCCACGGAACGCACAGCTCACAGCCGCTTCCACTCCCAATACCCGCCCCTACGGATTCTGGTCCTCCTGCTCAGACCCCGCCCGCCTGCCTCTGGTGGGGGGGGTAAAGGCCGCCCTCGCTGCCTGAGTCCCATTGGCAGGTTCACCCTGCCCCTCCTCCCCCGTGTCCGCTGCCTCACCTTTCCTGTGGCGCCGTGAGACACATACTTGGCTCCCTCCCGCTGGGCGATCTCCACTTGTTTGCGGGCGATGCAGGGCCTGGCGAGCGAGGTGCCCAGGAGGTAGCGGTCCTCGTACAGTGCGCTGGACTGGATGGCGGGCCAGATGAACTCCTCCACAAACTCTTTGCTGACGTCCTCAATGAACACCTGCAGGAAGAGGCGCCCATGGGAGGAAGGCTTGGCAAGGAGGGGGCCCAGCCAGAAGACAGAGCCCCAGGGGCCTCACTAATGCCTGGCAAGAGGTACCTCCGTTATTCCTTCTGTATCTGTAGTAGACATCATCAATCAATCCTAGCATACAGTGCTATTACTCCCTTCTTGCAGTCATCACAGACATCACTAATCAATCCTGATTTCCATCTAGCTGAAACTCGATACAGTTCTTTTTTTTATTTTGTTTTATTTATTTATTTGACAGGCAGAGAGAGACAGACAACGAGAGAGGGATACAAGTAGGGGGAGTGGGAGAGGGAGAAGCAGGTTTCCCACTGAGCAGGGAGCCCAATGTAGGGCTCCATCCCACAACCCTGGGATCATGACCTGAGCCAAAGGCAGGTGCTTAACAACTGAGCCACCCAGGTGCCCCTGGATGTAATTCTTAAGTCCCTCCCAGCACAGCATTCTGGGCCCCAGATGGAACCTGTTGTCACCTAAGACCTAAAGCAGTCCAGAGTAGATAGTTATCCACAAAAGCTCTAAGCCAGGGATGATTCCGTCCCCCAGGGGAAGTGTCCCTCAGAAACCATCTGGAGATATTTTTGGTTGTCACAGCAGGTGGGCTGAGGGAAAGGGCTTCTGGTGTCTCATGGGTGAAGGCCAGGATGCTACTAAACATCCCATGTTGCTCAGGACAGCCGACCGCACACGCCAAGTTCCAAGATCGAGAAGCCCTAACTTACAGGAATGGCTCTCAAAACGTAGACCTTGGATGTCTCAAGACCCTTTCAGGGAGACGGAGCAAAAAGACTTTTTAGGGGCACCTGGGCGGCTCAGTGGTTTAAAGCCTCTGCCTTTGGCTCAGGTCATGATCCCAGGGTCCTGAGATCGAGCCCCGCATCGGGCTCTCTGCTCAGTGGGGAGCCTACTCTCTCCTCTCTCTCTGCCTGCCTCTCTGCCTGCTTGTGATCTCTGTCAAATAAATAAATAAAATCTTTAAAAAAAAAAAAAGACTTTTTAGAGTGATCGTAAGGTGTTATTTGCCTTTTTCACCAGGTTGACATTCACCCCGAATTCGCAAAAGCAACGATGGCCACTCAAAACACAAATCAAGGCAGAGACACGGTCACTACGTTCCCAAGGCCTCCCGTCCACAGTGAAGATTTCACTTGAGAAGTGTCTTGAAGCCGTAAAAAAAGATGACTTTTGTCAAATCTCAAGCATAGCAGATGAAATACACACAACACTTCTGTTGCATTCCATAGCGAGTTACAAGCTCAACTAGCCACTTCTGTTTTCATAGAACATTGTTTTTACTGGAAAGAATGATAGACACATTACGGACTTTCAGACTTGAGGGTCTGGCCAACAGTTTCACAAAAATGAACAAAACTGAGTACTTGTTGCCAGTGATAAAATTCGGGCTTTCTGGTTAAAATTAGAATTATGGGCAACTTGCCTCTGACAGCTTCCTCATATTTCTGAGTAGTGGTGAGACTGTCAAATGTGATATTTTGATATTTTATCATGAAACACACCAACATTTGGGAGAGCTGCCTAACTCAACGACACAATAGTTTTCTAAAGGACCAAGGCATGATGTCACGCCATCTTGCATGGTGAAAAAAAATCCATCCGCAGGGCAAGATGGACCAGTGGATTTTAATGCATGAAAAATTCATTGTGGAGTTTCTGTTTCCCTGTTGCACTGATCTTTAAGAAACTGCCCCTTGTTGACTTTTGATGCGGTATCCAAGGATATCCCCAACTCTCTGAAAAGGATTTTAAAATATTCCTCTTTTGGGGTGCCAGAGTGGCTCAGCTGGTTGAGTGTCTGACTTTCGGTTTCGACTCAGGTCATGAGATCAGGGTCCTGGGATCGAGCCCCACGTTGGGCTCTGTGCTCAGTGAGGAGTCTGCTTAGGATTCTCTCTCTCCCTCTCCCTCTTCCCCTCCCCCCTACTCATACACCCGTGCTCCCTCTCTCGAAAAATCTTTAAAAAAAATAAAATACTCTCTTCCAGTGTTACATTCATGAGGCCATATTTTTTGCCGACGCAAACCAAAACAACACATCACAAAGTGAATGGCGACAGGGCTACGGGAATCCACCTGTCTTCTGTGAAACCAGACATTAAAGGGGTTTATAAAAATGTAACACAATGCTACTTTTACCAAAAACTCTTGTTTTGGAAATAGTTACTTTTCTGAGGTAAAAATGTAACTTACATTAACCTCTAAGGTGTTTAATATTATTTTTTTAAAATGGGTTAATATTGGGGCGCCTGGGTGGCTCAGTGGGTTAAGCCTCTGCCTTCAGCTCAGGTCATGATCCCAGGGTCCTGGGATCGAGCCCCGCATCGGGCTCTTGGCTCATCAGGGAGCCTGCTTCCCCTCTCTCTCTGCCTACTTGTGATCTCTGTCTGTCAAATAAACAAATAAAATCTTAAAAAAAAATTAAAAAAAGAAAGTATATGGGAGCCCCTGAGGGCACAAGGTTAAGGATTACTGATCTAGGGTAATGTATAGAGGCCAAATCTTTACACGAAAGCCTAGCTCATGTTTGACACTCACGTGTTCTTCCTGCACTTTCTGGGCTCCTGCTTGGACAACTCTTCTCCTCTCTGAGACTCAGGGGACTCTCGACCAAGGAGGGATATCCAGTGTTAGGCATATGGCCAGTGATGGGATGTGGGACTCCTTCATTCATCTTAAGGTACTAATTGAGCTTCTACTATGTTCCAGGCTTCTTTTTGGGTTCCGAGAACCCCACAGAAGTACCCTACAGAGGGAACCAGTTCTGGCCAAGCCGGTGGGCTGATGGCCTTTCACACCACCCGTTAGGTCCCCTGTGAGGGTGCAGGGGACGTCCCCATGGGAGCAGCTCAGACTTTATACTGTGAGTCTATGTGAGAAGGGACCATGTTGGCTCTGTTCACCATCTGGGCTCTGCACCCAGCAGAGGGCCTGCCCGCCCCATGATTAGATGCTGGGTCAATGCACTGAACTCAACTAGAACTTTCTGATTCTGCGGAATGGATGGAAGGATGGACAGAGATAAAAGAGGAATGAGCAGGTAGGTGGATGAAGGACGGATGAAAGAATGGGTGATAGATGAATGGATGGACAGCTGATGGTTGGATGGATGTGCAGATGGATGGATGCATGGATGTATGGACAGATGGAAGGATGGATGGATGAATGATGGTTAGATGGAGGGATGGATGGATGAATGGATGGATGGAAGGATGGATGGATGAATGATGGTTGGATGGATGGATGGATGGATGGATGGATGAATGGATGGATGGAAGGATGGATGGATGAATGATGGTTGGATGGATGGATGGATGGATGGATGGATGAATGGATGGATGGAAGGATGGATGGATGAATGATGGTTGGATGGATGGATGGATGAATGGATGGATGGAAGGATGGATGGATGACGGTTGGGTGGATGGATGGATGGATGACGATTGGGTGGATGGATGGATGAGTGAGTGGATGAGGGATAACAGGGATGGGCAGGTGGATGGATGGATGTGGAAAAGGAAATAGATGAGTGGGTGGGACAAGGAGGTGGTGGGGCAGAGAACAGTGACGAGGGAAGGCAGGGAGATGATGGCGCCCACATGCCCGAAAACAGAAGGAATTGATCTCATACTTCTGGAAGTGAGAGGACCAGCGGGAAGGGGTGCCGACAACAAGGAACTCCGGCACAGCATCGCCACTGCTGCCCCCACATGTCAGAACCCCACTCCCAGCCCTGGATCCTGCCTCCACCTGGTACCTTTTTGGCCCCGAGCTTCAGTGCCTTCTTCCTGGCTTCTTCAAAGTCTTCCTTCTGGCCGATGTTGGCCTGAGAAGCAGAAGCAGAATGGTGGCATCAGCCCAGCGGCACAAAGAAGAGTGGGGGAGAACTGCAGCCCCCCTGGGTAGGTGCTGTCTACAGCACCCCTCAAACGGAGGAACTTTCCATTCGAGGGGCCAAGGTCACTTAGAAGGAGAAAGGCACAGAGCAGGGTCCGGAGAAGCGGGACTGCTTCTGGGAGCTGACATTTGTCCTTCTCTGGACGTGCTGGGGAGCAGTTCCCGTGGGTCGGAGCGCTAGGTGCCTCTGGCCCTGTGTGCACTGGGCTTCCGCTTCCGGGACCCAGAACCTGCTGTCACTGCCTTAAAGGTCTCAGGCTTCCCTTAAGTCCATCTATCTCATCCTGAAAACTCCCCCAAAGCCAGTACCGAGGTCACTGTGTCAGAAAGTGCGCAACCCCCAGGGGACTTCTGCCACCGAGCACAATGACTTGACCATCCCAAGGCATATGGGCAGGTGGGAGGCCGAACTTGCTGTTGGAGTCCAACTTCTATGACAGCCCTCTCTCCAGACACCAGCATGGTTTCCGCTGGCTGCGCTCTGGCCTGCTGCCCAGGTTTCAACCCTGCATTCGGCTCACCAGACTCTGGAATCTTCCCAGAACCCATGTGCATGTGCTTTCTGAGGTCACTCGGCTTTTGAATCTGTTCCGCAGTAGCCGGGCTTCTGAACCACCCCACTGTCCTGTCGTCGGCAAGACCAACACACCCTGGGGTTCTCGCGTGCTCCCAAAGTGGTGACTCTCACTGGCCGGGGGCTGGGAGCGAGGCACTTCCCCTCCTGGGCCTCACTCTCCCCCACCTGAGGGACAAGGGGACTGGGTGCTAGGTGATATTGACTTTAACTGCAAACCAATCATTCCTGGCAAGAGCTGAATTTTTGTCTCTGGAGAGCACCATCTTCCCTTCCTCTAGGAACAGAAACCTCTCTTCTGAGTCCTCTTGCCATAGGAAGGGAGGGGAACAAATCATGTCTCCTGCTCACTGTTGGGACAGGCCCAGGATCCAAGCCCACACAATCAGAACCCTTCATGACACAGCCATGAAATCAACGTGTGGTGGGCAGCAGCTTGGGCAGTGAAAATACCCCTGGGCTCTCCCAGGCTCTCCTTTCCCTGGGAGAGCCAGGCTACAATGACGGGAGCCTTGCCTGCCCTGTGGAGAGGCCAAGAATGAAGCCCAATAGAGGTGGAGACAGATCTGGATATGCACCTGGATCCAGCCTTGCCTGAAGCTGTCACAGCCCAGACTCTGTCACACAAGCCAAAAACTCTTTTTTTCTCTCTCTCTCTCTCTCTCTTTTTTTTTTTTTTTTGCTTTGGTTGATTTCGTTTACATTGGTATGTGTTAGACTTTTAGAATTTGCACTTAGGGGTCCTGAGTACATGGAGGATTCAGCAGCTACCTCTGGTCCAGTTCATTAGAAACAGAGCCAGCATGACCAGGGACGCCTGCTGGACCCAGCACAGGGGAGTGGCATCACACATAACCTGTTATCTGCCTGGGACGCGTCTGCCCCTAGAACTAGGTGGTCTTCAAGGGCACAGCCAGTTCAGCCACTGCAGCGTCCTATAAACTTTGCAGAATTGCTGGGGCTGACAAGGGACTTCTGGAAATGGCGAGTGTGTGCTTTCCATGGCCTTCAGCAGGCCCATGATCCCTTGCAGGCAGGCTGGCCAAGTCACACTGCCAAGCTCTTTCCCACCATTCCCCACTCTGGTCGCCCACAGATTGCTGGCCTCCCCCGTGCTCTGCGGGGCATTCCAGACCTGGGGGACACCGTGGATGTCCGTTTTATGGAGGAAGAAAGGGAGGGAGAACCTACAGTTCAGGGCAGGCTTAGGGAGGGGCCGGGTGAGTGATGGGGAGAAATAGGGAGAAAGACACACTGAGCACCTCCTTACCAGGTAGGCGATGACGTCATAGCCTTGTTCCTTCAGCCACACGAGAATGCAGGAGGTGTCCAGGCCGCCACTGTAGGCCAGAACCACGGAGCCTTTGCTGGACATCTTGTCTGGGGGTGGGGGGGAGGGGTTGAGGAAGGACAGTGACGCAGAGCCAACCTGTCCGGACCCGTCAGCCCCTGCAAATAGCACCCCCCCCCCCGGCCCTTGGCCTTGGGCAGCCTCGTCCTCCAGCATCCTCCAGCATCCCCAGCTCTCACTGGGGGGTTGGGAACAAGATGTTCACCTGTCATCAAGGCCAGCCCAGGAGCTGTTCCTTCCCAAAGCCTCACCTTCTCCACCCTTGGGGAACCGACCCTCCCACTGCACGCACGTGGTCACACACAGGCAAGGGCTGGGGAACACTGACAGCAGCTTGGGGCTGACGGGATGGGGGGGCCGCTGGGGGGGGGCGGTGGGAAGCACGTCTTGGAGCCACTCCCCCACCAGCTGGAGAAAGTACGGGAGGCTGAGCTGTTGGCACCAGGCCAGGATGCCCGGGAGACATGGGTGGGGTGGCCCGGAGAGCACCAGGTGTGGCTCTGACGCCCTCCCGGAGCTCGCTCTGCACCCCCACCATGACCCATGGAGTGGCTGCTGTCAGGGCCCGTGGGGAGACAGAGACTGGGGCTCAGACAGGTGAGCAGGGGCTCCAGGCCCAGAGCACGTGCCAGGGCTCTTCCCAGCATGCAGTGCTGTCTCCCAGCTGCAGGCAGAACGGGATGCTGGGGCGCAGAGCTCCTGCCTCCACGCTTCCCCCAACGGGGGCCCCAGGGAACCCTCCTGCCCTGGGATTTTAGACTCTCTTCAAACGCAAGCACCTCTGGGAGGGAAAACAAGAGACCCTGAGGGACCTGCTGCTCCGGGACGCAGATGCAGACACCGAGCCCCAGAGAAAGAAGGAGACGGGCAGAGGGAGGGCCTTCCTGGAGGTGTAGATCACAGACCTGTCCCTCTGCAGCAGGGACAGGAGTGTCCCGCCCCATCCATCTCCTCGGCTACCCCAGGGCATCAAGGGCTCCTGCCTTCTTGCTTTTGCGGCTGCTGTTCCTTCTTCCCGAAGCCTCTCCCCAAACCCTCGGGCTGTGTTGGGGCCCGCCCTACCTCCCCAGGCACTCTCCCCAGGGCCCTGAGAGCAGATGCTGTTACTGTGCCCTTTCGCTAAAGAGGAAATCGAGGGTCACAGAGGTGGAGTCATGAGCTTGACATCAGATGGTAAGCAGGCAGTGGGACCAGATGTGGAAAGAGTCCATCTGGTCCCAGCGTCCCTGGACATGGCCCAGCCTCCTGCATTACAGGGGGGATGCCCGTGTCTGGTGATGGCGTTGACCCTGGAGTCTGACCAAGGGCAGGGTCCTCATTAGATACTCTTGGGAGAAGCCGTGGACGCCCCTCCACAGACCCATGGAGCCCAGAAGGGGCATCCCACCATGACAATCGCAAAGATGCAGGCTCCCACATACTGAAAACCTCCCCTGTGCCTGGAGGTCCCGAGAGGTGCTGTCCCTGTCACTCAACCCTGCGCAGCAGAGCCTGGACAGAGCCCAACGTGACTAGAACACACGTCCCCTGTGCAGACAGAGCTCACTGGCCCACCCGCCTGCCGGCTCCAGGGCTCACACACCCTGCAGCCCTTTGGACACAGAAGGGAACAGTGAGGTGTGGGGGAGTGCTTTTTCTGATGGATGTTCACAACTTTTGCCTCCAGTGGGCATCCGACCACCTGCCAGGCCCTGGCCCTAGCCACCTGTTTGCTGGTGACTCAGCAGACCCTGACCCGGGGCCAGGAAATGGTGCCCATGGCAACTGCAGCCAGGCAACAGGCCATCATAAATGGAGGGAGGAAGGGAGGGAGGAAGGGAGGCAGGAAGGACCCGGAAAGCACCTTGGATTGGAGATGTGGGTTCCCGGCTTCTGGAATCTGACTTCGCAGCTCCGTGAACCACTCTGCAAAAGTGAAAACTGTTCAGCTGCCTGGCGCAGGAGTCCAGGGGAAGCCAGAGGCCTTGAACCTGGCCTCCCCTGCTGCAGGATTTCCCCTGAGCAGCCCTGTTGATAGGGGAGATGTGCGGAGGCCCAGGAACCACCCGCCCAGCCTCCCGGTCCTGGAAGGTACTGGTGCTCCCAGCCTCCTGTGCTTGAGCCACGGTGCTGGCGGGGGATGGGGGCGGTGGTATCCTGCTGCATGTCTTCCAAACAGCTCCACTCAGGAATAACAGATACAAGAAATTGCATTTACTGAGAATCTCGGATTTAACGCGAAACTGTCACCACGATCGACATAAGGAACCTATCCATCACGGGCTGAGGCCTTCCCTTCGAGTCGTCTCTGTTAGAGGCTCAGGTTAAGGAACTGGGCCGAGGCCTTGCTTGGCGGGTCCTGTGGCAGAACCGGGACTCAAACCCAGAGTGGCTGGGCCCCACGAGCCCCTGCTGGAAGGTACAAGGGCCAGAGAAGGGAATCACAGGGGCACGTGTGGTCTGGGAAGCTCCAGGGGGCCGGGACGCCCTGGCATGGCTGGGGCGGGTTCAAGACAGGGAGAGAGGATGCCGGTCCAAGATTCATCCTGCTCTTAGAGTCTAATCACCTTTATTTTTCTTATTAGCAGCAAAATGGACAAAAGAATGTTTGCTATTTTTTTTGTTTTTCATTTTAATCTGTGATATTAACTTCAAATGTATGAAGTAGAGATAGGGAAGGTCACTCGTGTATGTGACATAGCGATATTTCCATTTACTGTGGATAGATGTTTAAGAATGCCACACACAGGGGCACCTGGGTGGCTCAGTGGGTTAAGCCTCTGCCTTTGGCTCAGGTCACGGTCTCAGGGTCCTGGGATCGAGCCCCACATCGGGCTCTCTGCTCAGCAGGGAGCCTGCTTCCCCCTCTCTCTCTGCCTGTCTCTCTGCCTACTTGTGATCTCTCTCTGTGTGTCAAATAAATAAATAAAAATCTTAAAAAAAAAAAAAAAGAATGCTACACACAAATGTAGACCTTCAGAACAGGCAAAATGTAAGGCAACAGGCTATTTCTCATAATAGCTTTAAAAGACATTTTGGGGGACGCCTGGGTGACTCAGTGGGTTAAGCCGCTGCTTTCGGCTCAGGTCGTGATCCCAGAGTCCTGGGATCAAGTCCCACATCGGGATCCTCGCTCAGCAGGAAGCCTGCTTCTCTCTCCGCCTCTGCCTGCCACTCTGCCTGCTTGTGCGCGCGCTCTCTCTCTCTCTCTGACAAGTAAATAAATAAATAAAATATTTTTAAAAATTAAAAAAAAAAAGAAAAGACGTTTTGGGGGACACCTGAATGGCTCTGCTGGGTAAGTGGCCGGCTCTTGATTTCGGTTCAGGTCAGGATCTCAGGGTCGTGGGATTGAGCCCTACACTGGGTTCCGTGCTCAGTGGGAAGTCTGCTTGAGAGTCTCTCTCCCTCTCCCTCTGACTCTCTTCTCTCTCTTTCTCAAATCAATAAATAATTCTTAAAAAAAAAAAAAAAAAAAAGTAGAAGTCCCTGCCTGCCGTCTCCTAGAGGCACCTGGAGCCAAGAGGGTGGGCATTGGAGTGAGGGAGAGGAAACCCCACGGAGAGAGACAGACCGCCTGTGCCTGCCCCGCTCTGCCTGTGAGCCCTGGTCCCCGGCCCATCCTAGCCCACGTCACCTGACCGCACCCCCCACCCCCACAGCTGTGAGCTCTGCAGCGACAAGGACCATCTCACAGAGCGCGCCTGACTTACGGCTGGTGCTCAGAACGACGCTTTGGATGCCGTGGTCTAGAGGTCAGTTCCTTGCCTCGAAAGAGAAGGTTAGGTAAATCCCCTGAAAGCCTGGAATTCTAGGGGGGCCCTCATGCAGACACTAGTGAGCCTGCCTGCTTGCCAGGCTGGGTGTGTGCACGGGCACCAGGGACCTTGGCCCTGGGGTCCGAGCACAGTGGAAGAATGCACGCAGCTCCCAGGTCAACCCTGATATCCTTCACCAGAAGAGGGACACCCGGGAGGAAGGAAGAAGGTGGCCTCGTCCCGAGATGCCCGCCAGCCCGGCCCGAGTTGCAGAGGCAGGCGGCATTCTCCGTGGCCCCAGCCAGAGCCACCCTGCCACCAGCCGGCGACGGTGTTAGGCCAGCTGCGGCCCTCGCCCTGTTCCGCGGAAACCCTTGTGCTCTAAAATGTCAAAGCAGGAACGAGGACAAGAGAGACACTGTGTTCAGTGCCACACTCGAGGAGGAGACTATTACTACCACATGGGGCTTGGAAAAGGTAAAGCAACTTCCCGGGGCCACAAGGTAGGGGAAGGCAGGGCTGGGACAGAACCCTGGGCTGACTGCAGACCGCCTGTTCGTTGCTGCCCCGTGCCCTATATAGTCGGGACTCTAGGGGACCACAGATCACCTCCCCTTCACGGTCGTCTTCCAGAAAACAAAACCCTCAATGAGCCATCACCAGTCAGTATATTTCTGTGTGTCAGGCCTACAGGCTGGCAAACGCTCTTCCAGAACCCATTCCTGGGATTCTGACTCAGCTGAGCTTGGTTCGTTACATTTTCTTAAGGCCCTAGCCCCACCGAGGCCAGAAGGATTCTCTCGGACTTTGGGGTTTCTCATTCTAGGGCTGCGGCCCCTGACCCTTTGGGGCCCCCTGTTGTGTCTGAAGAGCTAGGCTGCAATTCCACACTCTGACCAGGAGGTGCCGCTGCCGGGTCTCAGCCTGCCCGTAGGCTTGACAGGTTCTGCTCAGCTCTTGCGCAAGTCCCTGATAAGACAGGGGGAGGATTTTCTTCCCAATCGACAGATGAGAAAGTTGAGGCCAAGGGGCTTGCCCTAGGCTAGACGCTGAGCTGTCTCACAGCCGCGGACTCCTGGGGCCTGAGAATCGAATCAGGAGCACTGGCTCCCTCGAGGACAGTGGAACTCCAGCAAACGTCTCCCACCCAGGGTTAAGGGTCATTCAAAGGGTCTGCCTGGGTTGGGAAGGTTGAGTCTCTGGTTCTGGTGAAAAGCCCCTGAGACGGGTGGTGGGGAGCCTAAGAAGATCTCACTAGACTCTGGTAAGAGACACACAAGAGCGTTTGGAGCCCATGGAGGAAAGGAGAGTGCATTCATTTACTTGTCGACTCTCTAAGTCTGGGGAGGGCGCCTGCCACCCGACAGGACATGCCTGGCCTGGAAGGTCAACCCTGCCTCCAGCGCTACAGCAGAGCTCAGACCCTGAGCTGGTTTCTCTCTTTCCACAAGGGTGCCCACAGGCAAGGCACTCACTTCAGGGGCTTTGTGCTCTGCTGAAGGCAGCTGGCTGGCTTGGCTGACTTCCCAGGACCCATGGAGCTAAGATGAAACGGGGCATGGGAAAGTGCTTGCGCAGCAGGTGAGTCTGGGCCTGGCTCCCCTCTGTGAGTCAGGTTCCTGGGGCCCTCAACCAGGGGAAACGGCTACCAGCATGGCCACGTGGCCACAACCCCCCCAAGCAGGCCAGCAGTGGGTGGGGCGCATGTGAGGACTCGGGGCACCTGATCATTCGGAGTGGGGACCTCCCTCCTCTGCCCCACCCGGTGCCTGGCCCAGGCTCCAGGTGCTCTGAGGGCAGCCTTCATCATTCCGTCAACTTGTACTGAGCAGAGCATTCTGCTTCTCAGAACAGTGCACAGGTGGCTCCAACCGGGACAGGTCCCCATCCCGCCCCTGGGCTCCCCTGCCTGGGCTCTGAGAGGCAGATGGAAGAGGGAAGGGAGTTTAGAATGAAGCCACCCCGGGGTCCATCCATCTCCAAAGTTCCCATCCCTTTGCGGCTCTTTCTGTCTCCCTGGTCTTCCTCCCGACCAGAACCTTCAGTAGGAGGGCAGAGAGCTTGTCTCCTGTCCCACATCCCCCATTTATGGCACAAGGGAAGACCGTTCATGAGTGAATGGACGGAGGCTCCGCTCTCAGTATGTCTACAGAGACTGCCCCACAGTCTCTTACTGTTTCCTGAGCTCTGAGCCTGTGCCAGCTCTGACAGGTGGAGAAACTGAGGCTCAGGAAGCTGGCAGCTGACCCAAGACTCCCCTTTGGTGCCTGCCTTCGTGGCTTGGGTCTACTGACTCCAGAATCTGCCGTGTCACCAGCCGTGGGCTGGGAAGGAAGGATCAAAGCCCAGGGTCTATTTGATCCATCCCCGCCGAAAGGACAGGTTTGTTCCTGCCTGCGATGTGCAGCCAGACCGCGATGCTCTGGAGAAGACGGCCCCACTGCGCAGAAAGGAACACTGAGGCGGCCGGGTCACGGGACCTCTTCAGGAGGAGCCCGGGCGGGCTGGGAGAGGAGTTTCCTCTATTTCACAAGGGCTCTCCCTCCCTCCCTGGCGGGGCGCAGCGGCCCCAGATGCCAGAGACAACAGCAACCCGGACGGCGGACGTTTCCTGCGGAGCGGCCCCTCCCACAGCCCCGAGCCCAGCGCGGGCCAGAAACCGGGCACCGTGACCCCGCGCCGCCACCCGCCCCACCCGGCGGAGATCGCTGATCCCTTTCAGAGCCGGAGACTGCCCACCCCTGCCGGGGAGGGAGCGCAGTCACACCCACGACTCCAGCGCCTCGCAGCCCGGAGTCCAGCTGCCCCGAGTAAACTGAGGCTCGGGGCTGTGGGAGGGGCGATACGCCCAAGCCCCGGGAAAGGGGGCCGCGGTGGGGCTGGAACCCCGGGTTCACGCGCAGAAAGAGAGGCGGAGACAGAGACCGCGCGGGGGGTGGCCAGAGAGGTGGCGAGAGAGTGGGGACCCCCCACACCCTCCGGACTCCAAGGTCTCCATCTGGAGCGCTCCGGCAGAAAGGAAGCTGGATTAGAGACGGGCACTCCAGAAAGGACCCCGGCCCGCAAAGGGGACAAATAACCCGACCTGCCGCCCTCGGAGTCCCGGGACACGCGCCCCGGCCCCACCCTCGAGGGCCCCAGGAATCCGGCCGCCCGGCGTCTGAGCCGCGGGAGCCCGGGGCGCCGGCCTCCTTCCCTCCCGTCCAGTGCCAGCCCGGGACGCGCGGCCACTCGGCGCCGCCCTCTGCTCCCGCCCGCGCGGGCGCCCGGAGCGCAGTCCCCTCGGCCTCCTCGGCTCGCTGTCGCCGGGACCCGCGGCGGGGTGTCTCCTAGGCGGGGGGTGGGCGCGGGAGTGTCGTGCCGGGGGCTCCTTACCGTGGCCCGGGCGGCGGCGGCGGCGGCAGGCGGCGGAGCAGGGCCGGTTGCGTCGCGAATCCCAGATTATAAACACCGGGCCGGGGGCAGGGCCGGGGACCGGGGACACGTGGGAGAGCGCGCGCGACAGGCCCCGCCCCCGGCTCCGGCCCCCACCGGGAGCCGCTCTGCGTCCGCGGCCACCTGCGGGTGTGGGCGGGGCCCGGTCGCTCCCTCCCTCCTGGCCCGCCCCTGCCCCTGCCCCTGCCCCTCCCCCTCTCGCCCCCGGGGGGCCACAGCCCCCGCCCCGCTCCCGCGGCCGCAGGTGCTCCGGAGGGCGCTCGCACTGGTCTTCTCGCCCCGGCCCTCGGGCAGACGCCTCCTCCGGACGCGACGTGGCTGGATCTCGCGCCGCTGGCCGGGTGAGCGCGGCCGTCCTGCCAGACACTTGCCACAGCTCCGCGGTGGGAGTGGGAATTAAAGTCCCTTAGATGGGGCACCTGGGTGGCTCAGTCGTTAAGCGGCTGCCTTTGCCTCAGGTCATGATCCCAGGGTCCTGGGATTGAGCCCCGCATCGGGCTCCCTGCTTGGCGGGAAGCCTGCTTCTCCCTCTCCCTCTCCCCCTGCTTGTGTTCCTGCTCTTGCTGCGTCTCTCTCTGTCAAATACATAAACAAAATCTTAAAAAAATTTTTTTAGAAGTCCCTTAGTGCGGTGAGTTTCGTGTCCACTCTTATCCCGTGGTGGCCTTCTGCAGACCTCGAAAGCCCTCCCTTCCCCCCACAGTAGCCCCCGTGAGCGGGAGCCTGGAGGGGGGGCACACTGGAAGGTCGGGGTTTCATCCCTCCGTCCAGGGCTGCTTCTTGGCCGTCTCCCCAGGGGCTGGCAGCTGACCAAACTCCCTGGGGCACCCAGTAAATAGTGAATAGAAGACTGGGCAACTGCTAAGCCATTGGGCAGCAGGGGTTCACAACTGAGGTTCCCAGAAGTGAAGTTTCTGGCTTGCAAAAAGAAACCGGGAGCTGCTACCCCAGCCTGGCCTTGAGAAGGTTCTGCGCGTCAGACGTTGGCCAGCCTGCTTTAGAGGCCCCAAAGCCCCCATCACCGCAACCACAATTGAGCGAAATAGCAGGCAGGCGTCCCATGCCTCCGGCACCCAAACGCCAGAAGTGGCTGAGATGACAAGGAGCCCCTTATGAGCTGGGTGGGGCCGGTGACCTGAGGCACCTTCCTGCCGGGAGGCGGGCGGCAGCTGGCCCCCTTAGCCCCTCCCCGAGCCGCTGGCCTTCCACACTAGCAGGAAGCAAGTGTGTAAGAGCCAAAAACGCACACCTGCGGCGGGTCGTGCTGCCGTGGGCAGTTTCCTTCCCCAGCGGAGGCGGGGAAGAGAGGGAGCATTTCCACAGTCCTCTCTGTCTCCATCCTATGACTCTGTGCTGGGTCTTTGAGATGCCCTTTGAGAAAGTTGGGGACAGTGTGGGTGCATGGGGGGGCACCTCCTTGGAGTTATTACAGAGGAAGTAGGGAGGGAAACTGAGGCAGTGAGGCCTGGCGCTCCCCCGAACTCCCTAAAGCCAGAGAGAAGCCCCATGACCCAGACCTTAGAAAGAGGGTAGGGTGAGGAACGAGCCCCTGCCAGTCTAGGATGGATGGGTGGGGGGCAGGGAGGGCAGGAGAGGAAGTAAGGTCATCTGTGTCGATCTGGGACGCAACTACACCCTTGTGGTTCTCACCAAGCACTGTTTCATCTCCCTGCCTTCGCTTGCTTTTCACGACCACCCTGTATGAAATCCCTGTGACCGCTATCCCCATTTTACAGATGGGAACCTGCAACATAGAGAGAGGGTGTGTCTTCCCCAAGGTCACACAGCATGTTAGTGGCAGAGTGTGATTGCCCAGTGTCTGAAGCTCTGGCCCAACCCTGTTTTAGCTCAGGCTTGAGTTGAACTGATAGAGGCACCAGGGTCTCAGTCCCAGGGTCACAGGCTGTGGGGACCTTTACTCTGTGCTGCAGAAATGACTCCAGTCCAGAGGACTGTCCCTTTCTTTTTTTCTTTTTTCTTTTTTTTTTTTTAATTTATTTGACAGACAGAGATCACAAGTAGGCAGAGAGGTAGGCAGACAGAGAGAAAGGAGGAAGCAGGCTCCCTGCTAAGCAGAGAACCCAATGTGGGGCTTGATCCCAGGACCCTGAGACCATGACCTGAGCCGAAGGCAGAGGCTTTAACCCACTGAGCCACCCAGGCGCCCCTACTGAGTTTTTTTTTTTTAAAGTTTCAGAGATACATTTTAACATATTGATGAATTAAAGCATTTTTAAGAAAGACTTTGATGATCTGTCTTCACTCTTAGCGTCAAATCCAGAGCCTGTACTTCCTCTTCGGCCCTCACCCTCCACACCCCACTCGCCCCTGGCCTGCTTGTGCTTTCTTCAGCGTGTCAAGCTCCTTGCTGCCGTATGGTCTCTGCACTTACGGTTCCTTGGCGATGCCTCTCTGACCCCTCCCTTCCTCCCACCAGATCCGTCCCTTGCAGGTGCTATCCATCCTGCTGACACACAGTAGGTGCCTGGAGTTTCAGGAAAGGAGGGTGCAACATTCTTCCTCTCCCCCCGCTGCCGTCATCCCCTCTCACCTGTAGCGCTGGACACCTGTCTTTCCGGCTACGCTCACCGCCCCCATCCCCCCCCTCCCCAGTCCACCCCGCACACTGCAGCCAGGGCGGTTTTCCAGAGGGTGGGCTCCGATTCTTGTGGCCACTTGTCTGAACATAGATACAGCCTGAGAGCGTCTAACCAAGGAGCAGGACTCTCTTGTCTGCCTTCTCTCCTCTGCCACTGGAGGGCTCTGCGCCTGCTAGTGACAAAGGGGCGCGGGAATGTAGAGACCCTAAGCATGTCACCCCGCGACCATCTCGTGGTTGGCACCAGATACCACTTTGCTGCTGCCCAGACCTGGACACTGGCTCCAGGAACAAGAGTGTCCTCTAGGCCGGACCCCAGGTGGCCTGTCTCTGCCCAGAGGGAACACAGAGTCCAGTTGTTGGGTTCTTGGAAAAACTACATCAGGGAGTTTAATAAGTGACCTGCAGGGCTGTTTACGAACAGTGATAGTTCGGGACAGCCTCAGCCTCAGCCTGGAGCTAGGGCGCTGGGTCGTCGGGTGGCCCCTTGGCCAGTGATTGCCTGCCGGCAGCTGGAAAAGCAGAAGTGGAAAGCACTGCCTTGGAGCCCGCTCCCCTGGCAGCTCCCGAGGGAGGCTCCTCTTCCCCTCTGGGACCATCCCTGGGGATGTGGGCAGGGGTGGGTGGAATCAGGGGCGGGTGGGCGGCACAAGGTCGGGAATCACAGTCTGGGTTCCAGGCCAAGTCTGCCTCCGGCTCGGCAAGACAGGGAGCAATCAGTCCTTTCCACCAGCCAGCCTCAAATAGAAACTTAGAAGGTGGGGGAGAAAGGAGGCAGAACTGAATGGACCCTCCCTTGGCAGCTCCTCAGGTCTTGAATTGCCATAGTCCCTCCTCTTCATCGGGCTCCTGGCTCTCCCCCTCCTCCCCCTCCTCCTTTCTTGGGGGAGGGGAGGCAGGGGACCCTGCGGGCTAATGCCCCTGGGCTCTGGAGTCAGAAGACCTGGGTTGAGTTCTTCTTCTCCCCTTCAGGCTGTGTGAGCTTGAACAGGTGTCTCCCCTTCTCTGAGCCCCCATTCCTTCATCTTTGCAACGGGCATACTCTTCCTTGCCTCTGGATCTCCTCGGAGAAATAAAATTCATAAACAGACAGTTTACGAATATGAAGGGTGAAGGGGAGACTGGGAGGCAGGAGACAGCAGGGGTGAGAGAGAGCACCTCCCTCCACTGGTCTCACCTCTGCAGCGCCTCACCCTGGGACTGACCTTTTCATGGGCTCCATAAAAAAATTAACAGCCCAGCAAATGGCAGGGCTCAGTTGTGACTTTTGGCCCCTAGGATTGCACAAAGAGGGGCATTTAGCCCAAGGACGGTCTTCATAGGTGGGTGCTGGATAAATGGGTGTGGGGGGAGGGCTTGAAGGACCCCAGCCCCTCCACCTAGTGTGAAATCCCACCATTAGTGACATCTGCGGCTTAGTTACATCAGGGGCAGCAAACTACAGTCCCCACCAGTTTTTATGAAGCCTGCAAGCTAAGAAGGATGTTTGCATTTGTAAATGGTTGGGAAAAAAAAATCAAAGGGAGACTATTTCGTGGCATGTGACAATTGTATGCACTTCAAACGTAAGTGCCCACGAATAGTTTCATTGGAACACAGCCACGTTTCCTCACTCGTGTGCTGCCCGTGGCTTTCTAGTGTTGCAACGGTGAGGGGAGTGGTTTCAACAGAGACTGTTCTGCAAAGCCCAGAGCACTCCCTATTCGGCCCTTTAAGGAAAAAGTGTGCAGGTCCCTGGTTTCAACAAAAGCAAGACCAAAAATTAGCTTTGAAAGTGGAAGCGCCCTGGGAAGATTCTGGAGGGGCTGTTGGGTGGAAGTCAGGAGTCTCAGTCTAACCATGAACCTACCGTTCGGTCACCTATCCAGCCAGTGGCTGGGTCATGTCCCCTCTCCAAGCCTCGTTTTCTCTGTCAAATGACACAACAATTTAATGCAGCAACGTTTAATCCGGCATTGCTGGACGCCTCCGTTTCCACAGTCTGATTGTCTCCCACCCCTTAATGAGGAGTAACCCAGACAGCTTTCCTCCGTGCCCAGCCGAGAGCTTGAGGATACACAGGCGGATGGGACAGTGCCACACTGAGCAAGGGGAACAAGGAGGAAGAAAGGGTTTCTCCTCTTCAAAACCATGCGCAAGAGAGCCTCTTTCTGTCACAGGCCATGGCCAGGGGCAGCTGGCGACAGGGGGTCACTGAGGCAAGGGCTGCAGCCAGCCCAGGGCAGGGTCCGGGTGGGGGGTTGTGGGAAGACGAGCAGCACACTCCCCTTCTGCCGGGACTCTGGAGGCTCAGATGCTGTCCCAGCGCACTGGAGACCGACCAATACACACAGAGATGTTCTAATCCTGTCCCTTCCCGGCTCATTCCATCAAAGCCAAAGTCCCCTCCACAGCCCAGAGGCCCCCAGGATCCCACCCAACATCCTTATCTTTCTGATCACAGCTCCCTCTTCCTTCCCCCAACCCAGGGCAAATCCAGCCTCCCCACCCTCTTGCAGGATGTCCAAAGGAGACCAGTTTCCAGCCTGAGACCCACGGCTGCTGGACCAGAAGGTTGGTGGCCACCGCCCACCCTGACCCTCCCCCACAGCCAAAGCCTGTCCTTACCCAAGCAAAATAACTGGACGACGAGATCGAGTTGGTTAAAACATTTTTACATTATACGGACACACGGGCTCAGGGGGACAGTGCCTTCTGTGGGCGGAGGACAGCCGCTGCGGCCCTCCGGGGGTCTGTCCCTCCCCCTTGGGCCCCCTGGTGTGCTGTGTCCCAGCCAGGTCTCCCCGGGGCTTGGAGGAGTGGGTCAGACAAGCAGGCTTCCCTCCAGTCCAGCCCTCTGAGCTCCACCTCCGCGAGGGTAAGGGGAGTGGGGTTCGCGCGATCCCGGGGTCAAGGTTACATCCTCCCCTTTGCAGAGCGGCGGGTACTGTTTGCCGAAAGGCCCGATGACGCACGGGGGTGGGAGATGACGTCGCTTGCCACAGCCCGGTGGCGGCCAGGGCAAGGGCCACCTGGGCGGTGGGGGCTGGGCCTGCTCCTCCCTGTCCCCCATCCTCGGAGGTCACTGGTCCAAAAGCTGCTGCCGGCGACCACGCCCCTCAGTAGGGATAAGGGGACACCGCGATGAGCAGGACGAAGACGCTCTGGTGGCGCGGCGCCGCGGCGCGCACGGTCAGCCGGTAGAGGCCGGCGCGGGTGAGCGCGCGGCGGGTGTAGACGGCGCCCTGGCCGGCGCGCAGCGGGCGCAGTGCGAAGGGGCTGCGCGGGTCGGGCTCGAGCACGCTGAGCTGCGTGCGGTTGGCGGGGACGCCGGCCTCGGAGAAGGCGGCGAGGCGGGCCACGTCGTGGTGGGCGCGCACGCCCAGGGGCAGCGGCAGCAGCTTGTACAGCAGCGTGGAGGGGCCGCCCGCGCTGCAGTCCTGCGAGCAGCGCCGGAAACACGTCCTGCGGGCGGGACACACGGACCGACTCCGGTGGCAGCCGGTATAAACCGGCCCCCAGCCCCGAGCGCTGCAGTCCTGGCACCCGCTGCCCGTCCCCTCGCCCCCAGTGCCTTCTCTACAAGCACTACTGTTAGCCCACGTTGGAGATCAGCAAACTGAGGCCCAAAGAATCTGGAGACGTGCCCGTTCCCGTGGGAAGCGGGTCTCATAATCCCATCGGACTTTCCCAGCTCACGCCCCCAGGGCAGCCCGGTGGACAATACAATTTAGAACCCTCCAGGCTGGCAGGGCACCCCAGAGCTGAGTCACCTGCTCTGGGTTTGCAGGGGGAGGAGGACTCAAAGACACCTGCCTAGCCCTTCCAGGGCATTCACGCCCCTGTGGGGCCCCCAGTCTAGGCCTCCCAATAGGTAGAGTCCACGGCAAGTCACCTTCCCTAACTGCTGCTGCTACAGTCTGTGTCTGCCAAGGTCCCCATGCCCGTGTGCCTTTACCAGTATGTGTAGCCGCAGCAGTGAGTGGTGTGAAGGAGGTGTGTTCTGTGCTTGTGTGCCAGTGTGTCGGGGTCCTGGGGTTGGGGGGGGGTTACGTGTGTGTGTGTCCCTATGTCTAGGGTTTTCTGTGTGTAGCCGTGTGTGTGTCGCATGAAGGTCTCCAGGTCCCCCTGGCCTCTGACCTCTCCCTGCCCCCAGGTCCTTATGCTCCAGCCGCAGGATCATTGTGCTAAACGCTGGTGCCCAGATGAACTTGCACCCTGAGGGGCTGCAGGAGGGGCTCTTCATGAGGCCACCCTGCCCTGTGGGCTCAGACAGGAATTCAGGCAGATTTGCGCCCCCCCCCCCCCCCCAGCAGGGCCCCTGCCTGAGACACGGCCCTTCTGGAGGAAGGATCCAGCCGTCCAGGAGCCGGAACATAAGCGCCCAACTCCAGGCAGGCCGTGTGCCCCGATTTACCCCCAGCCAGCTCAGCCCTTACCCTGGGCTGGAGCCTTGCCGGTAGGTGGCCGGACACGGCGTGTCCACACACTGGTAGCTGCCACGGGTGTTAAAGCACATCTGGCTGGGCCCACACTCGATGCCGTCCTCCTCACACTCGTTGATGTCTGGCAGGGGGTGGGGGGGAGGTTGGCAAAGAGATGGGGAATAAAAAGGTGTGACTTAGTGGAAGGGCCCGGGGGCAGGAACCACGGAAGGTGTGGGGCAGGGAGAGGCAGGACAGAAATGCCTTCAGAGGAGCAGCGAGGCGGGCAGCCCCTCTCCCCTCTGACCCAGCCACCTTGATCTGGGACAGTCCAGCTGGCAGGCCCTGAGCCCCTCCCCAATCTCCCCAGGTGGGCACCCTGGGGACCCCTGGAGCCTCGGGCTGGGCTGCAGGGTCTGGAAGAGATTGGGGCCCCCCCTCGGACCCAGAGTGCTGACAGCCCGTGACCCTTGTCTGTCCCTGGAGAGCGCCTTGGCTGGGGAGTTAGGGGACCGGCAGTGGCTGCCTCCCTGGAATGCTGTCTCTGTGCCTGCCCTCCCAGGTCTCATCCAGCCACTACAGAGAGGACCGCGTTCGCCCCATTTCACCAGGAGGTGGAGGCTCAGAGAGGTGAAGTGAGCTGCCCAGGGACACACAGCGGCGCTGCGATCTGCCTCCAGGGCTGCTTCCGGAGCCTGCTCACCCCGCCTCTTAGTTCCCGCCTCGGAATGTGGCTTCCAGCCAGGCTGTGGGCCCCTGGGGTGCTCTGAGCTCCTCTCCCTGCCCCGCCCTAATGTGTGATGGTTTAGAAGCAGCAGGAGACAGCCTCCCCTTCCCAGGAAGCCCCGTCCTGGGCCGCCCAGAACTGGCAGGGGCACTGCTCACCCTGGCAGTTTTTCCCGCTGGGAAGGAGGCGGTAGCCAGCGGGGCAGAGGCATTGGTAGCTGCCCTCGGTGTTTCGGCAGGCGTGCTGGCACAGGCTCCTCACCCGGCACTCATCCAGGTCTGGCCCAGGCCGGGGCAGGTGGGGGGGGGGTGGCGATGGTGGCAGAGACACACACTGAGTCATTGGAGGCTGTGGCCCTCCGCCCCGTCCACCCCTTGTTCCCGGAGGCTTGGGGGTGGGGACGCGGCGGGGGCGGGTGGAGACACTGCCCTCCACACCACCCTCCCCTTGGCTTCTGCCGCCCAGCACCAGCCTCCCGGGGGGCCTGGGGACCGTCCCCACCTCCCCCCCCCCCGGTCCCTTTTCACTGTCTCCTGTGGACCTGCAACGGCCTCCTTCCTGCCTGCAAACCTCCCTCCCTGACTGCTTCACCTCTGCACACCAGAAGGAGTTGTTTCTCAAAAGTGGGTCAAGTGTCCAGAAGTCAAGTGTTTGGGAGAATCCTCTGTCCCCCTCCTGGAAGCCCACTGCCCATCTGTCCGCCTGCGCCGCCCACCCCGCTTGCCCTGAGTCCCAGGGTTTTGAACACGGGGTGTGGTGCCCACAAACCCAGCCCCGGAGCCCGTGCTAACCCGGCGGGTGTGTCCCCAGCGGGATGGCTGGGGCCTGGCCTTACCTGTGCAGACCCCGTTCTGCCGGATGAAGCCAGTGGGGCACCAGGCTCGACCCACACTGCTTGGGGCCCCGGAGCCCCGCCGGAGGGAGACCCAGGCGTGGGAGGAGCCCCTGGGGAGGGGGGCACGGGGCCGCAGCCAGGGCCCTAAGGGGCCCCGGTGGCTGAGAGTGGTCACGTTTTGGTTGCTGCGCTCTAGCGGGACGCAGGTCTTGCCATCACGGAGAAGGGTGTGACCCGGGGGGCACAGGCAACGGTAGCCGCCCTGGAGGTTTTGGCACTGGAAGGCACAGGTCTGGGGCAGCTGCAGGCACTCGTTGATATCTGCAAAGGAACAAGGCCAGGCAGGGGGCCAGACGTGGCTCAGAGGGCTTGCCACGGCCACTCCACCTGACTGTGGCCATCTTCCTGGGCTCCAGCCTTCCCCAGAATCCGGCGGCCTCCCCCCACTGCACACAGGCCTGCCCACGAGCCTCTCTTCTCCTGCACGGCCTCTGCCTCTGCTGCTCAAGGAGGCCCCAACGTCCCCCAGCTCTGGGCCTCCTCCCAGGTTCCCTGGTACTTCAGCCTCCTGGGGAGGCCCATTCTCCCTGCTCAGCCTCTCGGGGACCCACCCACTTCTGCCCACCCTCCCCCTCTTCCTGGGCTCCCAGGGAAGGGGACCTTGGCTCCCAGCAGATCCAGGCACATGGAGCGGGGGAAACGCGTCATCAATGTTAGCTATTGTTTTGGTCCCAGAACTCAACGACACCCTTGTCAGAGACGCTGCTGGCCTACGCACCAGGGGGTTCTGACCCAGGCCCCAACGAGGGGCTGAGTGGCCCCGTACCTAAGCAGGGCAGGCCGGGGCTCTGGGTCCGGTACCCCCGGGGACAGCTGCAGTCGTGCCCGCCGGGGGTGTTCTCACAGATCTGGTTGAAGTGACACTCATCCGACTGTTCCAGACACTCGTCCACATCTGGGGAGGCAGGGGTGTGGATGGAGGTGGGGCCGAGCCTCTCCCCCTGCCCACAGCGGGCACGGCGCCGCTCTCCACCTCTGGGCCTCCTCCCTGTCCCTTCCTTCCACTTCTGTGCAGAAGGCCAGTGTTTGCAACCACCTGCCTCAATTAGGCCAGCTTTGGCGAGTAAGAAGGTTCTCGGGTCCAAAAAGAAAGCAGGGGCTTAAAAGGTGGGCTTTGGAGACAGAGTCCCGGGTTTGGGCTGAGCTCTGCCGTGTCTCTGGGTCCTTGAGCAAGGGACCCACCCCCCACCCTTGGTTTTCTGATCTGTGAGGGGGTCAGGACGGGACCTTTCAGGAAAACCCTGCATCACGCACGAGAAGGTGGTAGGAGCCTGGTTCCGGGAAAGAGCTCCCGAAAAACAAGGAAGCAAGGGTGGGAGGTAAGCAAGAGACAGAAACGCCTGGGGTCACTTCCTCTTCTGAGTTCCAGGTCCCCCTGCCCTTTGCCCCTGCACTAGGTGGTCCTATCCTCAGAGCCCGAGGACCTGAGATCAGAAAGCTCTAGAACGCTGGGGCAGGAAGTTCACCCATCCAGGGCCGAATCTTAAAGGCTAAATGCAGCCGATTCCTAGTGGCCGCTGGAGAAGCTGTGTTGAGAAGGATTCAGAGGCCGTCTTGGCGCCGGGAGGGGACCTTGGGGAAGGGGCAGCAGACACGATGTATTTGCCATCCCTGACCTGGCCAGCTGCAGCTTTCTCCCCGGCCTCACTGCTCCTTCTGCCAAGAGAGTTCTGCTTTCCCCAGAGGCCCAGAGGCCCAGTGGCACACAGCACGTTCTCTACTGAAGCCTGGTTCTCTACTGGACCACTGGAGTCTGGACAGCCCCCCATCCTGCCCCTGTCACCTTCACAGCCGGCCCCGTGCGGGGCCACCCGGAAGCCAGGCCTGCAGTCGGGGAGGCAGTGGTAGGATCCAAAGAGGTTCACGCAGCGCTGTCCCTCCTGGCAAAGGTGGGCATCCCAGGCACACTCATCCACATCTAGGGGGCAAACGGGGGCTACGTGAACACATGTCCCTCGGCCCACTCTGGCCTAGGAGCCCCTGGCAAGAAGGCCCAGCCCCTGCTGCTAGCTCTTTCCGTCATCTCGCCCTTCCCCCAGAAACACAGAGCACAACCCTAGGGACCCATGGGCCTGGCTCTGGGGGTCCCCTGACATGGGGTTGCAGACAATGCCTCGTGGGCACATGGCTCAAAGCACAGTGGAGACTTGGCAGGGCCAGGCCTCACTGGGGGGTGCAGAGGCACGCCGCTGGGGAGGGTCAGCCTCTGAACAGCGTCCTAGGGTCGGATTTGCTGTCCAGAAACCTTGTGATGGGGCCAAACAGAGCAAGTGGGGTAGATGGCTGTCCACCCACTTCCTACCCCAGTTGGTGGGCAGTGACCGTGGGGTGGTGGGAAAGGCCCCGAGGCCGTGTCGAGGCTCAGCAGGGGCGCGTGCCACGAGCACGGGGTGGCCCCGTGTATGTCTCCGGGGCTCCCTAGCACCCCAGCACTCGAGCCTCTCCCATCTGCAGCCTGTGAAGCAGGAAATTCCCGATGGAAACAGAGTGTTGCCATCCCCCGGCTCGCAGCCAATGCCACCAGGAACAGGCCATGTCCTGAGGTGTGTGCTCCTGGCTGGGGTCGTGGTTCCAGAATGGAATGCCCGGCACGTGCCCAGGCCAACCTCAAGGAGAGCTTCTGCCCTGGGCCCACTCACCTCTGCAGTTTCTGTCATCCCGGGCCAGGGCGAAGCCCAACGGACAGGAGCAGGAGAAGCGACCAGGCGCATTGTGGCAGGAGTGAGAACAGGGGGTGGGGCCCTCTGAACATTCGTCCCTGTCTGCGGAGGAGGGTGAGGGAACAGAGCTCTGGCGGTCTGCACTCACGGGACACAGTGTCCATCCCAGGCTGAGCGGCCTCCCGCGTCCACCCCAGGGGAGGGGGAAGGCACTCACCCACACAAAACTCCCCCTGGGCATCCAGCTCAAAGCCTTCTGGGCAGCCAACTTCATTCTCGTCTACAAGGCAAAGGGACAGGTCCTAAGGATGCCAGGGCACTGTGGCCAAGGTGCCCCAGGACAGACAGCAACCCTAGCTGTATCTCCCTCTTGCCAGCCTGGCCAGGTCACTGCCCCCTCAGCCCAGAGCCCGGCTGACGCCCAGTCCATCTGGGAGCCCATTCCCACCCAGCCCAGGCCTGTTGGAGGCACCGGCTGTGGGTCATGCCAAGGGGGCTCACGGCAGGCTGGCCAGACTGTAAGCCGGAAAAGCACAAAATGGGCCGTCCCTGCGTGCAAACACGCACTGCTGAGAATCCTGAGGAGTGGACGTGGGCCCTGGCTGTGATGGGGGAGGGGACCTGCAGAATGGGTACATGATAGCATCTGATGGCGGAGGCAAGCAGAGGGGTGGCAGCAGACGGAGTCCGCAGATGGGAGCCCATAGAGATGGCCTGGCCCCAACTGCACTGAAGTGCTGCTCAAAGTCCTAGAGGAGGAGGGGGAGGAGGAGGAGGGGGAGGAGGGGGAGGAGGGGGAGCAGGAAAGGGGGAGGGGGAGGAAAAAGGAGGAGGGTGGGAGAGGCAGAGGAGGGAGAGGGGGGAGGTAAGGAAGAGGGGTGGGGGGGGAGCCATCTGAGAGCCCATTCCCAGCCCAGGCCTGTGGGAGGCACTGGCCGTGGGTCACACCACGGCAGGGGAGGCTCACAGCGGGCTGGCCAGACCATAAGCCGGCAGACGCAGGGAAGTCGTTACAGAAAAGCACGAAAAGGGCCGTCCCTGCGTGCAAACACGCACTGCTGAGAATCTAGAGGCGTGGACATGGCCCCTGGCTGTGGGTGGGGGAAGGGACCTAAAGAATGGGCACATGATAGCATCTGATGGCGGAGACAAGCAGAGGGGTGGCAGCAGACTGAGGTCCGGAAACGGGAGCCCAAAGAGAAGGCCGGGCCCCACTTGCACTGAAGTGCTGCTCAAAGTCCTGGAGGAGGAGAGGGAAGAGAAGGAGGAGGTGGGGGGAGAGGGAGGTTAGAGGGAGGAGGGGGAGGAGGAATGGGAGGTAGGGGGGAGGAGGGAGAGGAGGGGGAGGAGGGGAGCCGTCTGAGAGCCCATTCCCAGCCCAGGCCTGCGGGAGGCACTGGCCTTGGGTCACGCCACGGCAGGGGGAGGCTCACAGCGGGCTGGCCAGACCATAAGCCGGCAGACGCAGGGGAAATCGTTACAGAAAAGTACAAAACGGGCCGTCCGTGTGTGCAAACACGCACTGCTGAGAATCCAGAGTGGACGTGGCCCCTGGCTGTGAGTGGGGGAGGGGACGCACAGAATGGGCACGTGATAGCATCTGATGGCGGAGGCAAGCACAGGGGTGGGGGCAGGCCGCGGTCTGGAGACGGGAGCCCAGACTCCCTCAATCACTGTAAGGGCGGCAGGCTTGCGAAAGTCGTCGCTGGGTGCCAGAGAAAACGCTGGTACTCCTGGTACCTACAAGGCAGGGACACAGTGTCCACTTTGCAGGTGGGAACACTGAGGGCCAGGGCATTGCCGCCGAGGTGCCACAGCTGGGAAATGGGTGTGGCTGGGTTTGAGCCAGGGTCTGCCTGACCCCAAAGCTGTGCCCTTACCACAGTCCCGTGCTCCATGCTACGAACAAGCCGGGACCGCAGATACCGGTACCAGGTGTAGCCTTAGCCTCCCCTGGCTGAGTACGAACTGCATCCGCACGTGGGCGGCCAGGCCCCCAGCAGTGGCTCCTGGCTGCCTGGGTGGGGCCTCGGCTGCAGGGGCCTTTGAGGACGGGGGCATATGGCTAGAGTCTGGAACAGCGGCCTGGTGCGGGGGAGCTTGGACCTTCACTGTGGCGCCCGGGAAAAGGCTCTGGGGGGGTTTGAGCAGGAGTGGCCTGAAAAGCCACTGTCGGGCGTATGGATGGTTGGACGGGAGCAGGGACACGTGGGAGGTGAGCAGACAAGGAGGTGAGCTGTCCCAGTCCCGAGTTTCTGGCCCGCGGTCAGTGGGTGCAGGAGGTGGGGCGTCCCCTTGGCTTTCGGCCAGGTGCATCTGGGGCCCCTGGTGGGGGTTTAGCGGGAGCAGTGGTGAGTGGAGGCCAAGGCTGGGGGCCTCACCAGCTTGCAGGGCGGTGGTAAGCTGGAAGTGCAGGGCCTCGGCCTTGGGGTCGAAGGCCGAGCTGATAGCTGAGGCCCGCAAGTGCTGCACCAGCGGGGGCTGGAGGCCCTGGGCCGCCTTGTACTGGACGCTGTGGTTACATCGCAGGAGCGTGGGAAGGCCGTCCCGCAGGATGTGCTGCGTGGAGCCCACAAACAGGCGGCCTGGGCCTGTCTGCACGTAGAGCTCCTCGAAGTCCTGGAGCAGGAGGCGGGGGGGGGGGGGGGGGCGGGCGGGGAAGGAGCAGGGGGAGGGAGAAGAGGGGGTAGAATAGGAGGAAAAGGGCGAGGAGGAGAGGAAAGAAGAGGGGGAGGAGGAGGGGGAGGAAGAAGACAGATAAGGGTCAGATTTCAGCTTCCAAGGGGTAGGACCCTTAGCCTCGCATTTAGGGGGGGCCTTTCTCCTTCTCCTGCAGCCAGCTGGGCACCCTTGCGCGGATGACCTCCCTCTGGCGTTCTCATGCGTGAAATGGGGGAAGACACGGGAGAGGCTGGGCCCACCAGGCTAAGTCCAGGCCAAGCCACACCCCCGCTCCTCCCAGGGTTTCAGGAGGGGATGCTTGGGACTGCTCATCCCCTTCTCTCCCCCCCAACCGCCTTCTCCCCTACACTCCCCCACCCCATCGGGGCTGGCCCCCACCTGTACTTGAAGTTCCGCTTCAGCCAGGCTCTCCGGGATGCCCCCTTTGACCTCCACATCGAGGAGCAGGAGGCCATCGGGATCCAGGCCCCAGGCCTCCTGGGTCATGGTGAGCAGCTCCCCTGCAATGCATCCCCGCCCCCCCAGCCTGTCACCACGGGGAGGGAGAGGCCTTGGGCTCAGGCCTCAGCCCCACGCAGCCTACCTGGGAGGAGACCCCCCCCCCCCCCAGCTCACCTGTGGCAAACTCCACATGTGACTTCTGCAGGAAGCTGCCGCCCGTCAGAGAGTGGCCATTCAGGGCGTCCCCACTCTCTCCAGCCAGGGCCCAGTAGATGGGGGCGATGGTGACCACGAGCGCCCGCATTAGAGGACCTGCACCGACGGGGCGGGCGTGGAGGCTGGGTCAGGGCTGGGTCCTCAAGGCCGCCACTCTCCTGCTCAAGATCCCTCTGTAGCTCCCTATTGCTCCGGGAGGGCTCAGCCCCTTCCCTCCCTGCCCAGGCCCTGCCATGGGATCAGCTGAGTCAGTTACTGGATTAGAACCTGGGAAGGGGCGAAGGCAAACACCCAGTTTGTGGAGACGTGGGGAAATCGAGCAGAAACGGGTATACACAGACGGGCAGCTAACTTGTCGATACTCAGCTCGGTTCAAGGAATCCTAAGGGTGACTGGGTCACCACCGAGCCTGGGACTCAGGGGCTGGACGGGGCTGGAAATCAACCAAGTCTCCTAACTTACAGACGCCTTCCAGAAGAGCCTGGGGGAGGACGGCCACTGACTTTGGAAACAGGGCCAAGAAGTCGCTCTGGACATGGATTCCCCGACCTTCACGTGATGCCCAGCCCTCCTCACAGGGCAGGGGGCACCTCAGTCTGGGGATGCAGAAACCCCACTCGCTTGGGGTCAGGGAGCCCCGGAAGAGAGGTCTGGAGGACCCAGGCTCGTACAGCAGAGGCTGTTCCCAGCGCATGGAGGCTGGCCCACCTGGCTTGGGGCCAGCGGCTTCTCCAAGGGGAGCGGGAAGCAGCAGCCCCATCTGGCGGCCTCTCACTTAGCTCGCTCCCCGCTGCCAGCCAGCCTGGAGTGACCCCCAGCCAGAGCTCCCTCACCCCACGCTGTTCCCACAAGCCTGCGGTCAAGGGCAGCTCTGGAGGAGCCGCTTTGGGCAAAGACCCGGTCTGCACTGCCCTCTCCCTGCTCTGGACCCTCAGGTGCCCTGCAAAGGGCGAGGCAGCAACATCACTCCAGAACATTCCATCTGGTAGGGCACACTAGGATGAATCCGTTTGAGAGTGGACATTCCCCGGTGCTCTGGGCCTTCGAGCTAAGTTTATTGGCCTCATTTCTCCCTTTCTGCTCCCTCCAGGGGGCATACTCCTTCATCCTTCTTATTTATTTATTTATTTATTTATTTATTTGACAGAGAGAGACCACAAGTAGGCAGAGAGGAAGAGAGAGGGGAGGAAGCAGGCTCCCCGCTGAGCAGAGAGCCCGATGCCGATGCCGGGCTCGATCCCAGGACCCTGGGATCATGACCTGAGACAAAGGCAGTGGCTTTAACCCACTGAGCCACCCAGGAGCCTCATCCTTCTTTTTCTATCAGCTCTTAACAGTCGGCGGGGGGGGTATCCTCACTTGGCCATCAGTGATCTCAAAAATCATTATCTGACTGCATTCATGTATCCTGGTGATTTCACACCATCTCGGTCTGATTCGTATTTTGTTCTGTTGGGAGGTACTGGGGGGAGGGTTGGGTAGGAATTGGCCTGTACCTAAATCCACTTTGGCTTGGACTCGGGTCTTAGGGGCAGGCGGGTTTCCTCCAGCTGTCAGGCCCTGAGCCGTCCTCAGGACGCAGGCGCGGGGGTGGCTCTGCCCCCCACTTACCCACACTCGCAGGGACGTGGCTGACGCTGCTGTGGATGGTGGTGGCCCCGGAGCCTGCCTCCTTTCTCACGCTGGTGTTGAGAATGGCTCTGCTAAATTCCTGGCCATTGATCACCCCGGACATGCTGCCGCGGCTCCCGCGGGGCTCCCCTGGGAGGACGTGGAGGACAGTGACGTTATCGGAGGAAGCCCATACTGTTACCTGCTCCAGGGAGGAGGAACGGAGGCTCAGCGCGTACAAGTGACTTGCTCCACGCGACAGACCTCGTGAGTGACGGACTCACTGCCCAGGTGATCCTGGCTCTGAGAGAGGAGGTGGGGAGGCTTTTGAGAGGCGCCCTGCCCTGGGACGGTGCTGGTGTCTAAATCTGGTTCTGCTCTCGCCTTCCTGGAAATCTGGACAAGTCAGGCCCCGAGACAACCCTTGAGTTGGGTTATCTATACAGTGAGGAGGTAGGACCATAGATGTGCCAAAGACCTGTTGGGTTCTAAAACGCTGGGAGCTCGTGATGGAGCGTCTGGCAGGCTCCTCTGGGCGGGGGCACCTGGCCAAGACCTGAATGCTGCCGCCTGGACATCCTTCACCCCATCCGTGGCCCTGGCTCCCGCCGCCCCGCAGCTGGATTTCCAACAGCAGCCGGGCGGTCTGCAAGCAGGTGCTCTCTCCAGCACTCATCAGAGCCTGCTTCCTCTGGCTAATGGGCCAGCTGTCTCCTCAGCACAGATGGCATTCGGGGAGGGGGGGCGCGGGGGGGGGGGGGGCGAGACAGAGACTAGTCTGCCTCTTCGCTCGCCGGCTCTCTGGGGAAATTAACAACTAATTGCCCATGATCTGTCGAAAAATAACATAAAACACTCGACTGCCAGGATCGGAAATGGGCAAATCAGGGGACTGGTTCATTTTGGATTCCAGGAAGCAGCGCCGTTTCCTGCAGCCCGGAGCTGGGGTTTGAGGCGATCTGATGCCCATCTGGGATGTCTCTCGTCCATATCCGCAGCTCTGGGGTTTATGGGAGAGACAGCGGAGCAGGCCACGGACTGTCCCTGGGCTCTTAATAAGGGCAAGAGGAAGAAGTCGGGTGCAGAGAAGGCAGCAGCAGCATGGCCTGGCATCTTTCAAAGCGGACAAGAGACCGGAGGCTGGGGATGACGAGCCACCATCAACTTTCTCCAACATGGGATGACTCGGCAGCCCTTTGCCCCCACTGAGGCTGGGAGGGGCCTCCCAGGCCGATGGGGAACGAGGAAGAGAAGACAGTGTTTGTGGTGAGGGAACCTCCAGACCCCTGAACACTTTTTACCTAGCCACGCCCCATGGGAGGGACTTATCCCACAGACATACTCAGGCGAGCATACAAAGATGCCCACCATAGTGTGCTTTTTGGAGGGAAAACTGGAAAACAAAACAAAACAGAACCCTAAAATGTTGCTTAGTTAACAAAGCCAACAGCAATTAAGTTAGGAAAGCATCCCTTTGGGATAAGAAGCCACCGAGAAGATGTAGGCTGGGCTTACGGTCATGAGATATTGTCCAAACAGGTAGGTTGTAGGACAACCTATAAATGTGACCTCGTTTATAAGAAGGATAAAGCACACCTCTTTACGTTTGGGGAAAAAAGTGTAGAGGGATATACCCCAAGTAATGGTCAGAGATCGCTCTCTCTGGTCATTGAAGGAGATGAGAACGTTGATAATTTATTTCTTCTTCGTAGATTTGTTTCTAACTTATCTGGCCTTTCTATAGTTAGCACACGGGAGACTTTCAACACGACTGTTTCCATTTAGAAAGTGAGGCTGTTCTGAATGAAATGATGTGCCCTGAAAAAGATGGGTGGGAACCCTAATCCCCAGACCTTATAGATCGAGTTAACATAAGGTCATTAGGGTAGACCCTAACTAACTTAATAACTGGGGTCCTTATGTGAAGGGGAAATCCAGAGGTGGGCATGTCTCCTGGGGGGAAATGCCACGGGAACTTGCGGGTAGAGATTTGGATGATGGGCCGATGCTTTTATGAGCCAAGGAACACCGGAGTTTGCCAGCAAACCGTTAGATGCTGGGTCAGGGTGTAGGACAGACTCTTCATCACAGATCTGAAAGGGGACCAACCCCGCTTCTCCTCGATCTTAGATTTCTGGCCTCCAGCACTGAGTACTGAAATACTCCAGGCTGTAGTACTTTGCTATGGCAGCCCTGGGAGAGCCATCCAGAAACCACATGCAGGGCTCTGTGGTCTGGGGTGGGGGCTTCTGAACAGGAGAGGAGAAGGACGGGGACCCAACTCTGAAGGTGTCCTACGGAGATGCAGACAAGTAACAGGATGGTGGGTGTGGAGACAGATGAGTGACGGCTGCCGTGGCTGCGGTCAGAAATGAGTAGGGAGTATTTGCTATAGAAACACAGAAATACTCGGAGAAATATTCGGAGATTTTCCATTGTGCAGTCTGGAGTCATTTTGCTGTGGTTTCTCAGGATAGTCCTTTTCTCGGTTTTGAAGTATGATCTGGCCCGAGGCATTGGGAGCTGAACGGGGAGGCCCAAGGTGGCCAGTGTCTCTAATCAAGCAGCATCCGTCACCGCCCCCTACCAGGGCCGAATTCAGACTTTACACAGCGACCCCCAAAGGGGGCACCCTGGACATCCTGGTTTCATTCTGCCTACTTCACAGAATCGTGGAACATCCCCCAAAGAGGACCCTCGTCTGTGCCCGGTGAGCCGGAATGGCCAGGGTTCCCATCCAGTACGAACGGCCAGCCCTCGGGCTCTTGGAGCCTCAATTTCCCCGACTGTAAAGGGCAGGGTAAGGAAGATGACCCATCAGTCCCTGCCAGCTGGTTCCTCCCAAGTTTGTGACTTTAAGCAAAGAGAAGATTCCAGTAGCTGGCAGGGTGGGGGATGGGGGGGCGTATCCACCATAAACAACACACACATCCCCACTGACCGGGAGATCCCGCCTCTGTCCCCCACGGTCTGAGCAGGGACGCCCCGTACCTCTGACGGCCAGGACCGCCCGGGCCGTGGCGGAACCCAGGACGTTGTGAGCGACGCACTCGTAGGCGCCCGCGTCCCGGGCCTCCACGCGCTGCAGCCACAGGCTCCCGTCGGGCAGGGTCCGGAGCCGCCGGCTGGCCCGCAAGGGCTGGCCCGCTCGCAGCCACTCCACCGTGGGCGCCGGCTCTCCGGAGGCCTGGCACTGCAGGGACACGTCCTCCCCGGCTCTCGCGGTCACGTCCTGGGGCTCCACCCGGAACACCGGGGCACCTGAGGGAGGCCCGGGGCAGCTTCAGGGAACGTTTTGTTATTTGTGTGTGTTTCGGAGGTACAAGGGGACAATAGACTCACAAGTGATCATCACGTCATCTGACAGCATCTCCTTCGAGACACTGTTTCCCAGAGCATGACCGCACTGCTCATAGCTGCTTGCTTGCTTCCTCCCTTTCTCAGCCCGCAACAGACTCTAAGTGCCTTTCCAGGCCATGACATCCTCGTTTCTAGCGCATTTTGGTGGTCCACTGTTTGGGTCTATTACAGGGGCGTTTCCAACGTGGTGCCTCTACTTGGTGCCAGAGGAGAGACGGGAGGGAGGGCCCTGTCCCCTGCCGCGGGTGAGTCTCACCAAGTGGCTCCCTGACCCTCGGTCTCCTCATCTGAAGGATGGGAATCCCTGTCCACTCGCTCCCACGGACCCTCCAGCTGCGAGGAAAAGGCAGCACTCGCCCAGCGCTGGTGAGGGCCAGGTAAGGCGAACTCATACACACCGAGGGCACGGGAGCGAGCAGGCGCAGCCCCACGGAGAAGGACCGGCCAGGGCTTAGACAGCAACAGTCTGCTCTCTTACAGCTCTGGAGGCCAGGAGTCCCAAACCAGCTGTTTCACGGGGTAATGTCTGCTTCCTCCACAGGCTGCAGGGCAGAACCTGCTTCTTGCCTCTTCCCACTTCTGGTGGCTTCTAGCGTTCCCTGGCTTGAGGCTGTGTCCCTCCAGTCTTTTCCTCTTCCTCCTCCCCTTCTTCCTCCTCTTCGTCCTCCTCCTCCTCCCCCTCTCCTTTCTCTTCCTCCCCCCCTCCTCTTCCTCCTCATTCTCCTCCTCTTCTCCCCCGTATATAAGAAATACACGCCCCTCTCTTACAAAAGCACTCATGAGAGCATTTAGGGCCCACCAAGACAAGCCCAGATAACTTCCTCATCAAGATCCTTAACTTAATCATGTCTGCAAAGACCCTTTTCCCAAGTGAGATCACATTCACAGGTCCCGGAGACGAGGACACAGTCCTGTCACTGGGAGCCACAGATCAGCCTACCGCAGTCAGGATCTCCTGAAGTGGAATGTATACCTGCTGTGTGTCCCAGCCTCTCCTGGGTCCATGCCCTGACAGAAATGTGGATGCGTGTCCACGCCGTCAGAGGCGTGCGCTGGAATGCGGAAGCAATGCTGTTCCTAACTGCCTAGAAGTGCCGGGCAGCAGGCAAACCGTGGCCCCGAGAATGGAGGAAGACCTTCCCTGAGCGATCTCACACACAGTGTCGTGCCCAGGAAGCCCGGCACAAGAGCACATGCGATAGGGTTTCATTGAAACAAATGTCAGAAAAAAGCAGGAGCAAGATGCCGGCCATTGCTGTGTGAAGAGGCCAGCAAGTCCGCTCCCCCAAAAACCAAATATAAAACTTAACAAAACTAGCCAAACCAACTATTTCAGGGCTCTAGAAGTCCAGGAAAGGCGAACAACAAATTGAGCATCATTTACCCGTGAGAAGCTTCTAGAACTTGGGGCGAGAATGGTGGAGGTATGTGGCCTGGGGCTGCTCCTGCCTCCCACCCCCACTCCACCGTGGTCATCCTAGTGGTTTTGCTGGGGCGGGGCCGGCCAGGAAACCCCCAGCTCTTGCTATCCCAAGGGACCAGCTTGATTGGCAGGTGAGGAGGCGGGTATATTCTGAGAGACCCGGGGTGTTGTCAGGGAACGGGAGAGGGGCAGAACCGGCAGGAAGCAGATGGGATCTGGCACCTCTACTGGTCTAAGGAAAGCAGGGGACCAGCTGGAAGCTTAATGAGAAGAGCCTGGAAATGAGGGAGCCCTGGAAAGGCCAGAGCAGCTCTCCGCACATCCCTGGCTTCCGCAGACCATGTGCACCTCTGCAGGGATCTGGGGGGTGGTTGGGGGTGGACAGGAAGAGTCAAAGCCAAGGCCACTCCAGAACTGCCTGAACTCTGAGTCACTCCACGGCCACACGCAGATGCATCGATGGAGGGTGAAGCCTCAGTTTCTTCGCCCTTAATTTTCAGCAAGTCAGACAGTGATGTGTCCCATGCAGAATTTCCTCGCGTTCATCCCGTCTGAGTTTTGCTCAGCTTCTTGAATCTGTAGCCTTATGCCTTTAGTGCAGTTTTGCAAAATTTTAGCTCTCATTTCTTTAATACTTCTCACTCTTTTCTCCTTTCCCTCGGGGGCTCTGACATCACGCTGTCAGATCTCAACCTTCCACACATTTCTGCCGCTGGGCTCCTTGTTTCTTTCAAGTCTGTTTCCTCTCTGTTGTTCAAACTCAGTAAATTCTATTGTCACATCTTCAAAACCACCAGTTCTTTCCTCTGTCCTCTTCATGCAGCGGTTACACCTGCCCACTGAGGTTTTCCTTTTATTGTCAATGAAGTCCTACAACTTCCCGTTGGTGCTTCATAGCTCCTACTCGTGCTGTCGTGGTTCAAGCATGTTTCTAATTGCTCAGCCAGGCGTTCTTAACGACGCCCCTTTTAAGATCTGTGTCGGACTATTCTACCGTGTGTCGCTGTCTGGGGACCTGCTCCTCTCGTTCAGGTTGAGTTTCCTTGTTACTGAGAAGACGAGAGAGTTTCAGCTGCATCCTGAACAGTCCAAGCACAACAAGCCTCTGGTTCTTATTTCCTAGCAGGTTTCTTCTGCTGCTGCCAAGGGAAAGGAGGTGCTGCCTCACCGCTGTCAAGTGAGGGCAGACATCCAGCCTCCCTAGCTGGCCTCCGGGGACACCCCAGAACACGAGGGGTGCTCCACTGCTCCCGGGCAAGCCTGGGAGTTCGCGGTTCCCAATTCTCTCCACTGACGTCACTCTGGCTAGGGTAGGAGGAACACCCGTTATTGCCCCTCACTTGGCCTCACCTGACGCCACCCCCGCCAGGAGGGGCACAGGGGTGCCCGGAACAGGGGGCAAGGCTGGAAGTGTACGTTCCCCACCCACCTGGGCTTCGCTGATGGGGCTTAGGGTGGGGCTGCGGTTCTTTTCCTGGTGTTAGGCTAAACAAGAGTGGTCATTATCGGAAAGCTTCCCGTCTTGCTACGCTGTTCCTTTCCTGGCCCTGCCGCAAGAGAGGCAGACTTTTGTGGGGGCTCTCTGTGCGTGTGTGTGAGGGCTCCCTGGGAGTCGCAGGTGGCTGGCTTCTCAGGCCCAGGACACAGGAGGCAAAAAGAGAAACGAGGGAATCTACCGCCATGTCACTCCACAGATCCCAAGATCCATACTCAATCCTTCTTTTCTCTCTCAATGTTTGTCTTCTCTGTGAAGTCCAAACAGCCGTACGCAGCAGGACGAAGAGGGAGGAGCGCATCTACAATGCCATCTTGTCTGGAACCAGACCCACCCCCCCCACCCCGGTCCCCTGCAGTCCATGACAAAAACTCCCAACAAGCTACAAGGAAAATAAAACTTCCTCCACCTGATGAAAAGCACCCGCAGAATCCCACAGCAGAACCCGTGGTGGAAGACTGAGTGTTCCGTGCCTACAGCTGGGGAAAAGTGAGGCTGTCTGCTCTCCCCACTTCTCCTCACCCTTGCATGGACGGTCTGACTAGTACAATGCGGCCGTACAAAGAAACAAAAGGTATCCAGAGTGACAAGGGAGAGCTAAAACCGTCTCCACTCCTAGGGGACGTGTAGAATATCTTATGTGCAGAAGTTCCTAAGGAATCTAGCAAAAATGACCAGAGCTCAGAAACAAAGTTAGCAAGGTTTCCAAGATCAAGATACAAAAATTCATTGGATTTTTGTATATTAGCGACGTAAAATCCAAAAATCAAACCAGTAATAATTCCATCCACAATAGCATCAAAAATAATAAAATACTTAGTAATCAAGGTAACAAAAGAGGGATAAGACTTGAGAACTCTAAAACATCCCTGGGGAAACGAAGATCTAAATAAATGGTACAGAGCAATTGGATATCCATATGCCAAGAAAAAAAAAAGAAAGAAAGAAAGAGAAAGGAATTTAGACCCTTATTTCACACAAAAACTAACTCCAAGTGGATCACAGACTTCCATGTAACGACGAAAACTATCAGCCTTCTGGGAGAGAAGGTGACCTTGGGCTAGACAAAGTATTTTTTTTTTAATACAATACCAAGCACACAGTCTGTAAAATACAAAATTGATACATTTGGACTTTGTCAAATTTTAACGCTTTTGCTCTTCCAAGGCACAGATAGGAAAATGCCGAGACAAGCCACAGAATGGAGGGAAATATCCGTAAATCAGGAATCTGATAAAGGACTTGTATCCAGAAGACATAAAGAACTCTCAGAACTCATTCATAAGACAAACAACCAAATTGTGAAATGAGCAAAACATCTGAAAAACACCCAGAGAAGATCGATGAATGACACACACACACACACACACACACACACACACACACACACACGATCAATATCATTAGTTATTAGAGTTTGCACCCACTGGGATGACTGAACAGAAAAGACAGACAACAAAAAAGTTGGCAACAATGTAGCGAACCCAAAGCCTCATCCACCTGCTAGAAGAAAAGCAAAACAGTACCGCCAGTTGGGTGGTTTCCTGAAAAGTTAGCTAAACCGGATACACTCCTAGGAATCCTACCCAGGACAAAGGAGACACACATCCGCACAAAGACTGAGTGGGACGTTCATAGCTGCATTATTCCTAACAGCCCCAAATCAGAAACCAGCTCCATGTCTAGTAACCGATGAATGGATACTGTTCAGCAATAAAATGCAGTGAAGCGTGGATAGGTGCTATAATATGGATGAGCTTGGAACACATTGTTGAGTGAATGAACTCAGTCCGAAGACTACGCAGGATTCCACTTAGATGAGGTTTCCAGAAAGGTGCGCTCACAGAGGTGGAAGGCAGATTGGCAGTTGCCTAGGGCTGGGGATGCAAGCAGACTGGCAGAGGGAGCTTCTTGGAGTGATAGAAACAGATCGTGGGGGTGGATGGACAATGCTATAAATTCACCAAGAATCGCTCGCTGCAGTCGAATGGATAAATTGTTTCGCTTTTAAAAAAGACACATGGTGGGGCGCCTGGGTGGCTCAGTGGGTTAAGCCTCTGCCTTCAGCTCAGGTCATGATCTCAGGGTCCCTGGGATCGAGCCCCACATCGGGCTCTCTGCTCGGCAGGGAGCCTGCTTCCTCCTCTCTCTCTGCTTGCCTCTCTGCCTACTTGTGATCTCTGTCTGTCAAATAAATAAATAAAATCTTTAAAAAAGAGAGAGAGAGACACATAAAGTCTACTGTCTTGACTGCTCTGAAGTGTATATTGAGCAGTGGAGTGCATTCACACTGGTGGGTGACCCTCACTGCCATCCCCCTCTGGGATGCTCTCGTCTTGCAAAACTGAAACTCCGGATCCATTCAACCACATCTCCCCATTGTCCCCCCCCATTCTGCTTCCTTTTCTATGACTCTGACAACTCGAGATACCTCAAATAATCCGAATCATACGATGTTTGTGTTTTGGTGACTGCTTTATTTCACTTGACATTCTCTATTTTTGTTCATGTTGTAGCAGGGGTCCGATTTCCTTCCTTTTTTAAGGAGAAATAATAGCCCATTGTATGAAGGGGTGAATTTTGCGGTATATATCTTAACGAAACTGTATTTTTAAAAGTAATCTCTATGCCCAATGTGGGGCTCAAACTCATGACCCCAAGATCAAGAATGCTCTACCGACTGAGTCAGCCAGGCACCCCAAGGTAACTTTTTTTTTTAAAGGCAAAACTCTGGACAGGGGTCACCAGGGGCAGGGGACATTGACGGGAAAGGGAGCATGATATGATGGGAGTGGCTGGGAGCTGGTGGTTTTCCATTTTTCTATTTTTGCTCTGGGGGCGTGTTAACTTGGTTTACGTTATGAAAATTCAATGAGGGGCACCTGGGTGGCTCAGTCCCCAGTTAAGCATCCGATTCTTATTTCAGCTCAGGTCACGATCTCAGGGTCGTGAGATCGAGTCCCATGTCAGGATCTGTGATGGGCATGGAGCCTGCTTGAGATTCTCTCTCTCCCTCTGCCCCTCCCTGCTTGCGCTCTCTTTTTTCTCTCTTTTTCTAAGTAAGTAAGTAAATAAATAAACAAATAAAAGATTCAAAAAGAAAATTCACCGAGCTCTGCCCTTGTAACATGTCTTCTCCCTGTGTGTTAATCTTCAATAAAATATTTTAGTAAACATGCCTATAAAGACGATTTCACAGGGTTTCCCTGGGGTTCAGACAGTACTCTGTGAACTACCAGCTGCTTGGCAAATCCAGGAGCTCTCACTATGATCTTGTGGATGGTTGTGAGTTCGAATAAATGGGCCCCCCGCCCAGATTTTCATTAGCCCAGACCGTGCTTCCCATTCCGTAACTGGGGAACTGGGAAGTCCAACTTCATGCGACCTCAACTGTGTGTTCTCGCTGAGTATTTGTCAGGGAACTCCCAGTCCCTGGCCTTGCCTCGTGTCCCTCCATTCTGATCAGACAGCCCGGCACACACCAGCCCAGCCTCAGCAGGGCCACTCCATACCCAAGTGTCCACCTTGCACCGTCCCCACCCAGGGCTCAGGCGAGGGGGAGACCAAGACTCACTCTGCAGCACGAGGATCACCAATTTCTCCGCCGCGCCCATCTCATTCTCTGCGATGCATTTGTACTGGCCCGCGTCGTCTATCTGCAGGGGGCGTGGAAGGGGGGGGCACGGTGTTCAGGAGAGCAGGAGGAGGGGGACAGCAGGGCATGGGAGCAGGGGACGGGAGCAAGACCCATCTAAGCAGAGGAGCTTAGAGCATAAACCAGCCAGGGGCTCGTGGAGTCCGTTAGAACAGCCTCTTGGACCACCTGTCAAGAGACATCCAAAGAGATCCCGGCCCCTTTCACGCCTGGAACGCGGGGGTAGTGGTGACTGAGAGCATATGGATTTGTTGCCCTCAGCAGAGCCACGCGCTGCAAAGGCACGATTCAGACCCCCCTCTTCCAAACCGGGTACCATGAAGTCTCCTTCTATGGCACGTTACTAGGGATTCCTTGAAAAGAGCATTCGGTGGAAAAGGAAGTTTGGGAAACACTGAGTCAGACAACAACCCACTTCTGGCTGCAGGATTTCTTGGGGCTTTTATTGTGCGGGTGTGTGCCACGAGCCTTCCAGAGGGCAGATGGCTTGCGGGGTTTCCCCAGTTTAGTGAGAGGGGAGCTTTTTGTACAGGAAACCCACCACCACGGTCAGCGAGGAAGCCCAGGAAGGACACGGCTCAGATTCACTTCTGAGCGGGAGGGCCACCAGGAGCGGGAGCTGGGGGAAGCCTGAGGCCACCGTCTGTGCCCAGAAGGTAATATCCTGGAGGCCGCTCTCAAGGGACTGCAGGGGCAGCCCATCATGCAGGTAAGAGGTGAGATCAGGGGTCAGATCAGGATGGGACCAGATCTGGCTCCTCTGGGGACTGTCCTGGACTCATTACAAATACGCCGCCGTGTCCTCAGATGAGTATGTACCATATCCCCATTGGTAAAGTGGGGATCACGGCTGCTAAGACTGGACAGGAAATCATGCTCGTCAAAGCAGATGTACCTACTGGTGGCCGGCCCATGGTAGAGACTCGGGTAACAGTGGGGGAAAGCAAGGGCCCCTAAAAAGAGCCTGACAGGATGGGATTGTGGATGTCTGCGTGACCACTCAGACTCGGGACACAGAAGGGAAGGTGAATGAGCCTGCCCCAGGGCTCAAGGCTTTGGAAACAGCCTAGAGCAGGAGTCAGGAGAGTTGGGATGAGGTCCTGCTTTGGGCACCTACTGGTCATGGGCCTCTCTGAGCCTCAGTGTCTTCTTCTGTAAAATAGGGCTCTCCTACTTGTCTACTCTGTGTCATTAATTGGTATTACCCAGGAGCCAGTCATGGTTAAATTCCTGGCATGGGTCATCTCACTGATTTCTTACTATAAACCTATGGGTTAGAAACAACGATTAGCCCCACGGAATGGCTAGGGTGACTGAGGCACAGAGAAAAGTCCCTGGCTGGGGGTCACTCGGGTTAGTGGTGGGGAGAATCTGGGTCATGGGAGGGAAGGTGCTTTGTAGACTGTAGGGGACCATGGTAACCTGATGAAACCTTTGAAGCCATCAGAAAAGTCTGTAGGTTGTTCCCACCCCAAGGCATGGGGTCCCGCCTTGCCTCCGTCCTGCGGATGGTCAGCGAGCCATTCTGCAGCCGATAGTGAAGCCGTCTGCCCTGGAGCGGAAGGCTGTCCTTGATCCAGCGGATGTCGGGGGCTGGGGCGCCATGGACCACACAGTCCAGCCGGACGCTGCTCCCCACAGGCTCTACCACGTAGGAGAAGGCCTCCCCTTGCAACACGGGGGCTTCTGCAAGGTGACATCAGACTAGATATCAGAAAGGAGGTTCCCTCTGGCTCAGCTTCTCCCATAAACCCATCCCTGGAAACTCTTGCTTGGCCCAGCATGACTGTGAATAGTCAACGCATCAGGGATGGGTCATGGGTGAAGTGAAATAGACTTCCGGGAACCCTGATTTGAAATGGAGTGAGACTAGTGCTGTGTTTGATTAGTGATGCCTGAGACTGCTATGATTGATTAGTGATGCCTGAGACTGGCACAGGAAGGAAGACATGGTGATGAGTGTCGTGTACTTGCTGTAATGGATGGATTGTCCCAGCTGCAGAGTACCTGCCAGCGACATTGGGAAACAAAGACTACATAACCATTAGGTCACCTTGTTTGGACACAGCAACACTAAGACATTCCTGATCCTTGCTTCATGAAAACCTTTTTCTTTTTTTAAAAGATTTTATTTACTTATTTATGTATTTATTTTAGAGTGGTTACTAGTTCAGAGATCAGGATGTCTATTTCTTAGGAAAACCAACAGATCAGGTTGAGCAGAGGTCCCAGGAGAGGCCACCAGGCTCACACCCTACCTTTCACGTGGACAAAGCTGACCGCCTGCACGCGGCCCACTCTGTTCTCGGCCCAGCAGACGTAGGTCCCACTGTCCTCTCTGGTGACGGCCACCCGCTGCAGTGTGCTGCCCCCGTCCTGCTCAGACACACCCTCTGGTAGAAAAAGAGATGGCCCGGAGGGTTCTGAGTCCAGGGTACCAGAGGCCCCTCCTGCCCTGAATCCTTCACTCAGGCCGGGGTACCAGCAGGTGTTTGGCAAAGACATGAAAACGGGTGTCTCTTCTCAACGGTGGGAGCTTGACTACGTCAGACCCATTCATGGCAGGCACAGGCCACAGGACAAGAACTAGGAAGAGGCTGGAAGAACCAGGCTTCTAGCATTTTCGAATCCACACCGTGAGCTGGCAGCACGGGTGAGAGTAGGTCTTTGGGGGCCTATTAACAGGCACGTCCTGCCTTAAACCAGTTCGCCCTCAGCACCCCTGTTATCTCCATCTCGAGATGAAGAAGCTGGGCTCAGAGAGGCTGAATCACTTCCCCAGACTCCCTCCCTGGGAGGCAGTGGGGTCTGGTCACAGCCTTCCTCACAGGTGCACAAGGGTGAGCTTCTGAGCATGTTTCATAGCACCTGGACTCCAGTTTAGGCGCATCTGAAAATATCACTTCGCCAGGGAGGGGACTTAGCAATTCATCACTTCAGCAGACATTTAATGAGCACCTACTGTATACCCTGTATGCTGTGCTGGCCCTGTGCTTCTCTAAACATTAACTGGGACAGAACCTCCCCCCGCCCACCACCAGGAAAGGGGTTTGCCCAGGGGCCCACCATGCTCGGTTGTAACACAAGCCCCCTCCTGGCCCTGAGGTCTCAGGGTGGAGTCTTTCTCACAGGGGGCTTCTTGCCAGGTCTGACATGGGACCCATCACATAGAGCCACACGTGTGTTTGCTCTGCTCCCCACCGCACAGGGCCAAGGCTGGAGACACCCTCTTCCTCTCCATGATGCTGAGTCTCCCTGCCAGTCTGCCCTTCCCCTGGAGTCCCGGGATCCCCATCCCCCCCGCTCCCAGGAGGCCCAGACCCGTGACCGGCCGGTTGTTGATGGTCCAGCTGATGCGGGGGGTCGGGCTGCCCCGGGCCGCACAGCGAAGCCACAGCCTGTCCCCGAGGCGCAGGCTCCGGTCCCCAGGCAGGGTGGTGAAGGCCGGCAGTGTCAGGATGCTGAGATGCACGCGGCGGCGGGCGCGGCCCACGGCATTCTCGGCCACGCAGGTGTACGTCCCAGCGTCCTGGCTCTGAGGGCAGAGGAGGGGTCAACCTGAGCGCTGCCCCCGCCCCCAGCTCCTAGGGAGCCCTTCTGCCGCAGGTTCCCTTGGAGCATGCAGCCCAGAGAGGTGAAGGGACTCGCTCAAGTTCACGCAGCCAGCAACTGGCTCTGCTTCCCTGCTGCTCGCTGGCGCCTCTCCCCGGCAGCCTTCCTAACCGTCCAAGCCCTGATAACAACACCCACAATGTGCCGGAGCCCCTGTTCGGGACCTCACCCACACCAGTTCATCCCTGGTCCCATCACCCCTGGGACAGGCTCCGTGTAGGGTGCCTTTCGCAGAGAATGCTCAGCCAGGCTCTGGGACGTTCTGTGGGGGCATTGGAGCAGGGCTGGTGCCCTCGCCGCTGTGCTCTCCAGCTCTCCGTGCGCCAGGGTCCGAGGACTCTGCGACACTCCCCTCCCCTGGCAGCAGGTGCACCCACCGAGTCACCACCCATCCATCTGGAGAGAGGCCCATTTGTGATGACAGAATCTAAGAGCTGTTGGGGAAGGGGGGCGGGGCTCGCACCCACACTCCAGGCTCAGGTCAACAAGAGCAGGTTGGAGAAAACCAGGCACAGTCTGGGGACACAAAGTCATCCCCTGCACGCCCCCCCCAGCCCTGTCCAGGGCTCCTTCCCTCCCTTAGGAATTAGCCGTGGAGGTCCAGGTTCAAATCTCGGTTCTGTGCCTTGGCAACAGCATGTCTTGGGAAAACTGGATACATGATGAACCTCGGTTTCTTCATCTGGGCTTGGGGGATTATTATCCCCTTTCCCCAGCTTCCTGGGATTAAAAGCTGCATAGCGCTCAGCACAGAGCATGACAAACAGGGGGTGAAGGGTGGGGGGGTGCTCAGCAGAGGTTTTCTGCTCCTGTTGTCCCTATTATTCCACACGGGGTCAGAGGCTCACCTCCAGGTCCTTCACCAGCAGCTCCCCGGAAGGCTGGATGGTGAACTTCCCCTCGGCTCCGGACACGGGCTGGCCATCTTTCTCCCAGGTGATGCTGGGCTCAGGGCTGCCACTGGCCGCGCAGGGCAAGAGGGCGTGGGAGCCTTCGGTGGTGGACAGGTCAGGGAGGCCAGTCTCGATCACGGGCGGGACTGTGGGGAGAGGGAGGGCTGCTCGGGGATGGGGACTCGGCTAGGGTGGGCTGACCTGGTTCCAGCGCCCTCGGCTGTCGGCATCCCCCTTGCCCCTTCCTCCACCCCTATCGGCTGCCTCCCAGCTCTGTCACAAGCCATTGCCCATGGTCTGGACAATTTGGGGACTGTTGAGTCTGGTGAAGCCGTGACAGGGTGATCCCAACACACACACGATGGCTAAAGGGACAGAAATAGCTTTTGTTACTGGAAAGCCAAAATGAAGGAGGGATGACCAGACCGCGGTCTCATGAAGGGTCACAGGAGGCAGAGGGACCCGAGTTACTGTCTAAAGGCGGACGTCAGGCACAAAATGGGAGAAGATGCTTTTCCCTTTGTTCCTTCTGGAATACAAGCCACGCTGGGATAGGGAAGGATGCAGGGGTACCAGAGCCCCTGGCTCGCTGGGGTCTGCCTCAGCCCCCTTCCCTGGGCCCACCTTGCACCACCAGCCGTGTTTTCCCCACGGCGCTGCCCGCGCTGTTCTGGGCAAGGCAAAAATAGTTCCCGGCATCCTCTGGGCTGGCGTGGGTAATCCGCAGCTCTCCAGTGGGCAGGACCTGGGTACTCGCTCCTGGATTTGCGGGGAGGAAACCGGGGGGCTGGTGGCTGGAGCGGCAGGACCACCGAGGAGGGGCAGGAGGGCCACTTGGCCATTCTGTTTGACCAGCAGCAAGTGTGGGGGCACAGAGCCCCAGAGCCCAGCTAGGCTGCCCCCTCCCCAGCCTCCCAACTCCGCCACGGATGTTCACGTAGAGTGTCACGCTCCGGCGGGTGAACAGAGATGGGTGGGCAGGGGGTGAAGAAGACACGTGGGCTTTCTGGGACCTTCCAGCAGAGCTCCCCCCTCACCCCGCCCACTACCCCGTCCCCTCCTGGGGCAAGCGGGAGGATCTCGGGCCCAAACTGTTCTTCCCTAGCTGGTGCCAAGCGGACTCACCTGCAGGGATGCTGAGCCCCTCCTTCTGCCAGCTGATGCTTGGCCGGGGGATGCCCGAAGCCTCGCAAGGCAGCAGGACCTCCTCTGCCACCAGTGCCCGGACCACGCTGGGCAGAGGCTTCACCACGGGGGAGGCTGCAAGGGGGACAGGGCCACAGAGGTCCCTGGGGGCACCTTTAATGCCCAACCCCCTCCAACCAGGGGTGGGAGCCTGAGCACCAGAGAGAGGAGCCTCTATAAGGAACAGGGGATTCCTGGAATTGCAGCATGGATCAGAGGCAGGTCTGGGCATCTGGAACCTGGGGCCCTCCCCTCCCTACCCAGCCCTACCTGCCTCTAGCCCTCCACCCGCCAGGAGAGGCTTACCTTGCACAGTAAGGACCACGTGCTTGTGGGCCACGCCGGCAGAGTTGCGGGCTGTGCACGTGTAGCGGCCGGTGTGGATGGGGAGGGCCTGCCCAATCTCCAGGGCGCCTGCGGGTGGCAATAGGACATGGAGAGGGCTAGGCGTTCCGGGACAGATGTCTCTTACCTCTCCCCACCGCCCTTGTGTCTCTCCTGCAGGCCACTCCACCTGCCTCCCTGCCCGTTTGTAAGCAGCATGGGAAAACCTTGGTTCGAGGCCTGCCTGTGCTCCCTGTTGGGAGTATAACTGTGGGCAGGTCTCCTCCACTCCTGGGGCCTCAGTTTCCCCGTATGTGCAATGAGGAATCAGACAAGATGGTCTCTAGAAACTTCTGGATGTGACGTTCCAGGACCTGCCACTGCCCTGCCTAGAATCCCTGGCTCTCCCATACTTCCATGGGGCTTCACCCCGCTACCTTTGCTGTGTTCTTCTTAAAATTTGCTTCCTCCAGGAAGGCTTCCCAGATTACTGCTTCATCTGTCTTCCCTCTGCCCTGTCTTCCTTAGACTTGTCTTAGTCTTAGTCTTAGTCTGGTGCTCAGCGAACACCAGTTTAATCTTCCTGGACCACCTCACCCCCAGATGGAACCAGACTCTCAGCTTTCTTTTACATGAGGGGCTTCCCCATAACTGATTGTCAGAAGAAAGGTTTCTACTGCTTCGGAAGCGTTTGAAAGCTGCAGATCTGGCCAGTGGTGCTCAGGTTTTAGGATTTCACTCGCTTACCAATGAACAAGCAAATGTAATTTGGAAAATCCCCATAAAGTGGCCAACTTTTTTTTTTTTTGTAAACTGCTTTTAAAAAAATTAACATGTAATGTATTATTTGCCCGAGGGGTACAGGTCTGTGAGTCGTCAGGCTCATACACTTCACAGCTGAAGTAGCCAACTTTTAATTTTGACAAGCAAAGATGTTTCAAAAGCACCCATCTCCTATCATCTCGATTTCATGAAAGAAACTTCTAACACCAAAATATTAAGAAAAGTATAATTTCAGGGTAAAGGAAAATCCTTCTGATGAGATCAAATGAGCCTTACGAAAACGCTCACGTAGCTATCATTTTCCTCACGTTGCCACGAAGCGGGCCCGGTGTCAGCTAACCTCAGGGAACCACTGACCGATACCAACACGCTAGCGCATGAGTGGGGATGCTAAGGCCCAGAGAGGGTGCGGGGTTCCCCAGGTCACACAGCAGGGAATGGCAGAGCCAGGCCAGGACGCTCCATCTTGCTCTGCCACCAGGCTCCAAGGGTCTGCGTTTCCACCCTCCGCCTGATCCTCCCAGTCTCTGCTCTCCATGGCTCACCCTTACTTACCTGAAGGCAAGACGCGGTAGCCATTCCCCCGCACCCCCAGCTGGGCGCCTGCCTTGCTCCAGGACACAACCGGGGCTGGGACACCCGTGCTGTGACACGTGAGGACCACGGGGGCCATCTTGGTCACGGTGAAGTCTGTCTGGTCATCGGCAATGGTGGGAGGCACTGTAAGGCAGGACAAGGCTTGACGCCCGACCAAGGTCCACAGGGGACAGTCACACAGCCATGGGGCCAGGTGAATGAGAACTATCAACAGAGACTAAGACATAGGTAGCATTAGAGATGGAGGGCCACGGAGGGAAGGGCAAGAGAGGAGAGGGCACATTCACTCGGGAAGTATTTTTTGCTGGACTTGGGGGTACCCTTATGAGCTGCTCTCTGTAGGAATAACAGCTAGGTCTCTCCAGAGTGGTTCACAAGAGAAGGGAGCCTTCCCAAGAGTTGGGGAGGCCAGAGAAGGCCTCCGGGGAAAGTGCCATTTAACCTGAGATCTAAAGGAAGAGCAAGGGTCCACTGGGTGAAGGGCAAAGGGAAGTGCTCAGAACAGAGGGAACAGCATGTGCAGAGGGAATGGCATATGCAAAGGCCCTGAGGTGAGGAACTAAACGCTAAGCAGCATGACCGGATCCCAGAGCGAGGTAGGCCTTGGGGTGAACTGAACCTGGGGGTTAGGGGAGGTGGTGGCTGGTTGGGCCAGCATGCACAGGACCCTGTGGACCCAGGTGACACTTTGCATTCTATTCTTAGTGCAGCCGTGAAGGGAGAAATTTTCACCAGAGTGATGGCAAGGTCAGATTGTGGTTTAGAATAATCTGGATTGGGGAGTGGACTCTCCTGAGAGCTCCTACATGCCAGGAGCAGAGCTAGAGTCTGCATCAGTGTGCAGGTGGGTGGGGTCAGGAGATGCCCATGATGTCCCCATCCTCTTTCTCCCTCTTCCTGTTCCAACGCACCATGGACGGTCACTCGGTAGAGCCTGCGGGCCTCGCCCATCTCATTGCTCACCACGCACTCAAACTGGGCTGAGTCCTGGGGGCCGGGAGCTGCCAAGAGCAGGGCGTTGGAGGGCAGGAGCCTGGGATGGACAGACAGACAGTCGGCCAGCTGGGACCTGCCCGCCCGGCAATCTGGATGCAGGGGACCGGCTGTCTTGAGACTAATTTCTCCCCTGGTATCTGTCCCCCACCCCCCACCAGCCCTGGTCTGAATCTAGAAAAATTCCTTCTAGAAGTTTCTATTCTTAAAGGTGTGGCCGTGGAGCTTGTGGGCAAGTTAAATGTCCATGCTTGTGCTTCTCTACCACCCTCTGTGTTTTCTTCTGAACCCAGCAGTTCTGACAACTTCTGCGATAGTGATCGCGTCTAAGTCCCTTATCAGAACAGCTCGTGTTGGCGGGGCACCTGCTGGAGAGGACAGCTCCGCGCTGGCCTGGCACAGGACACGAGAGATGCCTGGTGAATCAAGTGGTGAACGGATCCCTTTAATGTGCCCGCAGATCACTGCATGACCTGTTGCCTTTGAGAAATGGGGAGACGAGCACTGATGGTGTTAAACCCCTTGTTGGGCATCTCAGTGAAGATCCTTCTACACCCTTGAGGTCAGGACACAGACCCTGGTACTGACTTCGTTGAGAACCCGAGTGCCTCCCTGCCTTGTTTCTGACCGGACTCCCTACCACGGAACGGGCACCCCCTTCCCCACCCTGAGCACCTCATGGTACCACCCCGAGGCCCAGCTGCGTACCGGTAAGCACCCTGCTGCAGGTGGAAATCCAGCTTCTGTCCATCCTTCCACCAGACCACCCGGGGCTTGGGGGAGCCGCTGGCCTCACAGGGCAGTGAGGCAGGGGTGTGGGCAGTCAGGGTCAGGTTGGACGGACCAGGGGTGATGGCTGGAGGCTCTGGGGAGAAAACAGTCACCAGGAGACAAGGGTGCAGGATGGAGGCAAGGGCAAGGCACCCGTCCTCCGCGGGCAGCGGAGAGGCAGGAGACACTGCAGGAATCTTCCAACAGGCTCCCTAATCTGGGGTGATGGGACCTTTGCTCACCCCCCATTTGGTGGCCTTCTAACCCGCTCTCCCTGAATATAGCCGTCAGGGTCCCATTACCCATCAGCCCTGCCCGAGGCCAGCGCCCAGCAGAGTGGCTTCCACCAAGGGGATCCATTGGAATGAGAAGAGATGAGACAGTCTGGTACAATGATTCTGAAGCTTATTCTTTCAAATGTTTTCTATCTTGCCCATTCAACGCAATAGTATAGCGTTAAATGTGCGTGCCATATGCATAAAATAAAGAGGCGTCTTTTGAGTATGTGTGGTCCCAAGTTCTACTCCTAGGCTTCATTGTCAAGAACACTGAGAGACCACTGCTCTTGGCTCCCGACAGCAAGGAGGAACCCAGAAACCAGGCTGGACCCGGCCCAGACAGGGGATGGATGCTGAAGGCAAGGAACCTGCCTGTCCTGTCCACTTACCGAAGACCTGGAGATCGCGGCCTTGCCGATCGGAGCCCGCAGAGTTGGACGCAAGGCAGAGGTAGTGGCCGGCGTCCTGGGCAAGGACTGGCTGGATCCTCAGGGAGCCCTCGGGCAGGACATGCAGCCTGGAATGGAGGGAGGGGGTTGTCATGGAGACCAGCAGCCTAGGGAGAGCCTTGGAGGGGCTGGACCCTGGGGGCGGCTCCTCTGCCCCTGGCTTTCCTTGCAGGAAAAGTGCTAGCTCTGGAGTGCTGCATCCATGAGGCCAAGGTTAGAGGAGGTCACGGCCATGGGCAGCTCCGCACATCAGGGGGCCTCCTGCAGTCCCACCTGGGCCCAACTTCTCCTTAAGAGTCAGCAGGCAACAGCATCCAGATAGCCCCCCTTTTGAGCATATGTCCCCCAGATCTGAGGACTGCCCCTTCCCAGGGCCAGCGGGACTGGGGTTGAGCTGGACTCAGGCTGGACCCGCGGAATATTCTGCCTTGGAAACTGGGATTGCCAGGCAGTTCTCAAGGCTCTGCAGGCTGCCTGAGCTCAGAAGCCATAACTTGGGGGATGGGGGTGGGCGGGGGGTGTCTCTGCCATGTTACAGAGAAAGGTGTAGAAAATTTGCCTGAGAGAGAGAGAGAGAGACACACACACACACACACACACACACACACACACACACACACACAGAGGCATGAAGCCCCCTCCCACAGAAACAGAGATGAGCAACCAAGAGTCAAAACCAGACAGACAGACAGACGGACACCCGGGGTTTTTGACGCGCTCAATGCCCCGGACAAGCCTGTTTCTTGGGTTCTGGGAAGACCCATGCGCTGGCCACACAGCCACCTTCCCATGCCAACTGCTCAGGCGGTTTCTGCTTAGAAGCTGCTCCTGAGCCCCTCATGGTCCCAGTCCCACCTGGGGCTGGCAGGATCCAGGGGGGCTCCGTCCTTCCGCCAGCTCACGAGGGGCGGGGGAGCGCCGTCCACCTGGCAGGGCAGCAGGGCCGTCTGGTTCACGGAGGCGTTCACCGCGGCCGGTCCCGGCTGGATGGTGGGCACCGCTGGGGGAGGGGCACGGAGGGAGTGGGTGCCGGGCTCTGCGGCCTGAGGAGGGGCCAGCGCGGGTGTGGGTGGGGGAGCGGAGGCCCACTCACTGTGGATGTCCACGTGGAAGGCCACGCTGGTGCTGCCCGCGGCGTTGTGGGCCGTGCAGCTGTAGTTGCCCCCGTCGGCCGTGCTCAGGGCCTGCAGCTGGAGGTACCGGCCGTCCTCCGGGAACTGGGTGTGGGCGTCCGCCTGCACAGTCCGCAGGGCCGAGAGAGGCTCGTTAGTGCTGGGCCAGCGCCAGTCAGCCCCCAGGCACTGGGCACAGAGGACCAGGGAACGAGCGGGGCAGGACAGTGGCTTAACTGACACCCCTCTGCGGGGAACAGGCTCCTGTGGGAGGGAATGAGTCTCCTACCCCCGGGCTCTGCCCGTCCGGGACGTTGCGGAGGGGCCTCAGGCCTGGGTCAGGAGCTAGAGCTCCTAGAAGAACTACAATCCTTGGTCCCGATTTCGGGGGTGGGGGAAAGCACAGAGAACCTCGATAACGAGCCCCGGGTCACCCAGCCACTGTGTGGAGCTCGGAGGTATAATGGGAAGCACACAGAGAGGCATCAGAAGCCAGGGTGTAAATCCCAGCCTTGCCTCAGTGTCCCCATCCAGAAGATGGGCACGACAGTAATAAGAGGAGTGCAGGACCAGGAGAGCGGGGGCCACCCCTCAGCACCGAGGATCCAGGCTGCAGGGTCCAGGGCCTGAGCGGCACAGAAGGTAGCGTCCCCAGGTCCCCAGCCGGCACCTACCTGCAGCAGGATGCCATCCCGGTGCCATTCAATCTCCGGGGCCGGCTCCGCCTCCACTGAGCACTCTAGAACGAGCTGCCCCGGAGCCAGGCCGACCACAGAGCGGGGGCCTCGGGGCCCAATAACGTGGGGGGGACCTAGGCAGGCAGCAGAGAGGCTGTGAGAGACGGACCTGTCCCGGCAGGCCCCATCCTACCTTCCTCTCCTGCCTCGGCCCTGGCACCCCCTCCTTACCTTGAACCCTGACCCGGAAGCTCTTCTCAACTTCGCCAGCAGGGTTCTGGGCCAGGCAAGTGTATAGCCCAGCATCGCCCACCTGGGGACGGGGCAGTGTGAGCCGCTGCCTCCAGCCCCAGCCTGCCCACCCCCCGATCCGGTTTGGGTCTCCCACAACTAAGGACCAAGGATTCAGACTCAGGCTGGTTGAGTTGGCCACCCCGCCTTCCCGATCATTCCCCTCTGGGATGCTTCTTCTCTAGCTCCACCTAACCATTGCTCTATGGCTAGAGCAAAGACTGCCTCCTCCAGGAAGTCCCCCTTGACTCCACCAGCTCTCCTCTTGTTTCTGCATCAGCCTTGGCTTTGACCTGGCTGGGAGCTCTTGAGGGCAGGGCCCAGGTGGGTAGGTCTCCACATGCTCACCCCACACAAAGGAAGAGCTAAGCCTAAAGGCCAAGTGCTACAGGGCCCTTCTCCCCTGCCTCCCCTTCCCCCGGACTCATCCCACAGCAAGGGGCCAGCAGCACCTGCACGCCCTCCACCCGGAGCGCCCTGTTGCTGTCCTCAGGCCTGCTCAGGGCCTGCCCGTCCTTATGCCAGGTGATGTTGGGCAGGGGGGTACCCCGGGCATCGCAGCGGAGCTCCAAGGGGGTGCCGGGGGTCAGCGACAGCTCTGCAGGCTGGCCTGAGTCCTCGATGTGGGGGGGATCTGCAAGATACCCGGCCGGGGTTAGCCGTAGCAGCTGCACGCAGGGCCCTGGGAGCTGGGGTCCATCTCCCACCCCCCCACCATCTAGAGGCTGACCACAGATGGGGCCAAGGACACTAGAAACCAGGGGCCCCTTTGCCTGGGACAATTATTTGTGCTTTAAAACCAGCAAGCACATGGTATGGCGGCGGGGTGGGGGGTGGTGCGGGGAGGAGACAACTGACAACGTATCTTTCCGATATGGCACAAAATTTACAAAATCTCATGCCTGAGACTTAGGACCCTGCCTCTAGATTTCAGGGGTTCTTTGTCCCAGCTTTATGAGGCTTGAGGGACAAAGCTGAGGGGCATGGCCCCAGGAGAATGAAGGGCCACGTAGGCCTTCTATGTAGCAGCAAGGTCAGCATCCCGTATGACATTGCCTCGCCCCCAAAGCCTGCACCCAGGCGTCAGCCCCTGGGGAGATCCATCAAGGGACTCACCCCCCCCACACACGCCTTGTCCATCACCCCCCCCCCCCGAGGCCCACTCTGCACCCAGGCCCAGAGAAGCTGGCCTTGGGGGCAGAGGACTCACCCATCACTGTCAGCTGGAAATGCCTCCTGGCTTCCCCCACCTCGCTCACGGCCACGCAGGAGTAGGTCCCCGAGTCACCAGCTCCCACTGTCTCCAGCTGCAGGCTGGGCCCCTGTTCCAGGCTCTGGGGCAACAAGGGCTCCCCATCCTTCATCCATGACACGAGGGGGAGGGGGCTTCCCTGGGCTTCGCAGGGAAGGACCACCGAGGAGCCACGGACGACCATCACGTCATTCTGAAAGTCCACCGGCTCCAGGACAGGAGGCACTGAACAGGGCAAAAGAGGGGGCAGAGTCCCTTCATTCCATGGCAGGTCACGCTTGGACCTTCACACAGGCTGTTCCCACACAGGTCAGAATGCCCTTCTCCTGGACAATTCCTTCTCTTCTGTCTTCAGCTTAGACCTCACCTCCTCCAGGAAGCCCTCCCTGAATTTCCAGGCCAACTGAAGGGCCCTCCTCTGTGCTCCCACCACTCCCTGTCCTTCCCCTGGTGCCACTAGTTGCCTGGAATAGTGATCACCTCTTTACAGAGCTGTTTCCTGCACTGCCCTCCTGGGGACAGGGGTCGCCTCTGCTCACTGCTACATCCCGGTGCCTGGTAAGGCCCTGGCACACCACCGTGTCTTAACGGCTGCTTGCGAGATGCATGAATGAGAGCAGCCAAATGAATCAAAGACCGAGTCTCTGTGTTCGTGCCCTAAGAGGCCAAAGGATGCTGTTATTCTCCAACACCCACCCCCCACAATGAGCTCCCGGTCCGTACCATGCACCTGCAAGGTGAAGTTCCTGCTGGTCACGCCGGCTGGGTTTGCAGCCACACAGGTGAAGACACCAGAATCTGCCAGCTGCACCTGGGAAATCCTGAACCCCCCAAGAAGGGTGGAGGGGAAAAAGGGGGGGACTCCATGGAAACAGTTCCTCTCTCTTCCTGTCCCCCGGCGGCTTACCTGCCAGGGAGGCAGCTCGGAGCCTCCCACCTGAACAGGCCGGGCCTCTGCCTACCCCCCTTTCCTGGCTCCCTGGTGCCCCCAGAGGAAAGCCCCAGGCTCCCTGTCCTCTGCTGCTTTCTCTGACTCCCCTCCCTCTAAAGCCAGACTTCCTGCTTTCCCAGTTCAGCGGGCTACTCTGTGCCACCCAAGGAGTGGGACACCTGCCTGTCCCTATCCCTCTTTTAGACCATTCCTTTTCACCTTTAGGACTCACCAGAGTCGCCTCCCCTGTCTGTCTGTCTGTCTGTGGTCCCCGCCTCCTCTCGCGGTCTCTCTGGCCTGACCGTCCCTCCCGACTGGTCTTGTTAATGTCCCCCAGGGACCCCGAATCCTGTCTCTGCTTGGCTCCCGGGACAGCACGCTTTCCTGGAGTGTCTCCTCTCCGCTCCCCGTCCTCCTGCCTGCTCCTCCTCCCTGGGAACCAAGACCCATCCTAATACCAGCCGCCGGGGGTGCAGTCCTCGCTCACACTCGGGGGGGCGGGAACAAGGGGGGGCCGCTGGCTGCCTCCACCACCTGTTTGTGACAATCCCAGAACATCTACATCCCCGAACTCCCTTGTGGAGTAGGAAACACCTGGCTCGCCTCCTCCCTGGATGCCCAAGACCCTCTCAAACCAACACATTCAAATAGCACTCGGGTCTCCCCCTCAACTCGCCCAGCTCCACTGTGGTCCGATCTCAGAAAACACCATCTGTGGACCTCATTCTGCCAGGTTCCTGGATGAAGGCCATAGAGCCTTGCTCCATTCTTCCCGCTTCCCACCTCTGACACCTCCACACCAGGGCGGTGACCCAGGCAGAGCACTGCGATTCCTCCTCACCCCCCTCCCGCCCTGCTCTTGGCCCCACGGTCTCTTGTCTACCCAGCGGCCAGAAAGCTCCTCTGAAAACCTAAGTCACAACCCCAAAGTATTTGGAGATTTGAATAGACAATTGCACACCCATGTTCACAGCAGCATTAGGCCCCGTAGCCAAGAAGTGGGAGCAATGGCTATGTCCCCGTGTTGACAGATGAAGGGACAGACAAGGCATGGTCTGTCCATACCATGGAATATTAGTCTTAAAATGCAACGGAATTCTGAATTCTGACACCTGCTACAACACGGAGGGGACTGGAGGACATGACGCCCAGTGGGAGAAGGCCAGTCACAAAATGACAAATACTGTGTAATTCCACGGATACTGACATCCCTAGAGGTGTCAAGTTCATAGGGACAGGAATGGGGATTGCCAAGGATAGGGGGAGCACAGGGCGAAATGGGGACACAGTTACAGGTTGGGAAGATGAGAAAGTTCTGGCGAGGAATAGGGGCGATGGTCGGATCATTGTGTGAATGTACTTAATGTCCCTAAACCATAAACTTAAAAATGGTTAAAATGATAAGCTTTATGTGTATTTTACCATAATAAAAAATATAAATCATATCTCAAGGCTTCTCTCCTGAACACTGCCCCCCAACCAGGACTTAGGAAAACCCAGGTCTTTTAAAGGACTTACAAGTCCTAAGTCACCTGGTCTCCCCTGAATCCCACCCACCCTATTCCCTGAACACACAGGCACATGCCCACCTCAGGGCCTTTGAACCTGCTGTTCCGACACTCCGCCCGGAAGCTCTTCCCCACGGAATCCACCCAGCTCCCTCTCTTAACTCCTTCCACCTCTGTGCAAATATCACCTTCTCCGAGCGCCAATCCCTGCCCACCCTAAAACTCCAGCCTCCCTGCCACCTCCCATTTATTCTTTGCCCCACTTTGTTCTTCAGAGCGCGTATCCCTGGTGGCATTCCTTTGTCATAGCGCTTGAATTTCCACTCTCCTCCCCTGATCAAGCGGCTGCCAGGCAGGGACTTTGCTTTGCCCTCTGCTCTATCCCGGCGCCTGGAACTGTGCCTGCAAAAGCTGGCGCTCCAAAAGGCTGAGGAATATGTGAAGGCTTGCTCAGAAACCTTCTTGCAGGAAGCCTTCCCTGATTTCCCACGCCCCAGGGCAGGCTGAGTTGGATACAAGCAGGTATCCTCACCCAGATCTGGATCTGGGCCTCCCTCCCTGGGCTGTAAGAGCCTGAGGGTCTCTGGAGTTCTACTTGGGTGGGGGCTCACTCTCCCCCCATCATAAACCTCTGTGAGTCTATATTATTTGTATCTGAAAACCACTCAGAGGCGTTCTGAAATCCAAGCTGCCCGAGGAGTGGGTGTGGGATCTGCCGGCCCAGGGGCCAGGGAGCCTGTTCCCTACCTGAGGGAGCGGCCAGAGCTGCTGAGGTGAGTGCGCTGGGAGAGCGGGAGGGGCAGGCCGTCCTTGAGCCAGCTCACTCGGATGGGCGGGGAGCCCCGGACAGGGCAGGCCATGGTCACCAGCTCCCCAGGCCTGCTCACCAGGGTCCCCGAGCTCTCGGCCCACTGCTCGATGGTGGGAGGGACTGGGGGTGAGCAGAGAGAAAAAGGGGGCGGAGAGGGGTTTAGGCAGAGGGTCTAGGTAGGGGAGATGGGCTCCTCTTGGGTCAAAGCCAGGAAGCACCAACCACCTTGTATGGGGTTCTCAGACCCCAGGGTTCCGTCCGCATCTCCCCCGTTCCCCAACTCTCCCGTCACAGCCCGCGGCTGGAGTGCTTGGGTCTCTGGTCTAAGAATGGGATGCAGAAGCCCAGAGAGGTCAGAGGGTGGCCTGGCTCATAGCGCGGGCATGGCTGGGGCTTGAGGCAGGTCTCCTGCATCCTGGCCCTGGCATCACCCTTCGTATGCCCCAGTGGTGGTCCCCCCCTTCCCCGTGGCCAGGCCCCACAGCTGTGGGATGGCAGAGCCCCCACTTCTCCTTGCCCCTCGGCTGCTCACCCAGCACGCTCACTGTGTGCAGCCTGGCGTCCTCCCCGGCGGCGTTGTGAGCCACGCAGGTGTAGGCGCCCGAGTCCTCCGCCTTCAGGCCCTTCAGCACCAGGGCGCTGCCATCCAGGTAGAACCTGCGGGGGGACGGAGCGCCGAGGGCCGGCATGTGAGGGTCCGCAGGTGCTGCCTGGGGCCCCCGGCGGGCACGGGCCAGGTCTTACCGGAGGTGGGGGCCCACGCCCCGGTCCAGTGGGCCACCGTCCTTCAGCCAGGTCACGTCAGGCGGCGGATGTCCGTCCACCTCGCAGTCCAGCCGCACCTCCTGCCCCTCCAGGACACTGTGCTCCTGGCTGGCACCCGAGCTCCGGATCTGGGGGGCCTCTGTGGCGGGCGCTGTGGTGAGGCCCGGGGACCGGTGCGGGCTGGGGCAGGGGCGGGACACATGGGGGGCACAGGGCGCAGACCTACCGAGCACGGCCACCACGAAGTCCTTGCGGGCCTCGGCCTGGGCGTTCTCGGCCACGCACGTGTAGGTCCCAGCTTGGGCGGGCTGCACGCGACTCAGTTGGAGGCGGCCCCCACGGGAGACCACGCCATGCGCCACGCTGCTCTCTGGGGGGTGCAGAGACGTGCCAGGCCCTCACCCGTTCCAACCTGCCCCCTCCCCCAGGTGCCACCACTGGGCCCAGACACGACAGTCTCATGACTCCCCTGAGCAGGTGCCCCTCCCCCACACTCACAAGACCCCTGGAACCTTTGCATCACCCGCCGGCCTCTTGGGCTCACAGGGAAACTGAGGCCCAGACAGGGGCAGGGTCTCTTGCCGACTCTATCACGACCTTCCTCAGCTGGGTCTCTCATTGTTCTGTGCCTTGGAGCCCTTCTCTAGTTCCTTCCACTGGGGACATTTCTTGCCAAGATGTCACACTCGCTTTAGTGTCCAGGAATCGCTCCTCTTCCTGTGGACACTTGGGCCCTCCCCACCCCCACCCCACCCCCACCCCATCCCCACCTCCTAACGCTTCCAGTCAGGGTGGACCAGCCACCCACTGACTGCTTCCTGGTCCCCGTGCAGGTCCTGCTAGGGGCACCCCAGGGCCTCTGCTCGGGCTGCACCCCTGCTCCAGGCTGGCATGGCCCCCGTTCTCTCCAGCAGCTCCTCTGCCTGAGCCCAGGCCAGGCCACCCCCCACCCCAGGGCCTCACTGGCACAGCCAGTCTCTCAACACGAAGGCTTCTGAGCAGCTACTGTGTGTCTAGCTGTGAGTTTGGGGTTCGAAGCCGAGTGAAGCTCAGCTCCTGGCCTCGAGGGGCTCCGCGTGCATCAGAGACAGCAAGACACACGTGATCCTGCGTGACCAGCCCCAAGAAGCCCCCCACAGAGCCTGGAGGGGTCAGGCACGTCTTCAGAGGGAGCAGATCCCAGCTGGACTAGGGGGGTGTGAACGGCCAGTGGAGGGGCTCAGGGGGGTCGGGTGGGTATTTCGGGGAGGAAAGCACATGCGTCAAGAAAGGAGGTGGACAACGCGGCCCAGAGCGGCCCCGCCACCAGGTGTAATCCGAAGAGAAAGGGCAGCGTACGCCCCACGCACACTCATCCCCGAACCTTCCCGGCACCTCTGGGGGTGGGGGGGATCCCCGATGTCCTTCCCAGCATGCCCTGGGGGTGGGGGGGTCCCCAATGTCCACCAGCAGATGAAAGGACTAACCACGGATGATATAGTCACACAGTAGAAGAGTCAGCCATAAAAAAGAATGAAGAACGTTTAATATTTTAAAGATTTTATGTATTTATTTGACAGACAGAGAGATCACAAGTAGGCAGAGAAGCAGGCAGAGAGAGAGAGAGGGAAGCAGGCTCCCCGCTGAGCAGAGAGCCTGATGCGGGGCTCCATCCCAGGACCCTGAGATTATGACCTGAGCTGAAGGCAGAGGCTTAACCCACAGAGCCACCCAGGCACCCCGAAAAACATTTAATTTAACTTAAAAGGATTGTGGAACAGACACACGCTACGACAGGGATGGACCCTAGACACAGCAGGCTAAGTGGAAAAGTAAGTCCCAAAAGGCCACTTATTGTATAATTCCAGTGACATGAAATGTCCAGAACAGGCCGATCTAGAGAGACAGAAAAGGGGTCAGGGGCTGCCTGGCGCAGGGGTTAGCGGGAAGTTTGGGGGGAAATGGGGGGCATGAAGTAATGAGTAAGGGGTTGCTTTTGGGTGGGTTGTGGGGATGGTCTGCAAATATAGTCAAAACGATGGAATTATAAGTTTAAGTGGGTAAATCGTATGGTATATACATCTTGATAAAGCTGTTTTTGAAACTGGGAGAGGGGGTCAGGGGAGGGAGACACAGACAGACAGACAGACAGAGGAGGGCGTGTGGGAACAGCCGAGAGCAGCTGGGTCCGTGAGGTCCGGTGTGGGGAAGGGGGAGGTGGCTGGCTGGGCCCCACGGGGCCTCCCAGGCTGTGGTTCTGAGGACTGTGGCCCGAAGGCTTTCAGTGGACAAGTGACTCCATCAGAGCTGCACTTCGAGACCCCTTCCTCACTGTGTGGAGACGGCCCTGGACGCCTGGAGCGGGCCAGGACCAGTGTGGGGGCCGCTGCCCTCACGAGGCAGGGGGACCGCGGTGGCCGGAATAGGAAAGGCTGGACCAGAGGGCTGGCGGGCACCAGAGGTATTTCCCCAGCTGACAAGAGGAGGGTCCTGCTGGGACCCCAGGGTGGGAAGGAGAGGAAGAGAGCTGGACAGGGATGAAGGCCTGGACGGGGGTGACCAGCAGCTGGGCCGGACAGAGCCGCATTCCAGGAGGAGGAACAGCTTTGCAGGCCAACGCCAAGTCTGGGGTCAGGCCGGTTGGGCCCCCGGCACCCACCGTGCATCCGTCCACCTCGTGGGAGCTGACCGGGGCCACAAACACAGGGAGCCTTCGGGCCCCCATGGGAATGGCTGTCAGCACTGGGATTTCAAGGGCCAACAGGGTTGAAGACAAACGGGGTGTGACAAACGGGACATGGCTGCCTTCGATTTTGCTGAGAACAGTGACCGCAACACCTCCTCCCCTTTCGCGGTCACGGCAGCACAGAAAGGAATATTCGGCGCTGAAATGATGAGATGCACTTACCAACAGGCATTCTCTCCTTCAGCCAGCTCACAGCAGGTGCGGGGACCCCGGTCACGTCACAGCTCAGGACCAGGGGGCTCCCGGCCACCTGGCTCACTTTCTCTGTCTTGGGGTTCTCAAACATTGGGGGCACTGCGGGAAAGACCCCCGATTGCCACAGTCCTAACACTCTGCAGCCCCCTTCCTTCCACTTGGGCACATTAGGGACACCCCACCGGCTCTTCCTTCTGGTTGGTAGTTGACATTTTACGCTTTGCCGCTGGTAGAGGTACGGGTTGTTTCAGTCACGGGTCTATAATAGACCCTGCGCAGGTAATAATCTGCGCAGACCCCACAGATAATAGAATCTGCGTCTATTTCGAAACATTTACAAAGCAGGGTCCAGAGGGGTCCACTCAGCCCAAGGATGGCGAGCGCATGGCTAATGTGCCCGTATCTCTTAGCCTGTGCCGGGACAGACATCACTAATCGATCCAAACACTCCCTCCTGCTCAGCTAGGAAGAGGCCAGGCAGTGCAGGCAACCACAACCAGCAGAACAAACTTGGCTGTGCTCAGGATGCATCCTCTGCGTCCTCAGCGACCAGACCCTCCCCTTCCCACCGCTCATCAATGTAGCCATCAGAAGGCTTTAAACAGCACACCTGGCGTCAGTAATTTTCAACAATGGCAGGTCCTGGTGGGACCCATTCACTGCTCACCTGGTGGGGAGGCCACTGGCTTTGCCTTGGGGGCAGAGAGCCGATGTCCCCTGCCCACCGCCCTGTCCTTCCCATCTTGCCCAGCAGCTTAGCTGAGTGCAGGGTCGCTTGGGTAAAACTGTGTTTCTCATTGTCCCCGGGAGCCTGCGGTGGTCAGCTGCCGCCGTCCCCGCTGATGGGATGCAACCCGAGGGGACAGATACAAGTCCCACATCCCTCGCTTGAACCAAAAACCTCGCCCTTTCGTCCTGTTCCTTTCTGCTTCCTGTGAGCTGGGAGGGAATGCATGTGGACATGGGCAACACCCTGGGGGGGGGGTGGAGATCAACAGGACAGAATGATCCTGGGTCCCCAAATCACCACTCAGTCATTTACTTACCCCTCGGTAAGCCCTAAGCTATCCACCAGCCTGGACACTCACCCCGGGGCTTTTGCACGAGAGAGGTAACGTTCTCTCTCATTTAATCCACTATGTTTTCAGATCTCTTCGTTACCCAGCAGACTCTATACTCTAACCGAACAACAGCTGACCCCAAGCAAATGCGGCTGAGCCTTCACCCCTTGCTTCCCTAGGTGAGCTTCCCCTCACCCCCACCCCCCGGAGCCATGTCCAATCCATCCTTGGGCTGATGGAACAGGCCACCTCCAAATGGTGGTGACGTGACCCCAGGACTCCCAACAATCTGATTCCTGGGGGCTCCCCTCCCGGGGCTGGCATGCAAGGCTCGTGCCCAGCACTTTATAGATAAGTTCACGGCAGCCCGTCGACTGAGCGCTTCCCGTGTAGTAAGCGCCCCGTGAAGGCGCTGCCTTCGCTCCTTCAACTGAAGACAACCCTGAGGCTAAAAGCAGGCAGAGGCGTGCTGAGCCCCAGAGCAGGTCGCGGGCAGAGTGCTGTTCTGATCCCGGTCTTTTTAGTGCTGAATCTTGTGCCCTACACGCTCAGGGCCGCTGCCTCTTTCTAGCGACTGCCCTTCCCACGGGCAGCGCTGTGTGCTGCTAGGGGTCCCACGGCAATGCCCTCAAGCTGGTCCCCAGCTTACCCTGGACAGTGAGGATGAACGTCCGCATGGCCTCCCCAGCCGGATTGCTGACTTTACAGCTATACAGCCCTTTGTCCAGCACCTAGGACAAAGAGAGCTCGTGGTGATGGTGTACCCGGAGCTGGGATGGGGGTACCCAGGGCTCCCCCAAAACATCCAGGCCACAGAACCTTCTGGACAAGGGACTCCCCAGATAGGGTGGTCCTGCCTGGGAAGCCAGAGGAGATAGGACCCCCTGGCCTTCCCCCAAGAACTTCAAGAAGCAGGAGGGCCGTTGGGAAGTGAGGGCACAGGTTCCACACCCCCACCCTCTCCTGGGCCTGTGCACCAGCCAAGCCTGGAGGAAAGTCCCTCACTGTAGGGACGGCGCTGGGCCAGGAGAGAGGAGGCCAGCACAGTTTCCCAGAAGAGCAGCCAATTGTGAGAGTCTAACCCACACCAGGGGGGTGGACAGAGCAAACTCCCAGCGTCGCAGCCAGAGGGCCTAGAAAAGGCTTCTAGATCCCAGGCAAGCAAAGGCAGGTGATAGGGAATGGACCTGCTCAAGGTTAGCTCAGAACCCGATTGGAGCCCTGCCCTCTTCTCATGGCTCCGGCCCTGGAGGCCTTTTGACTCAGTGTGAGATCCTGCGGGCCCAGGAGGCAGCAGTCCCCACGCCCTGCCACACAGCTCCCAGCCCCAGCTCCCTGGCTCACCAGGACCTGAACCCACAGCCACCCACAGCTGCCCGTGCCACGGACTGCTCACCTGGGCGTCCTGGATCTCCAGCCTCTGCCCGCCCAGCAGAGCTTGGGTGCGCTGTGCCAGGACCAGGGGCTGCCCGTCCTTGTGCCAGGTCACAGTCGGCTCGGGGAGCGAGTCGGTCTCACAGCTAAGGATGGCTTTGTCCCCGGCCCGGACCACGATCGCATCCTGGGGGCCGCTGGGAGGCCGCCTGAAGGTGGGGGGAACTGAGGCAGCAGGTGAGTGGAGTAAGGCACGCCGGCCTCCCTGGCGGCTTCCCCAGGTCCAGCCATATAGAATGACTGGTGGAGGCTCACGGTGTCACATGGTCATGGTGGCGCTCCCCACCTCCCCAGCCCAGGGATGGCTAGACCCAGGGAGTCAGAGGCAGAGTCTAGGTCAGTGTGCCAAGGACCTGCTGGGTGATCTGGGAAAAGCCTCCTGCATTCTCTGGGCCTCAGCCCCCTAGATGGGGAGATGCTCTGATGGCCCTCCTGGGCTCTTCCCAACACAGGGCAGGCCCCGGCTGGGCTTGAGTCCTCCCTAGGGGTCCCCACATCCCACGTCCCTCCAGCAGACCCATGCAGAGGTCCTCCACCCCGGCTCTGAGCGCACGGGGCCTGGCACACACACAGTAAGGGAACACGAATAAATCAATTAGACTCAGGGCTAAAAGGAACCTTCCAGTGAGTCCTGGCTCGTGACAGCTTAGGCCAGCTTTTCCCCAAGAGGATTCTGAAGACCAGGAGCCCTGAAACTGGCTCCAGGCTGAGAACCTCTGATCAATCAAGCTCGGGAAGGGCCTTGGCTGGGCTGGCTCCCGTGGCTGTCCCGCTGTCCCCTCCTTGACTTCGGGGTACTGTATGCCCAGCACGGGCAAGCACTCATATACCCTCATTTAATCCCTATGCCAACTGTCCCCTTACAGGTGGGAGGCCTGAGGCTCCAAGAGGGAGCGTGACTTGCCCAAGGTCACAGAGCCAATACGTGCCCAACTGAGTCTGAAACTCTCCAGACCAGGTCTTCCCAGCACACTGACCAGAGAACGTGGGCATCCCAGCCTTCCCCAGGGCCAGCTGTCCCTCTCCTGGCCACGCTGCCTCGAGGGGCGGGGCTGAGGCCTCCCTGAAGGAGTGGGGGACAGTGAAGTTTGGGGGACAGACAGGACGTACCCAGCACGCTGAGCTGCACCAGCTTCTGGTCCCGGCCGGCGGCATTGAGGGCCTCACACGTGTAGGTCCCGGAGTCCGATGGCTGTGCCCGGGCCAGCCGCAGCGTGTGGGTGCCTGGTGGGGGAACCAGCCCCCTTACACCAGCGAGCAGGCCCCAGGCCCCAGGCCCACAGCCCTCAAGCCTTTCCAGACTCCCCATCTGGTCCCAGGTGGGAGGAAGCAACTCTGACCCCCACCTGGCTTCAGGCTGGGCTCCAAGCCTCAGTTTACCCACCAGGAAGGAGGAAGACCTCTTTTCCCAGGGAGAGGGGCTGGCTATCCCGGGACCATGTGACCTCAGGGCTCGGGTGAGCATGGACGTCACAGGACAGGGAGATGCTGCTGTTGACGATGGCAGTGACGTGCTCCGAGTTCGGACCTGTGATGCGTGGGGGGGCTGTCCCCACAGCCGCCAGGAGAAAGAAAGGCCCATGAGAACGCATTCCCGCAGGGGGCCGAGAGCCGTAGTGTGGAACATGGCCTCGAGGAGCTCCTGGTGCCTTGCCTAGGTTCATCTTCGAACAAGGCCATGGACCACCCCCCGTGTGTCATGAGTGCCTCACAGATGAGAACACGGAGCTCAGAGATCAGAGAGGGAGAGTCACCACCCCAAAGCCACACAGCGGATCGGTGGCAAAGCTGAAATATCAATTCAGGCTCATCATGTCCTAGACCCGGAGTGCTTCACGCTGTCATCCCCGTCCCAGAGGCCACAGCTGCCCCACATCTGGAGGCAGAGCTCAAGGCCAACGAGATGGAACCCCGCTACTGGGTAGCCTCTGTGAGCTGAACATTTGGGCTGCTGCTCTGCCGGAAGGTCGGTCTGGGGAACGTGTCAGCCCCATGCCAGGGATAGAATAAGTCTCAATAATGGTGCCGTAAGGCCTCAGAGTAGTCGTTCCCTGGCAGCCTCCAATGTTGCTTAAAATCATCTGGGGTAGGCCTGCAGGGATCAGGGTCCCCTCCCTGTCCCAGGAGATGGCCGGCGCCAGCTGGGGTCACCCATGGGGCACACGGGCCCAGAGCCCAGGATGCTGGAAGCAACGAGGCGGTGCCTCTCCGGGCGGGAAGAGGGGCCGGGTCTGCCCGCAGGGTTAACCGGGGAGCGGGCCACGGCCGGCCCAGAGCACCAGCCCCCCTGAGCTGGGAACCCCCAGAGGCCGCTGCTCAGCCCAGCTCACCTTGGACCCTGAGGGTGAAGAGCTTCTCCGAGGAGCCCGCCGGGTTCTCGGCCACACACATGTAGCTGGCGGTATCGGCCACCTCTGCCGTGGACACCTGCGGGTGCAGGGACAACGTGCCTGGGACACCCCGCAGGCCTGCTGGCTCTGGGGTCCCCCGGGAAGTACCGTGAGGGCTCCCGCCCCCAGAAGGCTGGCCACCTCTGTCCTCATGGAGCAGTGCCCAGGGGGCTCCGCGTAAGGCACACCCCCCCCCCACCACATCCCCCAAGGGCTCTCTGTGACCTTCGGGGCACAGTGTGAGGCTGACGTGGATGATTCCCTGTAGCAAGCTACATGAAGACAGCAGTGTCCCCCGGCCCCAAGTGGGTCACTCGGTGCTGTACTGGGCTCTAGGAGGTGCCTCTGTGTCCTTTCTGGGTGCTAAGTGCAGCCCTGTGTTCTCTCAGGAGAAATTCAGCAAGCTGAATTTCGATTATTCGGGGGGCTGGGTTCAATCCAGGCTGCTCTGGGCAAAGAGCCTCGTTTGGCAGATAACGGCAGCTCCTTGGTTCCTGGGCAAGCAGGACCGAGTCACAGCAGTTGCTGCCTTTAGCTCAAGCCAGGGGACGCCCTGACCTGTAAGACTTGCCCGTCCTCTAGGACCTGCAGCCGCGGGCTCGGGGAGAAAGGCAGCCCGTTCTGGAGCCATGAGATGCTGGGCATGGGGTTGCCCAGGGCCGGGCAGTGCAGGCTGACGGTGCTGCTGGCGTTGACGGTCATCTCCTCCACCAGCTCCTCCGTGTCACCCAGGATCACGGGTGGGGCTGCGGGGGGCCGGGGAGAGCAGGGTGAGGAGCGGGCAGCTTGCCTGGGAAAGGCCCCTGGGGCGGGGATGGGCAAGGAGGGGACAGCAGCACGTGGTGCCAGGCTCCGGCTTAGGGCGCCCGGTGCCCTTCTCCCCGCCGCCCCTCGCCCTACTCTCTCCACCTCCGGGCCCTGATACAGCTAAGAAATCTGGGGCACCGGGGGGGGGGGGGGCTGGGATTTACTCAAGGTGGTCTGGCTAGAAAGCAGCCCAGTCGGAATCTGAACCCAGTCCAAGCTCGCATGGCCTACGTGCTCCACCTGCCAGTACGGCGGGACTGAACATGCACTTTGCCTTGAGCCCTTCAGCAGGGAGGCCCCCTTGGGGCCCGCCGACCGAAGCCCTCTGGCCCCAAGCTGGCCACTCACTCAGCACAAGCAGCTCGTAGTGCAGCCAGTCCTCGCCCGCCTCGTTGGAGGCCTTGCACGAGTACCTGCCAGCGTCCTCTGCACGCGCCAGGGGAATCTGCAGGACCCGGCCTCCTGCGGGGACACAGGACAGACACCTGAACGAGGGCACGGAGGCAGCGGACCCCGGAGACATGACTGCCCCACCTCCTGAGAGAATCAGCCTGCCCTGCTTGCTGTGGGCCAGGCCCTGGGCTGAACATCTTCCTGGCCTCTGACAGCGGTGCTGCTCCTCCTCCCATATTACAGATGGAAGAACTGAGGCTTCCCACGAGCGCCCAGCGGCGCTGAGCCCAGCTCCCCAGTGAAGACAGAGGGAGGGGGCAGAGAGCCAGGCAAATGTCCAGGGATGGGCTTTTGGGAAGCAATAAGGCAGCTCCTGGGCTGTGGTGATCGGGGTTGGGGGATGTCACCTGGGACCTTCTGTGATCAAGAGAGAGCTAGGGCCAGACCCTGGCATCTCTGTGGGCTAGAGGTGGTCTCCATCGGAGCTGGGTTAGGGTTGCCCTGTGTTCTGGATTCTGGGTTGGGGGATTGCTGGCCCAGACTGCGGTGTACTCGTGACCAGGGTTAGGACTGGGAGCTCATGACCTCCAGAGCTGGGGACAGTAGCGGGACTGGAGAAACAGCGGCTGCGTTTGGGGGTCACTTGACATGTGATGTTAATCTATGGTCAGGTTCAGAATTAAGGTCCCCTTGTGACCACTAGGCGCCCATGATGAAGGGTCAGTGGCCGGGGTCAGAGGTCAGTGGTGGGGGTGGAGGTTAATGGCTAGGACGAGAGGGGCGGGTCAGCTGATGGCTGGGATTAACCTCTGGTCCAGATCTGAGGTAGGAATCAGCATGTGACCGAGCTCACTGTGTACCCAGAATCTGGATCAGTGTCCGGGTCCAAGGGCAGTGGCCAGGTTGAGAGGTCAATCAGGGGTTTCTGACAAACAGCTTTCAGTAAGCATTGCCTCTTCTCCATCTCCAAGAGGCTGTCATCTTTTGCAAGCACCAAAGTACAAACCTTGGAATGACCCTATTTGTCCAGAGGCCCGCGCGAACACCCCATCTCCACCCCCAGCCAGCCACTGTGGCTCCAGGCCTGGCAGGACCCAGCGCAGATCCTAAGCTAAAAGGTCACAGAATCCTGGCCGATGAGATGACACAGGGCTCTACGCCTGGAATCCCCACCCCCACCCCCCATAGTGTGGTCCTCATGAGCTCTTACTAAAGGGACAGGCTCCCCCTGCCGAGAAAGACACCGGCGTTGGCTGGTTATCCCAGGACATTACAGAGCTTGAGGCGGGCACGGCCCAGGTCAGAACCTTGGGCCTAAAAACCAGAGGCAAAGGGGGACCCCATTCTTGCCTTGAAATAGGCAAAGAGTAACTAGCCCGGGTTTACAAAAGGCAGCCGAGGCCCAGAGGGGTCGCGTGGCCTGCCCGTGGTCACACAGCCACACAGCAAGCAGGACACGGGAGAGCTCCATGACTCGTAAGGACGGTAAAGGAGCCCAGCTCCGAGGCGGTGAACCCTGATCTATGCCCGCTAATGCCCAACCTCTCTGTGCACCCTAAACTACCTTGCAGAACAGACACCCCATCTGCGGCGGAGAGGGGCTGGTCCTCCCTGTACCAGGTGAGCTCCGGCGGGGGGACGGCACGGGTGTCACAGTACAGGTAGGCGGGGTTGTTCTCTACAACCTCCCGGCGCTCCGTCACCCCGCCCCGGGCCTCCTCTTCTTCCCTGGACAGGATCTCGAAGGCTGCACTGGCATCGTCCAGTCTCTGGAACATGGGGGGTACTGGGGCAGAGGACAAAGCCATTAGAACACACAGCCAAGGGATGGGGACTCATCTCTGCTCAAGGAGAGCCTGGGCTGGCCTCTCTCAGGTGTGGAAATCTCACGGTTAGAGCCGATCTCTTCGGTCAAGGCAATTTTTAAAATCACTCATTCTTTCTGCCGGTGTTTACTGAGCAACGACTATGCTCGGCGCCAGGGTAAGGTTTCTGCCCTCTATGGCTTATGTCCAGCAGCCTCAAAAGACTCCTGACGCCATGCCGACCCCTCTCCCGGGAGGAAGCCGGATCCTAAGTTTCAGCCAGAGTTGATGGGAGCACAGAGGCACAAAACCATCGGCTGTCAGAGACGTGGGGGCTCCCGAGGCCACCTGATCTGATGACCCACATTTTACCCAAGTAAAACCAAGGCCAAGGGGAGGGCAATGATGGCCTCAGGTCACAGAGTCAGTTAATGGAAGAGCCCGGCCGGGGACCTGGAGATAAGGCACACCAGGCAGCAAGGAGAAAGGGAAGGAGCCGCTGGGAACAGAGTCCTCTTGCCAGATTCTTCCAGAAGCACAGACCTTCCCCACCCCCAGCTGGGCCACCCCCCCCCCCCGGCCCCTGCCCTTCCCATGGGCCCCCACACACCCTGGATGAGCACATTGAAGTCCTGGTCATCCTCGCCGGCCACGTTGCTGGCCACACACAGGTATCGGCCTGAATCCGACACCTGCGTGGGCTGGATCTGGAGCAGCCGGCCTTCGCCCAGGATGCGGAGCCGTGGGTTGGGGGTCACGGGCTGAGGGTGGGAGGGGGGAATGATCAGAAATGAGGGGCCAAAAGCACCTCGAGGAGCCTCCATATGTGTGTGCGTGTGTCTTTAAGATTTATTTATTTGACAGAGAGAGCACGAGCGTGGAGGGAGGGAGACAGAGACGTTCAAGGGGACTCAAGCTGAGCACAGAGCCTGATGCAGGGCTTGAGATCACGACCCTGAGATCAAGACCAGAGCCAAAACCAAGAGTCAGACACTCAACCAACTGCACTACCAAGGTGCCCCGAGCCTACCTATATTTTGATACAAATTTTAAAATACAGCACAAAGTGATGGTAGCTCTCTGATGGTTTTAGAACACCAAACCCGTGGAGCTCAAAAACCGGGAGTTAGGGGCGCCTGGGTGGCTCAGTGGGTTAAAGCCTCTGCCTTTGGCTCAGGTCATGATGCCAGGGTCCTGGGATGGAGCCCCACATCGGGCTCTCTGCTCCGCAGGGAGCCTGCTTCCTCCTCTCTCTCTGCCTGCCTCTCTGCCTAGTTGTGATTTCTCTCTGTCAAATAAATAAAATATTAAAAAAAACAAAAACAAACAAACAAAAACCCCGGGAGTTAAATGGGCAAATGCAGGGTTTAATGTTGATGAGGCCCGTTCCCTACGAACGGTTGGATTTCTTGTTAAAATATCAAGTGGGGCAGGGCCCAGGCCGGCTCTGGGGCCGGCGCCCTGACGGCCTTCTCTGGAAGGTTCCAAGCAGAAGCAGGGTGCCCCCCCCCCGGTTTCCTCACTCACCCGTCCGTCCTTGTACCAGCTGATGGTGGGCGGGGGCACGGCCCAGCACTCACACTCCAGGGTCAAGGTACTGTTGACCTTGGTCTTCACTTCCTTTACACTGGCCTCCCCCAAGGGGTCATCTTTGGAGATGGAAGGGGGGACTGAAAAGCACAAAGAGGTCTGAGGAGCAGGCCTAGGAAAGGGGTGCCGAGACCCAGTGCGCATCCCGCACCCAGAGCAGTCCCCGAAACGGGGGGACTGGTTCCCAAGAGCTGAGGAACAGGGCCCTGGAGACAGACCTGCTCCGGTGGGTGTTCACTTAAGGGAGCCAGTGCTGGTTGTCAGTGGTTTATAGGATAGGGCAGGTCCGGGGCAGGGGAATTCCTGGGGTAACCTCTGGGGGCCATTCTGGGGGTGCCTCTGGCCCCACCGTGGTGCAGGTGGCAGAAGGAAGCCAGGTCTGGGGTGGATCTGAGCGTCCACCTGACCCAAGTCCGACCTCTCGTGTCCCCCATCTTCTGGGGCACTGGGCCCTAAGGTGACTGAGTCAGCCCGGGATGCCTCTGACCACCACAGGAGGGGCCTCGGGTATCTGTGGGGTCTGGGTGCCGGGGGTCCCCAGGCTCCCACATAGCCTTCCACCTGTTCTGCTGGTGCCCCAGAGGGTCCCTGACTCACTGAGCACTTCCACGTGGTAGTTCTTCATGGCCTCCCCAAGTTCATTGGTGACCACGCAGGTGTACTGGCCCGCATCTTCCTTCTGGGCATTCAGGATCTGCAGCCCGTGGGTGCCTGGTTGCAGGGGCAGTGGCCAAGTTCACCCCCAAGGTCACATGACCTCAGGCTCACCAGCCCCTTCCTCTAACCTAGCCCAAGAACATGTCACCTGTCCCCTCGCTTCTCCCCCCACACAGGACATCACCTGGGAGCAGCTGGATGTTGTTCGAAGCCTCAAACGGGGCACCATCCTTCATCCAGCTGATGGTGGGAGAGGGGAAGGCCAGTGCCTCGCAGATCAGAGAAATGGGGTTGTTGATGGTCACGGTCACCTCCTCATCTGCACTGTCCTCGGTCACTCCCAGGATGGTGGGAACCACTGTGGGGGAGGCCGATGGTGTGATCCTTAACAGAGATTCCTAACCCTGGGCCTGAGGAGCCAGAAAAGTCTCAGACCCTGGTGCTTAGCTTCAGAGCCTAGGCTTTCCACCACTAAGCAATGCCGCAGGGGAAGCTGGACGATTTCTGCCTCAGTTTCCCCAGTAGTTCCTTAACATCCAGACGATCTACTGATTTACCAGAGCTTGTCAGTTCTGCTCGTGTTCCAGAGGGTTCCCTGATGCACCAATAGCCCTGCTTTCATTCATCCTAAGATTTCCTCTTTCAGGTCCCACAGGGGACTGTCCCCCTTATCACCAGCATTTTTAGAAACAGATTTCATTAAGCCAGGCTGTGTCCTTGTCATCTACTAGACCCCTGTCTCTCCTGACAAGACAATTCATGATGATTGCCCTGAGGAGATGGACACCTGGCGGCCCTGTCACCTCTCTAAGCCTCAGAGCTTCCTTGGTGACACAGGGACAAGGACATCTCCCACCTCCTAGGCTTGTTGTGAAGACCCAACCAATCAGGCCTATCCAAATGCCTAGCCCATGATTAATGTTCACCCAACAGGCCTATTATTTTGTTGTTATTGTTATTGTTGAGCCCGGAGAAATGGGAAAAAACAAAACAAAACAGGAGAGGGCCAAGGGGGATGCTGTCTGTAAGGCACTGGTCACCTTGGTTCTCCCTCCCATGGGCACCCAGGGTGGCTGGGAGAGGCCCAGCGCTTACCCAGCACACTAAGCTGGAAGTGTTTAGTCTTCTCCCCCACAGCGTTGGCCGCAATGCAAGAGTAGTGACCAGAACTAGACAGGTTGGCCTGGAGGACCTGGAGGAGGGCTCCATCTGGAGAAATGTGGTGGGCATCTCCACCAGCCAGGGGCCGGCCATCTTTGAACCACGTGACCTTGGGCTGTGGGTGGCCTGTAAGGAGGGGAAGAGGCAGGGAAGATAATTGAGCAGGTTCTGACTAGGTTGTTGGCCAAGAGGTCAGAGGTGGCTCCAGGATAGGGTAGAGGACAGGGATTCTCCATCTCAGTCCAGAGGCCCAAGCAGCAGGGCAAGACACAGAAGCAGCCATCAAGCCTGGCCTGGGTCCTTTCCTATGTGGCCGACTGCCTTTTCCTTATGGAGGAGTGGGCTGAGATGGCTTGGTGTAGATAGGCAAAACAGAAAAAGGCAAATTATTCCTTTCACCCATCCATCCATCCATCTATCCATCCATCCTTCCACCCACCCAGCCAGCCACCCAGCCCAGTCCAAAAGCATTAATGGGAGCCTACTCTGCCAGACAGTGGGAAAACCGCGTTGACAAAGAAGTCCTTGGGTCCTCAAGGACCTCAGAGCTCAACTGGGGTACACAGATGTCCCAAGGTTATTACAGTCCAGTGTGCTTTATGTTGGGACAAGAAAGCCCTGGGGCCTGTGGGAGCCCAGTGGAGATAACCCAAGGGGTCAGCCAAGGACTCCCTGTGGAAACTTCTGGAACCAGAGTTCTATAGTCAGGTGAGGACAGAGGAGTGTTTGGGGGCAGGGGCTTAGCGGGTGCAGAGATGAGCAGGGAAGTGGTGCCAAGTTCATGATACAGAGAGACCTCCATGAGGAGTCGTGGGGCTGAGGGCAAGCAGGGACCACCCCCCGGCACCCCCTCTTCTCTGAAGCTGCCTTCTCATGCTTCTCCTAGCCCACCGCGTGTGTGGCCCTTACCTGTGGCATTGCACGTCAGATGAGCTGTCTGCCCCTCAGGGACCTTGACTGCCTCCTCCAGGTCCTGGTTCTCGATCCTGGGAGGCACTGCAAGAAGCAGGGAGACAGATGGCTACTGACCAGGGCTGGCTGAACGATTGTGAAGCGGGAAGACAAGAGGCCAGAACCAAGAGCCCAAGGCGGTGGCCTTCAATTCCCCGTGCCTCAGTTTCCCGTCCCACTGTGCCTGCTTCCATGGGGTCGTGAGTTCAATAAGTATCTGGTGTGGGCTGAGGGAAGTACCAGTGCCTCTAGGGGAAGGCCCTGGTCAGAGGAAGGCAGTTGAATGGTGTTGAGAATACTTGACCCCTGCCACTTGGGGTTAGTCTTTGCTGTTTCTGGGAAGTTCTATGGCAGCCTCAGAGCAGAGGTTGATGATCAGGCACAGAGGACAAAGCTTGGCCTCTCCCTCCTTCCTGTGCTGAGCCCCCTGCTACGGCATGAGCCCTAAGTCCTGGGCACGGGGCCCCCAGATGGGAGAGGAGGAATTCATGGGGTCCACAGGAGAATGGCGGTGTGACATACCCAGGACCTCGACGCTGAAGTTTCTCCGAACCTCCCCAGCCTCGCTGCTTGCCAGGCACGAGTAGAAACCTGTGTCTTGCTCCTGTGCCCGGGGCATCCTCAGCATCCAGCCACCTGGGGAGGAGGACGAGTGGGCTCCGTGGACAGCTACAGCAACCTCTGTCCTAGCTGGAGCCCAGGCTGCTCACCAGGAACAGGAGGGCACCAGGTGTTGTCATCAGACGTGTATGTGTCTGCCTCCCACAGTGCTCCTTTCCTCAGATGGGGAAACTGAGGCCCAGGAGGGTAAACGGATGGAGGGAGGCCCCTGGACGTTAGATGGGCACATGGGTAAACTTGAGGACAATGTTCTAGTAAGAAGGCTCTGTCCCCTGGCTACCCCTGGTTCTGGGGATTGACTGGGGCTAAAAGGACAGCAATGGGCTCTGCAGTCCTGGGCCAGGACAGGCAGACTGAGAAAAAAGCCTCCTTCTCCCAAGGACCTCTCAGAGGCAAGCCAGTTTCTCCCAGGGAAATACAATCAAGGATCATCTAAGAGCATGTCATATGGCTATTCCTGTGCCCAGGGCAGACATCACTAATGGATTGCCATGCTCCTTTTGGCCCTGATGCAGTCTCTGAATTCATATCACAAGGCGTTTGGCAGCCCCTACCAAGTGCTCAGAAGTGGTGCACGGGGGAGAATGTATTTGTCATCCCAGCTTTGGCTGCGTGCAACAACTGTTGAGTCACTGGCGCTGAAGCTGAGCTTCAGCGGGACACTGCCGTTTGATCCTCAGTTTCCCCATCTGTATACCAATAAGAACCATCACAAACCAGCTTTGTGGGCAGGATGAATACGCAGAGAAGGTGCTTGACTCAGCATTTCTAAAGTATGTTACTCTTCTGGAAGATGTTATAGATGTGCCCCGAGAATTTTTTTTTCCCTGCAGGACTTATCAGAACCTAAACTATGCAAAGAATCACTGTCAGTCTTCAGGAGGGGAACAGAGCCTGAAGTCTTTTCCGGACTTACTTAAGTCTAATTGCTTCTCCTGGAGTACCTCACCTAGCCAGTGTTTTTGGTTGCACTCTTGGGGGGCCAAGAGCTCAGTGGTTATCCTAACCAGGCCTGGCAGCAAAGGGTCAGAGGTCATGGACATGTGATAAACAGAGGCAAAGACAGAGGGCCAGACCTGATAACCAGACGCTCCCCTGGCTGGCACCTTACCTGCCAAGAGGTAGGTGTCCTCCCCAGGGCTGATGGGCTCCTCTCCTCGGAACCAGCGGACCCCTGGGGGTGGGACACCTGTGGCTTCACAGAGCAGCGTCAAGGGACTGTGCAAGGCAACAGAGACGTTGGTCAGTGGGTCCATGTGTCCGATGAGCTCTGGGGGCACTAGACACAGAAAGGAAACCACATATGGGGGCTGCACGCTCCTTCCCCGCCCCCAACAGCTCTCCGCTGCCAGGACCCTCACCCCCCATCAGGGACGTCCCAGGAGCAGAAGTGACAAGATCAGAGTGGCTCCCACTCAAGGGAGTGACTGGTGGCCACAGGCTGGGCTTTGGCTTCAGGCAAACACCTTAGGCCTCAGTTTCCCCACCCCCTCCGAGGGAGGCAGGAGGATTCAATGAGCACTTAGCACAGTGCCTATGCTGAGCAACAGGACGGGAGCTAGAGCCAGGGGTCCGCAGACACGCCCCTGAATCCACACAGCAGAGGTGAGTGACACTTCTACACTTTCTAAAGGATCCCTTCCAAAACGAAGCCACACTCTATCAGGCAGGGATAAGTGGGCGAGGCCAGGGACCCCTGGGAGGTAGAGGGGGGAAGGAGCTGCCAGAAAGCATGATGAGAGAGGCCTCCTTAAACCCAGCCCCGGCCACCTTATCTCTTAACAATTCTTGCCATCACCCTGAAGCATACAGTAAGAACTCAATCAAGGATTGGAATCAGAGGTGCCTGGGTGGCTCAGTGGGTTAAAGCCTCTGCCTTCGGCTCGGGTCATGATCCCAGGGTCCTGGGATCGAGCCCCACATCGGGCTCTCTGCTCTGCGGGGGGAGCCTGCTTCCTCCTCTCTCTCTGCCTGCCTCTCTGCCTACTTGTGATCTCTGTCTGTCAAAAGAATGAATAAAATCTTAAAAAAAAAAAAAAAAGACTGGAATCAGAAGGCTGTTGCAGCTACCTGAAAGTACCATATCACCTCTCCAGGCTTCTGTAGAGTCTGTTCCCTCTGCCCTGCACACTGTTCCCCTCACCACGGCACCTGGTTAATTTCTACTCAGCTTTTACATTTCAGCTAAAAAGTCGCCTCCTACAGGAGGCTGCCCTTACTTCCCATGACAGTGTTGGGGCTCTTCCTTGTGTCTCATAGACCCTGGATATCCCCCCACCCATCACATGAGTCATGCAAAACAGAGACTTCTGTTTCTCCAGGACCAGGAACAGAGTACGGGAACAGCAAGGAAGGAAGAGAAGGAGGGAGGAAATGAGGGCTATTTGGAGCCAGTCCTGATTCCGAGAGCAGTATTCAAGCCTTCCCCCAACAGCAGCCCCATCAGTGGCCTGACTCCTGGGAGAACAAGGGGCTGTGCCTGCCCGCTGGGCTGGCCTTGCCCTCTCCAGTCGGCCCCACTCCCCGCCCCCCTCCAGCTTGCAGCCAGTCCTCACCCAGCACGGAGAGCATAAACCTCCTCTCGGCCCTTCCGGCCACGTTCTCGGCCACGCAGCTGTAGCGTCCGCTGTGGGCAGTCTGAGCCCGCTCCACGTGCAGCTTCTGACTGTGATTCTGCAGCCGCAGGCCAGGCTCTGCCGTTAGCAGCTGGCCATCCCGTTCCCACGTCACCCTGGGCGGGGGCTTCCCGGTGGCGTGGCACTGAAGGGTGGCCTCTCCATCCTGGACCACAGAGACCTGCGTGTGGGGCTCCCGGGGGCCAGCGATCTGAGGGGGAACTGAGGAGAAAGCCCGTGAGGGCGGGCCGCCACTGCCTCTGCGCCACCGGCCACTTGCTCTGCGTGATCTTCAGGTGACCTCACCGCTCGGGGCACCGGTGTCCCCTTTCTATAATGGGGTCACAGCAGTGCCCCCTGCGCCCCACCTTCTGGCCCCTTCCACCCGGTTCAGGTCATCCCTGCCCCGCTCACCGTGAACCTCCAGCAGCTGGTCCTGGCTGCTGTTTCCCGCCACGTTGCTGCACTCACAGGTGTACGTGCCGTCCTGGGCCGGCTGCGCCTGTCCCAGGTACAGGAGCCGCCCCACAGCTGACACCTGCTCGAGGCCGTTCCCCTCCCCTGGCAGGGGCCGCCCTGGATGCAGTGAGAAAGAAGCCTCTGGTCCTTCCCCCCCGGAATGCTCGCCCTCCCCTCCCCGATCCTGGCCAACTCCTGCTCACGCCTTCAGGTGTCCGCTTCCACATCCCCCTCGAACAGGAAGTCTTCCCGGAATGACAAAGCTTTTCCCGGCACCCCCCACCCACCGAGCTCCCACAACCCCCAGGCTTCTCCCCTTCGCAGATCTGCCTGCAGGTCAGGGTCCCCTCTGAATTCCAGCCCAGCCTGGGCCTCCAGGGGGGCAGACCCCGCCTCACATCCTCCCTGGGATCCTTAGGGGCTCCCTGGGGCCTGACATGTAGTCGGGCTCAATGAAGGCGACGGAAGGATCCATCTGTCTAGCCGCAGTGAGCTGGGGAGGGACAGCAAGCTGCTCCCCCTTACCTTTTCTCTGTCCGTGTTCTCCCCCCTGCTGGCTTGCCTTGCTGCGCCCAGACGGATCCCTAGCCCAGATCTCTCCTCCAGCTCCAGACACCTCCCCCTGCCAGCCCGCTCGACATCTCACAGGGTGTCTAACAGAGGCCTCCAAATTAACAAGCCCCAAACCCCAGGTCTGCCCCCAGACCTGCCCTCCAGTCTCTCCCTCTCGGTGATGATGACACCCCTTCTCCTGACTCTCAGACCAAAACCTTGAGTTTCCCTGGCTCCTCCTCCTCACTTCCTATCCAACCCGGCAGGAAATCTGCCAACACTACCCTCAAAACGCATCCAGACTCTGAAGCCCTCTCACCACCCTATGGCTACCCGCCTGCTCTAGGCGGTCAGGATCTCCCGCCTGGAACCCTGCGCCAAGCCTCTCACGGGCCATCCTTGCTCTCAATGGTCTGTTCTCAGCATGGCCGGCAGGGTGAATTTGCTGGAGTATACACTGGGTTGTGTCTCTTCTCCATCCAGAGCCCTTACAGTAGCCCCATCCCTCTCCAGGTAAAAGTCAGGATCATTACAGTGACCTCCCAAGCAGCCCCCATCACTCTGGTGACCATCTCTGGCTACCTGTCCTCTTGCTGACTTGGCTCCAGCCCCTTCCCTCTTTGCCTGTTTGAAGAACAGGCCTATTCCTGCCCCAGGACCTTTGTACCTGCTCATACGTGAAATGTTTTTCCCTACAATATTCTCATGCTCATCCCTCCCTCACCTTCTTCAGTTTTGCTTGGTGAAACACCCCTGGCCACGCAGCCTGATATTGCAAACAGTTTCTCCCTCTTCTGCTTTTATTTTTCTCCACAGATCACACTTTTCATCAAAGTTATGCACTAATCTCTGTTTATTATCTGACTACCCCAATCCACCACCATATTTCCAATGCTTTGAAGGGGCCCTGGCACAAAGAGGCTCTCAGTAAATATTGGTTGAATGAATGAATCCCAAATATTTGTGGAGCTATTATCTTGTACCAGGTGCTGACCTGGAATTCAGACAGTGCCCCATGGGACTCAGACTCCTGGGACAGCAGACACTGAAGGACTGAGATGGCTACATGACAGGTTCACACACAGGGCCCATGTCCAGGAGGCCCTGCCCTGGCCTGGGGTGGGGGCCAGGGAGGGCTTTCTGGAATGACCAGTCCAACTCTCCCTGGCTAGGAAGCAGCTGAGGTCCCTGGCAGACTCGGGAACTGAGCAGACAGGGGCTGAAGGCAGCGTCTCTTCCCTAACCAGCATCCTTACCCCCCAGTGCCATAAGCCCCCCTATCTCCAGCTCAGTTAGGCCGGAGGCTGGGGCACCAAGCGAGGGCAAGGGGACACCGAGGGCAGGGCTGGGCGAGGGAAGCAATCATACCGTCCTTCTTCCAGGAGATCTTGGGGAAGGGGATGCCCCGACATTCACAGGACAGCCTGGTGGGTTGCCCCTCGGTCACGGTCAGGGTGCGGGGCTCCCTTGAGGGGAACACAGGAGGCACTGTGGAGGAACAGGGAGAGACGTGGGTGAGCCGTGGGCTGGAAAGGGAGAGGGACGGACAACGGAGAAAGCCTGTGTCCTGGGACCACTGAGGAAGCATCCCCCCAGGGGGCAGGGGGAGGGAGCCCAGACCAGTCCCCAAGACCCTCACCCCAGACGTTCAGATTGTAGTGCTTCTCCGAGTGGCCTGCCTGGTTCAGTGCCTCACAGGTGTAGCGGCCTGCGTCCCCCAGCTCCGCTCTGCTCACCTGGCCAAGAGCAAGAAAGACCCATTGGCGGGGGCAGCACAGAGATGGGGTTATCCCTAGACAGACTGTGTGACCTTGGGTAGGTCACTTTACCTGACTGCATTCCCCCCTCCCCCTCCTGGAACCCGGGGGCGATGCCACCACCTCCCCCATCTACTGCACCGTGACGCTTCCAGAAGCCACGGCTTGTGGTGGCCTGACGTGGGCCGGGCCCATGGAATGGGTTCCCCATAATGCCAGCCCTGCCAACCGCACCCCATTTCATTTCCACGCCCGGCCCTGCTAAGGACGATGGGCGCACGCCAGGCCGGCCCCTCTCCTGCCTTTAACCAGCTCCTGGCCTCTTTGGAAAGTCCAACAGGACAGAGCAGAAGGGGAGGTGGGGAATGAAGGAGGGTGGGGGCAGGAGATCCTGTCCTCAGAGGCCAGATCCTGACAGAAGGCCTGTGAGGAAGCTAGCCTGGGGCTTTGAGCAGTGAAGAGGAGGGAGGGCAGGCGTTCCCGGCGGAGGAAACCAAATCGAGGTGCTCAGAGTTGGGACCGATCGCGTCTCACAAGGTGGAGGGGGGGGTGATCACGTCCCTCTCCCCAGCTGATACGGACGAGCTGTCCTAGGGGCCGGCTTTGGTTTCAGAAGAATCCCGGCCACCCAGGAGAAAGGCGGCAAGGTGCATACGGGTGACGGACCTGAGGCCCGTGTGGTCAGAACGTTGCCTAAGGTGGCACGGCCAGGAGGCAGTGGGGCTGAAATGTAACTCCAGGCTGACCCAGAGTCCCTGACCAAAACCCCCTTTCCCTCGCCGGGCCAGGGGCCCGATGAAGGGCTCTGATGCCCGAAGGCCCGGAGGCTTCAGAACAAGGAACAAAAACAGGCGGCAAGACAAAGGCTCAGCTTTGTGGGGACTGTGGGAGGCCCTGCAGCAGCTTCTGACCAGGTCTGGAGGGTGTGCCCCGGGCCCTGGGTCACACTGAGCTGAACTGCCCTTGTCGAGGCCCCCGCAGGCCTGCCAGCACCCCAAGAGGCCACGGACCTCCAACAAGGCCTTGTCTGCGGAGAGGTGGACGCCGGGCCGCGGCTCCAGGGGGCGGCCATCCTTCCTCCAGCTCAGCACGGGAGGGGGCACGGCTTGGCTCTGGCACTCCAGGGTCACGGACTCGTTGGCCACGACGGACACGTTCAGCTCTTCCCCGAGGATGCTCGGGGGCGCTATGGCGGGGGGCGGGAGAGGAGGCTCAGGAAGGTGGGTGGGACCGGGGTCCACACCAGCAGGCGGGGAGCTCGCGTTAGGAGGGGGCCTCCGCCCTGAGCTGTAGCCCCCTTATCCTCCCCTCCAGGCCCTTCCCAGTCCTGCTCCAAGAGGAGGCCCCCAGACCCGAACAGTCTGGTGGGTCGTAGCAAGGTCAATATCCCACGTGCGATTTTGTGCGTGAGCGACACGAGACGTTACTGCCGAGGGAAAGTGCGCAAAGGGGACCCAGGATCTCTCTGTGTTAATGCTTACAGCTGCATGTGAGTTCACATGTGAATTTACAATTATCTCAACATTTTTTTAGAGCTCCAACATCTTTATTTATTTATTTATTTTAAGTTCTTTTGAAAAGCAGATCCCTGAGGCACCTTTTCCCCCAGTGAAAAATATAATCAGAGAGGTGTGGGAGTTAGGAAGACCAGGTCTGGGGTCAGAGCTCCTGGGCTGGAGTCCTGTGTCTACCACTCAGGCCCTGTGTGAGGCCCTGGAGATGTTATTACTCAGCCTCTTGGGGCCTCGATTCCCTCATCTGTAAAGCGGGACTAAAGAAAGTACCCACCTCACGGGGGCTCGGTGAGATTCAACGTAGTGAGAACTTCGGCACCCAATCCCTGTTAACTCTCACTCCAGCAAAGGGAAAGAGCTAGAATGGACGGCTTCCTCATCCCCTCCCCCCAAGGCTCTACGTCTCCCGGAGTTCTAGCGTGTACCTCCACAAAATCCCATAAGAGGGATTGTTAAAACAGCAGCGACTGTAACTGCGTGCTTTGTGAGGGCAGTGAATCCCAGAAGGCCCTCTAAAGCGGGTGCTACCTTCACCCTATTTCACAGATGAGGAGAGGGAGGCTCTGGGCGCCTGGGCGGCTCACTTGGTTAGGCATCCGACTCTTGATTTCAGCTCAGGTCATGATCTCAGGGTTGTGGGACCGAGCCCTGCATCAGGCTCTGTGCTCAACAGGGGGTCTGCTTGTCCCTCTCCTTCTGCTCCTCCCCCTGCTCGCTCTCGCTATCTCTCAAATAAATCAATAAAATCTTAAAAAAAAAAAAAAAAAGAAAGAAAGGGAGGTTCAGAGAAGCAGAGCGACTAGCCCATGCTCACAGAGCTGGGAAGGGACCGAGGCAGGATTTGAACCCCACGTTTGTGACACTCATGAGCTCCTAACACGCACCCGACTGCTTTTCCAGAACGCAGTTACCCTCTTTGACCTAGGACAGTGAGGACATCTGATTCCTGATGTGGCTCGGTGCTCTTCCTGCCACGTCTCGCACCTCCCGCCTGCCCCCTGAGCACGGACGGAGCTCCTGGCTGTGCAGCGGCCTGCCTGCCCGCCCACGATGGGGGAGCTCCCCTCCACCTGACCCCCATGAGGGTAGCCACAACCTCGGGCTGGTGCCTCCTACATCCAACGGCCCCTCGCTTTTCGGATGGGGTGGGGGTGCCCCCAGCCCCAGCTTCTTGAGCCACTGGACTGGACCAGACAGCACCCGAGCCTGAGACTCACTGTGGACATAGAGCACGACGTCCCTGCGGTCCTCGCCCACCGCACTCACGGCCACGCAGGAGTAGCTGCCAGAGTCCGAGGCCCGGGCACCGGCCAGGGTGAGGACCCGGCCCCCAGGAAAGACCTGCACGCCCAGGAGGAAGCCGACGTGAACTTGGGAACCTCAGGGGGCAGCACCCACACCAGCCCAGTGGGCTCCAGACCCCAGAGCTCCCCCCAGTGCAGGGGAACCTGGAACTGTGCCCAGACCAAGGGTCCGCTGCTGGCCGGTGGGCAAATGACATCAGTGCCCCAGAAGAGTCCTCTAGAACAGTGCTACAGCTAGTGAGCCCCTGAAACGGGGCTGAACCCCAAGGATAAAATATACACACAACAGACCTCAAGAGCCAGGACACAAAGAAAAATGTAAAATATCTTGATAATTTCTATATTCGCCATGATGAAGAGATTTTTGGATAGTTTGGGTTAACTAAAATATGTCATTAAAGTTGGTTTCATGTGGCTACTAGAAAATTTAAAATTACATATAGGGATGGCTCGGGGCGCCTGGGTAGCTCAGCGGGTTGAGCATCTGACACGGTTCCGGCTCAGGTCATGATCTTGGGTCATGGGATCGGAGCCCCGCCTCGGGCTCCATGCTCAGCCAGGAGTCTTCTTGAGACTTTCTCTCCCTCGGCCCCTCCTCCCCATGCACGCTCTCTCTCAAATAAACAAATACATCTTTTAAAAGTTACATATAGCGCTCGTACTGGGGGCATGCGTTATGTTTCTGAAGACTGAAGCTCTCAGCTCTCCATCTGGCAGCTCTCCTTCCTCCCTCGGGGGAACTGTCCTTGGCAGCCCCTGTTTCTCCCTCATCTTGGAGCTCCCCGGGCCCGACCTCTGCTCCTAGTTACCTAGTGAGGCCCCAGGGAGGAGAGCGAGGGCTGCCCAGCCTGCTGACCTGGAGGCCTGAGGCCCCTGCAGTGGACACGGGATTTCCATCCTTCAGCCACATCAGCGTGGGGCTGGGGGTCCCGGTGGCATCACAGGTCAGCCGGACCGGGGCGTTGAGCGGCACGGGGCCTGGCAGGCTGGGCGGCAATGTGATTCGGGGAGGCACTGCAGGGTGGGGGGGACACAGGGCACAGGGTGAGCCTCTGGCCGGGGCACCCCATGGAACACACAGCCACAAACAAAAGTGCAGGGACTGTCACTCCCAACACGGGTACATCACTCCATAGCTCTCAGGGTGCTCATCTCGTCCTTATAATACCACCATGAGCACTTGAACTTGGGTCTTCTGGTCAGCATGAGGTGATTATTATGGGGATGGCATGGGGTAACAAGGCTGAAGATCCCTGGGCAGAATTGATGGAAGGATGATTGATGGATGGATAGAGAGATAATGGATAAATGGAAGGAAGGATAGATTATAGGTGGATGGATGGATGGATGGATGGATGGATGGATGGATGGAGGATGGGTAGGTAATGGATAGATGGATGGATGATGGATGGATGGAAGGACAGGGAGTGGATGGATGGATGGATGATGGATGGATGGATGATGGATGGATGGATTGGTGGAGGATGGATGGATGGAAGGACAGGGAGTGGATGGATGGATGATGGATGGATGGATGATGGGTGGATGGATGATGGATGATGGATGGATGGATGATGGATGGATGGATGATGGATGGATGGATGGATGGATGGATGATGGATGATGGATGGATGGATAATGGATGGATGATGGATGGATAGATGGATGGATGATGGATGGGTAGGTAATGGGTAGATGGATGGAAGGACAGAGAGTGGATGGATGGATGGATGGATGGATGGATGGATGGAAGGACAGGGAGTGGGTGGATGGATGATGGATGGATGGATGATGGATGATGGATGGATAGATGGATGGATGATGGATGGATGGATGATGGATGATGGGTGATGGATGGATGGATGGATGGAAGGACAGAAGGAAGGAAGGTTGGATGGATGGATGAACAGACTGACAGACAAATGGACGGAAGGGCAACTTTCAGGACAAGCACCCCTGCAGTCCCAGGGCAGCTCACCGTTGACCCGTAGCCCATACTGCAGCTCTGTGCTTCCTGCCACGTTGGCGGCCACACAGCGGTATCTGCCAGCGTCAGAAACCCGTGCCCGCTCCATGTGGAGAGCTCTGCCATCAGCTGACACCGTCACTCCCTTCCGGGCAGAGACAGGCTGGCGGCCCTTGAACCAGGAGATATCTGGGGGAGAGGAGAGAGACGCAAGCGCTCCGACCAGCCCTTTAGACTGTGCCCGGATAACGAGCACCCATAGAAGGCTCCAGGGGCGGGCCACACCGTGTGCCTTTATTTCAGGCACCGGGGCAAGCCGGAGTTCTCCAGGAAGGAGGCTGGGGTGGAACAGGGTAGTGCTGTCTGGGACGGGACACGGGCAAGGGGGAAGTTCCATGGGATGGAGCCTGGGGCAGCCAGGAGCAAGGAGAGTCATAAGCCAGCCCAACCCCTGCAAATCCTCTCCCTGCCAGGAAACCAGGAGGGAGACCTTGAGAGAGAAACATGGTGCACTCCAAATCAGCGTCTTTGTAGGCCTGGGCCAATGGAGCCTCAGTTTCCCAACGTCCTGCCAGCGCCCACCCTGTCTCACACCCAGCCCCAAGTTCCTGGCCTTTCCCCAGCTGCTGGTCTAGAGAAGAGCCCAGACAGACAACAGCTCAGACAGTTGGCCCCAGGGCAGTCCTGTGCACTTGCAAACTCTGAACAGAAGCCCCCGTACATTTGCTCCAGACATCAGCGCACATGCTCTGGGCCCTGGCGGTGACCGGCATATCGAAACGGAAGAGAGGAAAATTTGGGAAATGGGGGAAAAGCCTCCTGAGTGCTTGCTGTTCTTTCCACTTGCCTGGGGTACCGGCCAGCCTCATTGGATGGGGAGCTGGGCCCGGTTTGGGGATGGCTTTCAGCCCAGAGGAGGGGTCTTACCAGGAGGGGGCACGCCCGAAGCCAGACACTCCAAGGTTACTGAGGCATTTTCCAGCACTGCCTTGTTCAGCGGGCCCGGCTCAATGTTGGGGGGCACTAGGGGAGACAAGGAGAGCCCGTCTGTAGTGTCTGTGGCCTCTGGGGAATTCCTCCCAGCCACCCCTGGTGTCCCTCCCTGGCCTTCCCAAAGGGTCTGGGCAATAAAAGCCCCAGACGGCTCATGTCCCCTGAGGGAGGAACCCTGCTCCTGAACCTGCACAAGAACAAAGACATTGGGCTGTGATCTTTATGGTGGGGACACAACGGGGACAACCCCAGCGCCAAGCGCCGTGGGGACCACCAGCAGCCGGCGTGATGGAAATTGACAAGTCTGGGGACATCAACAAACCCAAGAATGAGTAACATAAGCAAAGGTTAAGTCTGAAGGCAGACAAGGACATGCTGGTTTTTTAAATTCCTTTCCCTGCCCCCAACCCCCCAGGGCAGCCCCTGGCGATCCTGTGAGGATCGCCCACCACCGAGCACCCTTGTCCTCACCCAACACCTTGAGAGCCACGTCCCTTCTGCTCTCGCCGGCCAGGCTAGTGGCGGCACAAGTGTAGAAGCCTTCGTCGTTCAGGTCCACCTTCTCGATCTGCCGGCGGGGGAGGGATGGGAGAGTGTGGCGTGGGGACACGGAGCCCCAGACTGGAGGGTGGTCAGAGGGACGCTGGGACGTGGGGCACAGCCGGGTTGCTGCCGACCCCAGCGGTGGGAGGGGACAATTGAGGGGACAGTTCGGCTCTGGGGGTGGAGTTCTAGACTCTGCGTTCAGATTCCAATACTTCCCTTCTCCCCCATATCCTTCAGATACTGAAGCCATCAAGGGCCCCCTCCCCTCCTCAGGCCCACCACCCAGCGCTCATCCTGCCCCCAGGCTACCAGGCCCCCCCTCAGGGTCACCAGGATCTCTAAAAAGTGACCCCTCCACCTGTGTTCTTGCCCACCAGCCCTAGGGTCCCTGAACGTACCTGCAGTTTCCCCCCCAAGGCTGCCAGGGCCACCCCATCCTTCCACCAGCGGAGACTTGGGGTGGGTACCCCAGTCCCCACACACTGGAGGGTCACAGGCTGCAGGAAAGGGACTGTGATATTGTCGCCCCCAACGATGGCCGCCAGTGGGAGCTCTGGGCAGGGGGAGAGGCAGAGAGAGCCCAGGTCAGGGTCGGGATGGGTGCAGTGAGCACCCAACCTTCCCCTCACTGCCTGGGGAGTAGCGAGCATCCTTACAGGGCCAGTCTCTGGCCTCTGTTCACTCAACTCAACAGACGCTTGGCTTAGGGGGAGAGCACCAAACCAGGAGGCAGCAGAGCAGGTCTTCCCCTTTAAAATTCTCCTACCCATCCCCCCACCCATCCACCTGTGCCTCGAGCCTCTCTTCTGCACCAGGGACCACAGTGCTGCCTTCCCAGAGCTCCCAGAGCTGGGCAGGGGACAAGGACAACACAACAGGCCATTTGATAAGACAGCAGGTGGCACGTTAGGCAGGGCGGCGGATCAGAACCACAGTGGGATCCAGGAGAGCTTCCTGGAGGAAGGGGTGTTTGAAGACAGACCTGAAAGGGGGGGGGGGGAGCCAGGCCAGCAAAGAGGAAGAGAGAGACTATTCCAGGCTGAGGAAAGAGTATCTGCAGGCTTGGAGGCAAGAAAACTGATGTATTTAAAGAATTGACTGAAGTTCAACAGGGTCAGCGGGCAGAGAGCGAGCGGAGAGGGGGCGGGCAGGGGAGGGGAGGGAGGGCCTATGGACAGACACGTGACACGCGGAGAAGCGGCTGAGGCCCGCCTCTTACATCTGTGTCTCTTCGGGGAGCTGGAAAGCCACACCGAGAAACGCCATCTAGAGAAGACCAGCCCGGGCCCCTCCCTCACCCGCCGGGCCGCCAAGGGCACGGATGTTCGCGGCCCTCGGGCCCTGCCCGCCCCCGGCATCTCAGGCGGCCCCCGCCCCCTCACCCAGCACCGACAGCTCCACTTCAGCCCCTGCGGTGCCCGCCTCGTTGGTGGCCTGGCAGGCGAAGAGGCCCTCGTGGCCCAGTTCCACGTGGCTGATGCGCAGCGCGGCCCCCCGTGAGGTCACCTCCACCCCAGGCAGCTCCTCCGCCGGGCGGCCGTTCTGCAGCCACCTGAGGAGGGTGGGGAGGGGAACGTGTCGCTCGGCCTGGGCCCAGGGAGGGCAGGGCGGGCAGGATCTCCCTGGCTCTGTGGCCTCCCTTATACCCCCGGGCAGGGGGGTGCCCCCCATCCCCACCGACCCCGCACCCCAGCCCTGGCCTCCAGCAGCCCATACGCACTGCAGAGTAGGCACGGGGGAGCCTGAGGCCTGGCAGAAAAGTTCCAGGGGCTGTCCCACGTGGGCGGTCACCTGGCCCGAGCCTTCAGCCACCAGGAGCTGTGGGGGCACTGGAGGGCAGGGCCCAGCGTTGAGAGCTTGTGCCTGGGCAAACCCAGTCCCCAGCATCTTCCAAGCAAGACCCAGACCTCACCCTTCAAGTCCCCCCGGAGGCCTTCTGGGACCATGGGGTGAGTGGCCCTTCTGGTCTCCCCACAGGCTTAGCCTGTTCATTAAATGTCTGTCTCCCCACCAGACGGAGGCCTCAGGAGTCTCGTCTGTCTTGTTCTCTGCTTTGTCTCCAATACCACATGGGCCTGGCCCAGAGGCGATGCCTGAGAGACATCGGTTAGATGGAAGCAAACAAGCAAAGGCCCATCTCACCCGGGAACCAGAGCCCACACAGCCCAGCTCTGGGCCTCAGGGAGTCCAATGTCTGGCCCGTTGACCAAGAGCATCTGGAAGGCAGAGTGGGGTCCCGTTCCAAGCGACCTGGCTCGGGGTCCCAGAGCAGGAACAGGAAGTGTGATCCTGGGGCTCAACCCCACCCCCTCGGAGCTCTGTGGGGCCTCCGGCCCAGGTCTGTGTGTGCGTCTGTCCCCTAGCAATATGAGGACACTGGGCCTTCACCACCTCGCATCCCCCAGGAGCGGCAGGCCCCCCCCCCCACAGTGGGGGTAGAAGAGCGGTCTGCAGTGCGAGTGACTCGGGGGGACAGTCCCCAGCGCACCTTGCACTTCCACGGAATACTGCAGCACGGCCTCCCCGGCGGGGCTGCTGGCCACACAGCTGTAGGGGCCTCCGGACGCCTCCCCCGGGCTCTCCAGGCTCAGCACGCTGCCTCCCGCCTCCAGCCACGTCTCGTTGCTCTCTGCCACGGGCAGCCCCTCGCGGTGCCAGGAGAGGGTGGGGGGTGGGTGGCCTCTGGCTACACACTCCAGCGCCAAGGGCCTCCCAGCCACGGCCTTTACCACACGAGGCTCCCCTCCAGCACCCTCGATGGTGGGTGGGACTAGGGAAGAAGCAGGGGGCTGCTCAGGGACCAGAAGGGGACACCTGTCTGCTCTCCGCCCAGCAGGCCAGCGTAAGCCCCTTGCTGACTGACCTCCCGTGAACCACCTGCTCCCCGGCCCCTGGCTGGAAGCATTCTCTCCCTCCCTCTGCCCCTGGGCCACATCCCTCCCCCAACACGGCTTGCCTCTTATCTCCAACCCTGCCACCCCTGCGAGCTCCCCAAGAGCAAAACGAGAGCGTGTCTGTGCCTTTGTGTCTACACACAGTAGGTCTCTATTTTCGTGGAACTCAAAGCGATGGGCTCCCCGGGGCCCGAGACTAGCACCGCTGCTCCTTCAGGTCCCTTCCCTGGTCTGAGGAAGTGGACACCGGGAGCAGGCCAAGTTCAGAGGGTTTTTTGGGGCTCAGCCCTCAATGGCCAAGGGGGTAGCTGGAGGGGGACTTCTCTCTTCCCCACGTAGGGGTCCCCTGTTGCAGAGACCACAGAGCCCTCACCAGGGGCCATGGGGACACGACTGCCTGAGATGAGCCTCTCCGTCTTGTGTAGTCACAAGCCCCTTCGAAAATTGTAGGAAAATGCATTTCCAGGAGGTCCTCTGATCCCCAAGTGACAGTCCCTGAGATGGCAGCTGGGCGGATCCTCAGCAGCTGCTGGTGAACCCCACACAGCCCAACTTCCCTTCGGGATCCCCATGGCCCCAGCCTCCAAGCCCTCCACACCTTGAGGGACCAGAGCTCCGGAGCTGGGTCCTCTCCAGGGGCCAGGATAATCGCACCGGACTGCATCCTGGGTCCCGGACCCCATGCCTGCCCACTTACACTCAGTTCCCCCCACCCCCGCTCAGAGCCCAGCCCTCCCCAGGTGGGTCTACACCCAGGTAAACAGCACAAGATACACAGTCAGACCCCTTGTCCGCACACCGTGAACCAGGTCACATCACCTCCTAGCAAGTGACCCTCAACCAGCCTCTCCTCCCCCATGCAGAAGCCACTGCACTCCTGGGTAAGTGCGAGACAGGGAGACAAGAGCCCAGTGCCCTGAGCCCTGATGAAATAAGCTGATGCTGTGAAAAACCCCAGGGGCCCCAGCTCACAGTGAGTGATTAACGAAGAGTGGTTAATTATTCATTGAAGAGCAGTGAAAAGCGGTACCCCCAGAGGGAAACATGAATTCTCTGCTTGGCTCTGCCTGGGCCCCCCAAGACAGGCCCTTCCGCCTCTGGCTTCAGCATCCTGCCCATCTGGGTGAGGGAAGCTGGATAAGCCCAGATGGCCATTCTCCCTGGTAACTCCTTAGTCTCAGTATCCTGGGCCTCTGGCCACGCCCCCTCGGCAACTGTTGAAGATGGGCCCACCATAGCCTAGAGTCCCCCACCCCCACCCCAGCTGACTGCTCCCTGCTGCAGCCCCCGCCACTCACCGTAAACCTCCAGCCTGGTGCTCTTCTCTGCGACCCCCACAGGGTTGCTGGCCTGGCAGGTGTACGTGCCAGCATCCACGCCCCGGGCCCTCCCCAGCTGCAGCTGCCGGCCGCCCCTGGTGTAGACAGCTTCAGCGCTGAGTGGAAGGGAGGCCCCGTCCTTGAACCAGCTGATGTTGGGAGCAGGCACCCCTCGGGCCTCACACAAGAACCGCACTGGGTGGCCCTCCATGACGACCACCTCGCTCGTCTCATTGGAGCCCCAGATGGTGGGAGGTGCTGAGAATGGCAATGGGGGGGGCGCTGGTCACAGGGAGCCTCCCCAAGGCGGCTGGTGTCCCAGCCCCAGAGTGGTGATCCCACACCCGTGGGCCACAAGCCCTACGCACGTCACCAGCTCCTACCACAGGGTGTGGAATGCTTGGGGCACGGGACAGTAGAGGGTCTGGGGACAGATGGGGACAGACCTCTCGGGACATGCTGATGTGGGACCCGGTCATCACAAGAGGTGTGGAGATGTTGGAGGAGCCCCAGGTCTGGGCTCTAGCCCGACTCTGCATCTCACTCACCGCGTGACCGGGCATAGGTCATTCCCCCTCTCTGCGAGTACTCAGTCTCCCCATCCATAAAATGACCAAAATCAGGGGGTCACCACTGGTGACACCCTCGGCGATGGGGGGGGACACGTGGGCACGGCGCAAACTAGCACTGCATCTCAGGAAAGAACAGCTCCGCCCTTCCCAAACTCCTTCCATCCTGATTACAACGGAGGGAAAGGCCAGGTTTGGGAGACCGTGTACATAATCTTCTAGTACTTTCTAGATCAGTGCTCTCTTTTCAAGCCCTGGGCCCTCCCCTTTCCCAGGATCCAGGCGGGTGTTCTGGCCTCTACTCCTGCCGGGTGGAGAACCAGGCTGGGACTGCCCAGAGGCCCTGGCTTCCCACTGGGAGTGGAGACATCAAATATCCTTTGAAATAAGTGTGTTTCCGTGTAAGGCAAGGGACTCGATTTAAAGAAACGATCATCCCAAGCAGGGTCGGGAATAGGAAAGCTGCAAAGCTGGGGATGGGGACAGTGGGATTCAGGAGCCCTGGGCCAGCTTCCCTCTCCCTCCCGACAGCCTTACTGGACGGGGGAGCTCCTCCTCCAGGACCCCCGTCTCTGCCCCGTCCTTCCGCCATGCAGCGGGCAGCCGTGACAGGGGTGCCGGGCTCACCCTGCATCCTGAGCCGGAAGTCCTTGGCCTGCTGGCCGGCAGGGCTGAAGGCCACACACTGGTACCGTCCCTCATCCCCCAGGTGACTGCTGGTGATTCTGAGAACCTGGCCATCCTCCTGGAGCTGGACGTGAGGATCTCCTGGGAGGACAGGCCTGGAAGGGCGGTCACGAGAACACCCCCGGTTAGGGCTAGGCTGCACAGAGGGGAGTCTGCCTCTGGTGAAAAACGAGTCTGAAAGGTTCAGTCGCTGGAAGGAGTGCCTGTCTGCAGAGGAGAGCCTACAGTGGAATGTTATTCAGCGAGTGTAGGCCCACGAGGACTTGCTGAGAGCTCAGATGATGGTTGGCTTTGTTTAGCAATCCGCTATTTTTTTTTTAAACATTTTGTTGTTGTTGTTGTTTTCTTAAGATTTTTATTTATTTGGCAAAGAAAGAGAGCGCAAGTAGGCAGAGTGGCAGGCAGAGGCAGAGGGAGAAGCAGGCTCCCCACTGAGCAGGGAGCCCAACGCAGAGCTCGATCCCAGGACCCCGGGATCATGACCTGAGCAGAAGGCAGACATTTAACCCACTGAGCCACCCAGGCACCCCAAGCAGGTACATTATTTTTTAGACACGATGCTGTTGCAAGTTCAGCAGACTGCAGGAGAATGTCACGTGACTTTCATGCACACTAGGAAATGAAAAAATTCGTTCAATTCGCTCTATCGCGATATCTGTTCTCTCGCAGTGTCCTGGAACGGAAGCCGCAGCATCTCCGAGATGTGTCTGTACCCCTCCCTGCTCCAGCACGGACGAACCCCGAGAATTGCGTGCTAAGTTAGAGACGCTGGGCACAGAAGGACACGCACTCCTTGACTGCAGGGAATTAATCTGAAATACAGGCACATCTACGGAGACAGTGAGAAGACTAGTGGTTGCCAGGGGCTGATGGGTATGGAGTCCCCTTTCAGGGTGACGAAACGTTCTGGGACCAGAGAGAGGGGACTGATGGTGTGCCCGCTGTGCGTGCACTAAATACTACGGAAGTGTGCCCTTTAGAATGGTTGATTTTATATTTCGCAAATTTTACCTAAAAAAAAAGTTAAAAACAAAAAGCAACACTGGCTAAGTAATGAGAAAATCCTGCTGGGAGCAAGAGGGGTGTCCCCTGGGTAATGGCAGGAGGGGACAGGAGGTGTTCCATGCTGCCCTCTGCTGCCTGGGTCCTGGGTGGCACATGTGATGCCCGTCAGCCTTCCTCACTCAAGTTTGCCCTCCCCGGACCCCCTCCACCCAGCCCCCGCCTGGGCACCACCCCCATGCCATGCACCAGGAAGACCACTCACTGCCCGTCCTTGGTCCATTCCACCTGGGGTGCGGGGACCCCCAAGGTCCGGCACTCCAGCTCCACATCGGCACCGGCCAGGCCCAGCACCTCCTGGGCAGCCCCGGCTCCGAGCACAGAAGGAGGGACTGGGTGTCAAGGGGTAGAGGGGAGAAAACTCCTCAAATCCTGCACAGGCAAAGGCCCTGTGGTAGGCCTTCATCTGTGTGGGTCCCCAGCTCGGTGCACCCTTCCCTCCCCATCCGTCCCTCACTCAAAGCTCCCTGGCTGGATCGGGACCCTGCTCTGTACTTTCTCAGCAGCCCGTATGGCTTTATCGTAGCACATAACACAACATTAATTACAGGATTAATCCTGCGACTGCCTAGTGTCTGTACTAAGAGCTCTGTGAGGACAGGGACGGATCTGTCGTGGCCCCCTCTGTGTCCCTGACACTCAGCAGGCAAAGTCCCCCTCCTCCCCAGCCTCCAAAAGGGTAGGGGCTTAGGCCTCACTCACTGAGCACAAGGAGATCAAAGTCCCTTTGGGTAGTCCCTGCCTGGTTCTCCGCCCGACAGGAGTAGAGGCCGGAATCACCCTCCTGAATCCTGGGAAAGTGGAGGGCCCGGGACTTGTCCAGGAGACGGTGACTGCCTGTCTTGGGAATCTGGGCAGGAGAGGCCAGAGGGAGCTGGTGAGAAGGGTCTGGCCACTCCCTGATGTCAGGGAGCTGGTCGGTGACTTGGAACCTGGGGTTTCTGATAACAGTGCCATGCCCCTTCTACCATGCAGCCCCCCAGGTTCCTTGTGGGAAGGCAGGCCTCCACTGTCCAGCGCATTCCCCAAAACCCCTGTCACATCCCCTTGCCACACCTGGCACATGCAAAAACCCATTCAGAAGGCCCATACACTATCCAAATCCCACCCACAACCCGCCTCCCCCCACAACCTCCCAAGGACACACCGGCTGCCCATCCTTGAACCACGTGATCTCAGGGGCTGGAAAGCCATTCGCGTCACACTCCAAAGTCAAGGACTGCCCGGCCATGCCTGACACATTGGCCCTGCGCCCGTCCTCCCGGATGCTAGGGGGCACTTGGGAGCAAAGAGAAGCAGAGAAGCTGTCCCCTCCCTGGAGGGTCACGGCTACCCAGAACCCATCCGGGCCACGCTTCCTGGCCTGGACAGTCAGACTGCCCTTCCCCAGATTCTGGGGTCTCACCCCAGTTTCTGATCTGGCCACCAGGATCGATGCGGACCTGGGAATGCCGCAGAGCCCACCACCCTAGGACCCACACATCCCAGTTGTTCCCGGGCACTGTGCCACTTTCTCGGACATTCAGCTTTGCGAGGTGCTGGAGCCCCCAGAGCCATCTGGTTCCACTTCTAACCTGTTGCAGCGATCACCTGGGAGGGACCCCGGAGTCATAATCTCTGAAGATGGGGCCTGGGTCTATCATTGTAACAAACCTCCCAGGCAAGTCATTACAGAGCAAGCCAGGGTGGCTCACAGCCTGCCCCGCCGTGAGCTCTCAGGCCCTGGGGAGCTGGCGCCGCCCTACCTGGGCATCCTGGGGCACCGCTGGAAAGTTTATACAAGCCATCCCCTGCTCTGGGGTCCCTGCTTACCGTAGACCACCAGCTTGGCTCTCCTGGACGTGGAGCCTGCCTCATTGGTGGCCTGGCACTCATAGTCTCCGCTGTCAGTGGGAGAAACTGAGGCCAGAAACAGGGAGCCTTCATCCAGCACCTCCAGGCCCGGCCGGCCACGCAGGGGATCCAAGGATGGGCCCTTCCGCCACGTGACCTGTGGCTTGGGTGTCCCTGGCAGGGCACACGGAGTCATCAGCATGAGCGCTCTGTCCTCCTTCCCCTCTGCACCCACATTCCCGCCCTTCTCCCTTATGCAAACGTCACTGAGCCTCTGGCGGTGATTCCAAGCGCCTCCTCGCCCCTAGGATGGCAGGAGTGCCCACATGCCCACTGCCTCCCCCCCACCCCGTACTGCAGGTCCACTGGTCTCCCAGGGCCCTGAGGGCCACAGGCAAGGGGCCAGAGCCCTCTTCCCGGCTCCCTTCTCAAAGAGGTCCCATCATTTGGAATCATACTCCTGGCCCCGTGACCCGAACCACACTCCTTTCTGCCAATCAGCCCCAACTTTCTACTGTGTGCACGATGCCTTTGCTTAGATTTCTTTTGCCTACCGCCTGTCTCCCAACAAAGGCCAGCATCTTCGCTCTGATTCCCTGACTCCACCCTGCAAGCCCAGGGCCCGGCCCACAGCAGGCGCGAAATGAATGAGCGAGCCCGCTGTACTCAGCATCTGTCCAGTCCGTGCTGGAAAGGGGAGGCTCCGGCTCGGCTGGGCTGCTCATCCCTCCACAGGCATAGGGCTCGCACTGCCGGCCCCCCCCCCCAGCCCCACTGTGAGCGCCACAGCCGCCCCGGACCCCCTTCTTGGACACGACTCACAGCCCAAGGTCCATCTCTGCTAACAGGCACACAGAAGACTGCGAACACATGGCCGCCCCCCTGGGGCCGGGCACACAGTGGGGTCCTCAGATCAGTGTTGGGGGATGACCCGGCCTCCCGAGGGCCACGCACACCCAAGAGGCAGCGGTGTCCGGCGGTCACAGCAGAGCTGGGCTCACACGCGCCCCCGCCCTGCGGACCTGCCGGACGACGTCAAGACAAAGCCCTCTGCGTGCTCGGCCCTCCCTTGCCCTCCTTCCTTCAATGGAGCCATGTAGGAGGGGGGCAGTCCCCAAACTCTGAGGACAGCAACCTCACACCTCCGTCACCTCCCTCCCTCACGGCCAACGCTGGTCATCGGGACCCACAGTGCAGGCGAAGCCGCATAGGCTAATGCCATGCCCCACCCCAGACACCAGCCCCCCGAATCGCTCCTCCAGCCTCAGCCACGGGGAAGAAGGGGTGTGCGCCACCCCATTTGGGCCAGTTTCTGATCTGGGGTGGCCAGCAGGATGTGGTACACTCCGGGCATCGCCTCCTTCCGGAGGGTCCCCAGCCTCCCCCCCACCGGCCACTGTGCCTCCCGTTCTGGGACTCTGCCTGCCGCCAGGAGGGGACGGGGCCTGTCACCCGCTCTGTGCGCACCCGAGAGCCCGCGGGAACCTCCCGCCGCAGGGGCCTCGCTCCCCTTGTCGGGCACGCATGTGTGAGCACACACACCGCACATGCACACCACGGACCCACGTAAACACCACGCCATACACGCGCTACAGCCCCCAGACCGCACGAACCACAACATGGGCTCACACATACGTACAGACCACACACACACAAGCCCACACACATACACACACACAACACACACATCATGACATACACATATACATACACACCACACACACACACACTCTACCACATACACACCACACCTCACATGCACAAACACACACGCCCCGCCCACACACTCCACAACACACGATGCTCCCCCCAGCTCCTCAGCTTTTCTGGAGCGGCCGACCCCACCCCCATCCTCCCGCCATGCCAGGTCCCAGGACTTCAGAGCTGCTGTCCTGGTGGGACACTGAGTTTCGAACCCTGGAACTTGTTTTTCAACGCAAAACTCCTCAATGAGCTCCAACCACAGAGCTGCCCTGTTGTCTGCCAGGCAGCGGGCGGGCTCCTGGCTTTCCCGTCCCGCCCCCCAAGGAGCAGGCGGGTTCTGTCACCCACCGTGGGTACCAGGCCTTCTGCATTCCAAGCGCTGGGTGCAGCACCTTCTCCTTAGCCCTCTGAGCCCAAGGTCGCACGGCAGGTGGATGCCGGCGCCCAACCCTGCCCACCAGGCAGCGACCAGCTTGAAAGGGAGAAGGCCAAGGGCACCCGGGGGGCAGGTGCTGTTTATCGAGGGGGCTTGGGTTATGCTGATTCAGCTGAAGTCGGGCCCAGAGGACAGGCCCTTGACTGACCAGAGAGGATGAGGGGCACAAGGGGCAGGAGCGCCACTGGCTGGGTCCCCCCTCCCACCTCCCAGGACTGCGGAACGGCTGCTTGCTGTTCCCGGAGACAGGCACAAGGTGGCGCCCTGGCTGAGCGTGGGCTGTCAGCCCCCCAGGTGGGCGGGTCTCAGAGAGGAGGTTCCCTAAGCTGCTCCCACCCAGCCCTGCCTCCTACCTGCCCCTCCCTGGGGCCTGTTCCAGGGACTTCCCTGGGCTCCCGGCACCAGAAGTGACGCAGGGACTAGAACCAGCTCTCCTGGCTCTTTCTAGACTCTTGTAAGCAGCCTCGCACCCAGATGCCCATCCAACACATCCCCCTGAGCCCACAGTGTGCCAGGCACCATGCCGGGACCCAAACTCCTGCTGTTCCACCGACCCCTCCCAGCTGTCTTGTGGGGGGGTCTGGAATGGCCCCACTGTACAGATGAGAAAATAGAGGCTCCATCAAAAGGTATGAACTGCCCCATGGTACCTGGCCTAGAGGGGCCAAAGCGGGGTTCAGCACGGGGCGGCTGACCACAGAGGGGGCTATCTTGGCCCCACACTGTGCTGCTGCTCCCAAGGGGGCCCCCAAAGGGCTAGTCTGCCCCGGGCCACGTGAATCCATCCTCTGCAGGGGCCTCCGAGCCCCAATCCCAAGACCCTTGGGCTGTCCTTGCCTGAGCTGTAGCATTCCCAGAGGGGCTGGGGCTTAAAGGGCCCTTTCGGCGGGGTCAAATGGCACCACATATCGTGAGTCTCCTCCTGGCTGGGTGACCTCTGACAACTTGCTTAAACTTTCTGGGCCTAGGTTGCCCCTAGTCCAAAGGAAAAAAAAATCTAATGCTAAAACCCACCCTACAGTGTTGTCAATAGGATAAAAGTCCCGGCACAGCCGGGCTGGAAGTTAGGACCCCCTAACGCCCGTAACCCATGGGCACTGTCCCCAAGGTGTGACCCAGAAAGCTGACATGGAAGGGGTTCTCCTTCCCAGCCCAAACCCCCCGGGGCCCAGCATCACCTCTGGCCGGGCATGGCAGGCTGGCGTTCTCTCCCGCCACTCTCTCCAACAGGCCGTTGGTCTCATCGGCCTCCCAGTGCGGCGGCTCTGGGGAGAGATGGTGTGGCCCTGCTTACCCCCTGTGGCCCTGCTTACCCCCCACCCCCCGGGCCGGTGGAGAGGGCGTCCCATCCAGAACCCAACCCGGCATAAGGCCCTCAGCCTCCCGGCCACTGGTGCAGACCTGCCTCCCACCAGGTGGCCCATGGGTGACCCACGGTGAAGCCACCAGGGTCCCCCAAGACTCCAGGGCTTGGAAGGTGAAGCTTGGCATGGTCCTGCCCTCCATGCCCCTCCAGCTGCCACTTCCCGGTTTAATTTCAACATAGTGAGGGGCTCCTAGGCGGCTCGGTCGTTTGAACGTCTGACTCTTGATCTCAGCGCAGGCTGTGAACTCGGGATGGTGGGATCGAGCCCCGCACCAGGCTGTGCGCTCAGCATGGAGTCTGCCGGTTCCGTTCCCTCTGCTCCTCACACCTCCCTCTCTTAAATAAATAGAATCTTTATTTTTTTTTAAAGATTTTATTTATTTGAGAGAGAGAGAGAGAGAGAGAGTGAGCGTGTGCGTACACACAGAGGGAAGGGCAAAGGGAAAGGGAGAAGGCAGGCTCCCCGCGGAGCAGGGAGCCGGATGCGGGACTCGATCCCCGGACATGAGCCGAAGGCAGACGCTTCACCGACTGAGCCACCCAGGCGCCCCATAAATGAAACCGCTGACCCAGACCTCCCCGGCTCCAGGCACCTCACACACTTTCTCTCACTGGCTCCTCGCGGATAATCAGGCCCATTTTCCAAGGGAGAAAACCGAGGGCCACAGAGTGGAAATAACTGGCCTACAGTCGTCCAGCTGGAAAGTGGAAGAAGCCGAACCTTGGCCCCGGCACCTGCTCTTGGATCCCGACCCGTGGCACCTTCTGTCCGCACGCGTGGACAGGGTACCCACGAGCCTCCCTCACGAGGGACAGCCCCGCCGCCTCGGGGCACTAGAAGCTGGGAGGAAGGCAGGGGCCACGCATCTCAGAAACCCTGGCTGCTGTGGGGGGAGGGGGGAGCAGTGAGTTCCGGGGTTCAGGGGAGACTCACCCAGCACCCGGAGCTCCAGCTCCCAGGCATCCAGGCCGGCGCTATTGGAGGCCTCGCAGCGGTACAGCCCGGCGTCAGAGGTCTGGATGGCAGAGAAGTGGACGGAGCCCTCGGGCCCCCCACCCTGCAGGGTCACCCCGTCCTTGGACCAGTTCAGCCGCGGCTCTGGGCTGCCCTCAGCCACACAGTTCAGGTCCAGAATCTCTCCTGCCAGCACCTTCAGGACCCGCGGGCCCAGCTGCACCTGAGGGGGCACTGACAGGCCCCGGGGGGGGCATCAGGTGTGGAGCCCCCAGGTGAGGGTCACAGAGCCCAGACCAACCCCCAAAGACTGCCTGTCTGCCCTCCCTTCTGGGTATCACCAACCAGCAGAAATCATCATGGGGGTTGGCCTAAGGCTGACCGTTCCTCATTTTGTCCGGAAAGGACAGTGGGACACCCCAGGTGGACCCCCCAAAGCGAAGAGAATCTGGCCTTTCACCTGAACACGTGTGCTCTCATCACAAAATCACTGCTCCGTGCTCAGTGGCTTTCTCCCCCCACCACCTCCCCTAACCCTCCCCCCAGCCCTTCCCACCTCTGCCCCCTCCCCTATGCCCTCCCTCCCCTGGGCTGGGGAAGATGAAGGTGCTCATTTCTACCACATTCACATCTCCTCCGTCGCATTTGGTCTTTCCTACAGGAAGGTGATACCATGCCCATTTTGCAGATGAAAAACCTGAGGCTCAGAAGGGCTATGTGATTAACCAGAGTCGCCCACCCCTTCCGCTGATAAGACCTGGAGCCTGCCTGGCTCTGTGGGACCAGGCCCCCCTGGGCCTCTATGTCCAGGAGCAGGAGGGTGTACACACCCCGCCTGCCCCCACGCCTGCCGAAAACAATAGCAGCTTTCCCTGTGCTGCGCGCCCCCTTATGACAACCATGGGATGGGCATTGTCGTGGGCCCAAGGAGGAAACCAAGGCTCAGAGAGGCCTAGGGGCCGACCAAGGTCACACAGCCAGGCAGTGGTAGAAGCAGGATTCAAATCCAGCCGTCCCAACTCTGAGGCCCTACTCGTCACCCGGCGCCCCCCACCCCTGCTGCCATGTCTCTCAGACGTTCATGCAAACCCACAGCAAACCTCTGAGCCCTCGCCCTCTCTGAGCCTCGGCCCTTCCACCCGGGAAATGGGATGCTAGCTTAGATCAGGGGGCACTTTTTCTGGAAAGGGCAAGAGACTACATCTTTCACACGGGCCAGATGGTCTGTCTCTCGGCTACTCAACTAGCCACTGTGGAACAAGAGCAGCCCCAGACCACACGTACACAAGCGTGTCAGGCCGTGCCCCCAGAAGGCTGGTTTTATGGACACCGAAACCTGAACCTTGTGTAATTTTCACGCATCACACAGTATTATCTGGGGTTTTCTTTTTCCCGATCACTTAAAAATGTGGACAGCGTTCTTCACTGGTGGGCCATGTGAAAACAGGAAAGGGGTCAGATGGGGTCCGAGGGCCGGAGTTGGCTGACCCCTGTCTTCAGTCATTCCCTGGGGCTTTTGGAGATGACAAGCTCCCTCTTTTTTTGGTGGAGCAACTCCATGGCTAGTCTCTGTGGATGGGACCTGGACACCCAGGGGCATGCCCACTGGTGCCCCAGCTGAGCCAGAAACCAGAACCCCTTCCTGTCTTCTAAGCCCCCACCGACCTAGGCCCACCCTGGGCCCTGCCCTCTGTTCTCAGGACATCCCGACCATGAGCACAGGAGTAGGGAGCAAGGGAAGGCGGAGACAGGGCTGGAGGAAGGATGCAGGGGAGGGGAGAAGCCTTGGAGGGCTCCCACGAAGAGGTGACCGAGCCCAGCCCGCTGAGAGGGAAGAGCACGGAGAAGGCCTGAGAAAGACAGAGGGAAGGGCGGGGCCAAGGGCGAGACCCAGGGGACCAGCAGGGCCCTACCTTGCACCTCGAGGTGGTAGCTCTGAGAGGCGGACCCGGCGGGGTTGCTGGCCGTGCACCTGTAGAGGCCGCTGTCACCGACCTGGGCCTGGGCCAGACGCAGGGATCCTGACGGGAGGAGGCGATGCCTGCAGGAGTGAGGGGCACTGTGAGAGCACAACCAACCCCGCCCCCCGTGGGAAGGACCTCCAGACCCAACTTGAGCTAGCCACCTACCCCTGGAAGCCTGCCAGGACTGAGGCTGTGTCTACCCCTCCCCCCCACACCCTTCAGTCTCCCCCCACCCTGGCCGCGCCTACCTGCCTCTACTTCCAGGCCAGGGCCAGGTCCCACCCCAGCTGGTCTAAGACCTAACGAGCACTGGACTAGGAATCCACGGCTTGGGGTCTGGTCCATAGTCCGAACTTTCCTCACTGAGTAAAGCGAGTCCCTTCCCTTCTTGGGGCCTCCATTTCCTTATCTGCAAAATGGGCACACCAGGAAGGCCTGCGTCTGGGGCTGGTGGGTGGATTCCATGTGGGTTCCGCCCAGGGCCTGCCACAGGGTCACCAGTAACTCCCCCTCTTCTACTGCACGCCCTGCCCTCAGGCAGGGGATGAGGCCCCCTTTGCCTGCCCTTCCCACGGCTTGCAGGGAGAAGCTGCCAGCCCAGGGCCCTCTGTGCCTAAGTGCCAGGGCTGGCCAGACTCGGAAGCTGGTGCTCTTTGGTGCCCTGTGGCCCAGCATGGTGCTGGGCCCTCCAGAGGGAGCCATGGAGGCTGCCCGTCACGGCCCTCCCCATCTGGCCCACCTTGCTCCAGGCACCTGGCCCCTATCCCAAAGGGATCCGGGGCCCCCAGCCAGACTCCTGCAGCTGGGCTGGACCCCACGGGGCCCCTGCAGACATGATGTCACCGGCCCACATGTGCTGGCTCTGGGACGCCCCTGTCCCCACAAATTAAGGAGGGCAGCTGCAGCCACTGGCCCCAGCTGGCCCCAAAGGCAAGCGGCCAGCACGGGGGCGGGGGACCCCAAAGGCCAGCCCCGCAGCCTGTGCTCCCAGGATACAGCTGAGCTCTGGAGTCAGATAGGTCTGGGCTGCCCCCTCCCCTTTCTGCTGAGCCTTGGTTTCCTCCTCGGCAACACGGAAGTGACAACAGTCCCAGTGTCCCAGACGTCTGCGAGCCACGTGCTGGGCATGTGTTTCTCAAACAGGTCAGCGTCACCGGCAACGGACTCTCTAGGCAACCCCGGGCTAACTACTTTGGCCCTGCTGGGCCTCTGTCTCCCCATCTGTGAGATGGGGTAATAGTCGCCCTGCTCAGCGGCTCCCCTCCTGGAGCATCCAGCAGGCACGTGGCGCAAGTTCTCTGAGGACACTGTAAGTGACATGCTGGGGGGCGGCCTCAGAGCCCAGGCCCTGGGTCAGAACACTGGGCCCGTCCAATCTTGTCTGGCCACACGCTTGCTATGTGAGTTTGATCTAGACATTTAACCTCCCTGTGCCTCCGCTGTCTCATTCCGGAAACTAGAGACAGCAGTGGCGCTTATCCCTCCTGGGGTCATCGGAAGAACAGAATGGCCTAACGTGCAGCACACTGCCCCGAACAGAACGGCACCCAGCAAAGGGCAGCGGTTACCATGGTGATGACGGTGCAGGCACAAACAATACACAATACAGTTCTGCAGTGTTTAAAACGTTCACATAATTGGCTTCACGTGTATGTGTGTGTGGGGGGGGTGCCCACTCATTTTTCACTGCTGTATAGTATTCCCATGTGATTCTACCATAATTCATGAACTGGTTTCCTTTGGTGGACATTAAATATTTAGATTTTTTTTTTCTTTCCTATCGTCCTCCCTCTCTCCCTCCTCTCTCTCTCTCTCTCTCTCTCTCTTCCACCACCAGGGCTCTGTGCACACAGCCGTGTGTCCTGCAGGCGCAGAGCCAGGGCTCAGCCAACAACCAGCTGAGCTGCCCTGAGCTGGTTGCTTCATCTTTCATAAAGGGAGGAAAAACACCACTTCGGTCCCATTTCGTCCCAGTAACAGGGGACTGCTTCCCCCACCCGGCATCACTTCCTTGGCTCGGTTTTTCTTACCTACAATTGTTGTCTGTTTGGTTTCTTTAATTAAATAATGTTGACATCCACCAAACAAGGACCAGATCATTCTGAGAATGGAGCATGCACTCAGTCACACTGGGGACAGGGACACGGTTCCCTCCCTCCCCGGCCTCACTGCAAACCTCCGCTGGCAAAAAGCGCAGCTCAGGGGAAAGAGATCTGGGGTGGGGACCGGAGTTCAGGATCTGAGGTCTGGTCCTGCTACAGACATGCTGTGCAACCTCAGGCAGCCGGACGATGTCTCTGAACTCTGACTTCTTCATATTTGAAGAGGCAGCTCTGGATTCCTTTGTTCAGAAGTTGCCTTCTAGTTCTGAGAACTTTAGAGACCACAGAGCTCTTTGCTTGCTCTCTCTCTCTCTCTCTCTCCTGCCCTCAACAAGACCTTTAAAGGACAGGAAGTAGGAGCTTCCGGAAAAAGAGAATCAAAGAAATGTCCGAAAGCGGAAAATTCCCCATAGTGAAGGTAGGCAGCACATCTTTCTTGGGACCAGCCCCAGGTCAGTGCCCAGAAAGGGAGTTGCTGCTCGCTTCATCACGAACGAAAAATGGAAAGTGGGGAGAATCCATCTTACAGATGGACAAGCCGAGTCCTAACAGAGGCCAAAGGACCCAGCGCCGGCCCCGTGCAGCCTGAGTCTGTCGCCACCGACAAAATGGTCCTATCACCGCCTTGTTGTTTTTTTTTTTTTTTTAAAGATTTATTTATTTGACAGAGAGAAATCATAAGAGAGGCAGGCAGAGAGAGAGGAAGGGAAGCAGGCTCTCCGCGGAGCAGAGAGCCCGATGTGGGACTCGATCCCAGGACCCCGAGATCATGACCTGAGCTGAAGGCAGCGGCTTAACCCACTGAGCCACCCAGGCGCCCCTACCGCCTTGTTTTAAAGCCCTCTGCGGCTGTCCACTGCTTGCTGCCTCAAACCCAAGCACAGTATCCTGGTCTGTGTGGACCAGTCCCCCACCCCCACCCCGGCTGGACCGCCATTCTGTCCACCCGGGGCACCCCTCCACCTCCTGCGCACCCAGATTCCACCAGCTCAGCCTTCAATACTTAGACATCACCTCCTCCAGGAAGGTCTCCTGCCTTGATGCTTCAAGGCTGGTAGGTGCAGCCCATGGACTCCCACAGCTGCCTGTCCTTCCCCCACCCCACGGGCTTGTGACCCAGCTCTCCCTCCCCTTTCTCAGAGGCTCTGCAGGTGTGGCAGCTGGAGTCCAGCGGTGGGGGCCAGGGAGAGGTGCGAGGAATTGGGGAGAACACGGCCGCCGTGTGCATGCGGCGTGATCAGCGGCAGCCCCTCCGTCGTGGCGGAGCGACCAGATGGCTCCCCGAAGCCCCCAGAAGAGAACAGGGGAACTTCCTGTTTATGACACGTCCTGGGCCCGAGTTGTGACCGTTGGCTGCCCCTGCAGGGCTCACACAGACGCACAGATCGGGGCTCAGATCTGACAGGGGCCCACGTACTCTGCCCAGTCCCTCTGGTTCTTGGAGTTCCAAGGGCGGGCGGGGGTGGGGGGGCACCTACCTACCCAGGGAGAGCAAAGGGCCCCTGAGAGAAAGGGCTCAGAATCAAGCCAAGAGCTGGGCTCACTCCCAGCACACTCCTGGGCCGCGGCCTCCCTCCAGCTCACCTGTCCTGCTCCCTCTCGTTCTCTGTGGCTCACGGAAGAGGAGCCACCTCTGTCCTGGGCAATGCCCTGTGTCTGGTTACAAATCCCAGAGCCATTACACCATTCATCACACTTGGGGTCACCTGTTGACACTGACAGTTCCGTAAGCGGAGGGACCAGGGGCCTGCCCTGTCCCCAGCCCTTAACGCAGGCCCCGGCCCGCAGGAGGTGCTTAATAAATGCATAACGGCAAATCCCAGCTGTCCACGCACACCCCCTGCCCTCCCCCCTTCACTCATACTGTCTCCCCATCCCTCCAGGCTGGTCTTAAGGGCAATCTCCTGCCCTCCAGATCCCCTTCAAGGCAACACATGCCCCCGCTCCTCCAGGAAGCCCTCCCGGATGCACGCCCTGCTCTGAGTCGCGTGGAGTTCAGGTCAGCCACCTGCTCACTCGTTCCCTGGCTAGACAAAGAGCCAAGGGGTTCCGGGTGGGCCGGCTGCTGCAGGGGTGGGGAAAATGCTCCCGTCCTCGGGCTGCTCAGAGTCCAGGCAGCTTGTCTACGCCCCGTCCCTCTGGCCGCGTCCCCTGACGCTCACCCTGCTGCCCCATGTCTAAAGGGCCTGCTGCCGCCCTTCCAAGCTCGCTGCATGAGCACAAGCCTTCAGGAGAAGGACGGTGGCTGTCCAACGAACAGCACTCCTCACGGTCACCCGCCAGAGGGCTGCTCCTCACCCACGTGTGCCTGCCACATGCCTGGGGTTGGGGGGGGGAGCCCGCACCCTCTCCCGCCGATGACCACTCTGACCCTCATCTCCGTGCTGGGGCCACGCCACAGAACATTGTAAGGAAGCCCCCGGCAGAAAAACCAGTCTGGACAATTTAGGAAGAGGGGCCTGAGACCCACAAAAGGACCAAATATGACCTAGGTGAGAGCGGGAGGACGCGCCATCCCCATGAGTCCGAGGAACAGCCCAGCAACGCCAACACAGAGGGCTGGCAACGACTAAGCGCCTCCTGTGTGCCGTGCACGTCTCAGCACCGACGACGCCCGCTCTTGCTCGAAACTCCCAACGGCCAGACCTGCAAGGCAGACAGAGCCTACCGGGAGCCCCCTCTTCTGCAGAGGACAAACTGAGTCGAAACAGAGAGACGAGGCTCCCCCCACAGTGGGTCAGGGCAGCAGGCAGACTTGACCTTTGGATGCTGCAACCATGCTCCCAACCATCAAGGTACTCCTAGTGTTTGCTTCTGAAGTTCATTGCCCTTGACTGTTCTCCAGACAGAGAGCTGTTGGCCAGGGGCTATGAGACCCAGCTCAGAGCTGCTCGGCCAGGAGGCAACACGAGCTGTGAGCATCCGTCACGGCGAAGACCCCACAGGGGACAGTCGCTCTTCTCCGCGACCACCAGAACCCGGCTGCAGCTCGACATTCCACTCCACTTGGGGCTCTCTGCGGGATGCTCCCTCCACTCGCCGTCCCCTCCCCTCCAGCGTCCCCCCACCCCCGGATGCGTCTGGATTGGCCCTGAGTGGGACCTTGGCCCGCTGCCCCAGGGAGCTGGAGCCCGAGCCAGGAGCGCTCACAGCTGTCCCAACCACACCTCAGAGCCACAAACAAACACTGTTGCCTGGAAACCCCACTTCACCCCAGCATCCCGGCGCAGAATCATGGGACAAGAGCCACTAAGAGTTCTCTGGCCACCATCGTCTGCCCAACCCTTGCATTTCTCAGATGGGAAGACTGAGGCCCAGAGAGGGGATGAGTCTCACTCAAGTTCACTCAGTAAGTTGGGGACCAGGCTGGGACGGGACCACCCAATGTCATGCACAGACAGAGCCCGGTGTCTCTCTGAGGGCCTTTTCTCGTGGCCGCTGCCGTGGCCCCCTGCGCACACGGGCTTGCTCACGAGCCCTGCTGACAGCCCGTCCGAATCACGACTCTGCTTTTCACAGGCAGCAGACACACGGGGTAGCAAGCACCCAACGACCATTCCCACCCCCGGAATCAGTTGTTTGCTTTGGGAATGATACCCCAAGGAAATGACCCAGAAGATAAGGAGAAGCGTTGTGGGAAGATGTTCCAACAGCGCACGGATCCCCACGGAGAACTGGCAAAGGAACGCACGCCCCAAACAGAGAAGGAGCTTAGCAACCATGAGAGCCGAGCGCCCTGGAATGTTATTTTGCCCTTTCAATGAACAGCAAGTGACACGGGCCAGGATGAATCAAGGAAATGGGTGAATGGGGAAAAAATACCAGCGACAAGGGGCAGAGAGAAGGTACACTAAGCCGGATCCTATCCAAGCATCTGCGTGCCCAGAGGGGAAGGGGGCGTGGACGCAGGTGGATGGTTTCAAGTTTAATGATACTCAAGCATCTACAGTTGTCTTTCCTTTGGGACTCATTGACTCCGAGGACAGAGGAGCCCAGAGAATTCTCTAGACCCTGCAGAGAGACCAGTGGCCTGCCCGACCTTGACCCAGAAGCCTGATGTATGTGTGTCAACACGTTCTCACGTCTGCGTGCAGGTCCCCATGTGTCTGTGATCGTGTCTGCATGCATGCTTGTGTCTGTCCGTGTGTCTGTGTGTCTGGTCTCTGTGGGCATGTGTATGTGTCCATGTCTGTTCACGTCTCTGTGTGTGTGTGTGTGTGTGTGTGCATGCACATGTTAGGACCCAGCCCCAGGAGTGGGAAGGTCAGGATCTCAGTTTCCCCACCCCGCAGGCTTCCATTTCCCGCTCTGTGCACCGGGCATGGCGCCGCTCACCCCGGCCACCTCCAGAAGGGCTGGCAGGAGAAGAGGGTCACCTACGCCCCAGCAGAAATGCGGGAGGCCTCCGGGACTCAACCACATCGTGCTTCTCAACCTGATCGGACCACAGAGTCACCAGGGAACCCTGAAGAGCACCAGCCCTGGACCTCTGCTGGCGACCCTAACCGCAGCCAAGGCTGAAAGCCCCACGCCAACGACACCCAGGGTCAGGAAAGACAGGCGCCCGCCAACCACGGGACAGACGCCGACCCCTCATCCCCGAGGACAGAGGAAAGGGCCGTGGCAAACGGGGAGGGGCTGGGTCCAGGAGGCCCGTGAACACTTATGACTCAGAAGACTCCATCCACAAACTTCTAGAATGGCCACTTTGATGGAAGCTGAGCCTTGGGACCCCCCCGGAGAAGGAAGAAAGGAAGGGGCAGCCTCAGAGTAGGAGCAGACAACAGCTCCCTCCCGCCCGACACCGCCATGCTCCGCTCAGTGCGTATTTCCGGGAGGGCTTTTAAATCTTCATTTTCTGGCTGATTGGCTGCAGGACTGAGGGCAGCTGTGTGTCTGTCAGCAAATGGAGCTCCATTCTGTGCAGGAAGCTGTCTGCGCCTCAGGGAGGCCCAGAGAACCACGGGGACCCGGAGCCTGGGAGCCAAGTTCAAACGCAATCGAAGTCGGTGAGGTTACTCACCATGGCCAGCCACGGAAACACCCCAGAGACCCCTCAGCAGGTGGCTGGATCGACCAAAGGGGGTCTTCCCATACAAGGGAGTACTAGTCAGCCACAAAATGGAAAGAAGTCCTGATCCACACTATGATACGCTTGAATCCCCAAAACATACGTAGAGTGAAAAGAAGCAGATACAAAAAGGCACAGATTGTATGATGTCATTTCTGGAATCTTCTGGAAACATCCAGAAGAGATCAGTCCAAAACCAGAAAGCAGATCAGGGGTTGCCAGGGGCTGGAGTGGGGGACGGGCAGGCACAGGAGGGGCCGCCACTGAGTGTGGGGTTTGCCGGGCGGAGGGTGCTGGAAATCGCTGGCAATGTCCTAAAAGCCGTTGTGGTGATGACTCTGAATATACCGAAACCCACACCTGTCCCACTGGGGACTGTATCTCACGAAAGCTTGTATATTTAAAACAGTAGGTAAGAACAAAACGAGGTAACAGACGTGACCATTTTCCAAATGCCAGAAATGATGCCTTAGTATGTGAATAGCCATGGCCGAAAAGTGGTATCAGAGGGCGCGATTTTCCCGCACTTGACCACGTACGAAGCATTGTTCGTCCCTTGCGGGACCCTGTGAGCCTTATGGAAACAACGTCCACTTTACAGGTGGAGAAACAGGCCAGGAGGAGCCAGCGGCCACCTGAGACCACACGACCCCCCGAACACCAGCCGGGATCCGCAGCCAGGTGTGACCGACTCCACGGCCTGAGCGCCTCACCCAGCCCCGTCGCCCCCCAGGCCTACTTTCCTCCTCATTTAGATAAAATCCCAGAGTCTCGTCAGTCTCAGGGGAAAGCTGGAAGCCAGCGAGAAGTGGAGAGGGCAAGGGAGAAGGAACCGAACGCAGGATTGCAAAAGCCGCTCCTACAAATTTACGGCTCCCGGCTGATCTATTAACACATCACAACCAGGAGGGGTGAACAAATGTGTACACTGTGGATCGTTTCAGTAACGAGCCATAAATAACAAGCCCCGCCGGCCGCCACCCACCCGAGGAGCTCGCGCCAGGCCCTCTGGGAAGAGACGGAGGCTCCCCGGTCTCCCAGCCCCGAGACGTGCCGCTGCAGGGACACCGAAGGGGCACGCGGGTGGAGGTGCTCAGACCCAGCCCGGGCACAGGAGCCCAGCCGCATTCAGGGGTGCGGGCTTCGAGGTTTGGAAGGGCTCACCAAACAGATGTTCTGAGATGCGTAGACGCACGTGTGGGCGTTCGCGGGGGAGCTGGGGGGGGGGGTGCCGAGACCTCCTGGGTCTGGAACTTCTCAAAGACCTTGCCAGGACTGATGTCACTGGCCAGAGCTTCCCCCACCACCATCCCCCGCTCCCGCCGCCCTGGGCCCAAAAGTCAAGGGCCCCAGGAGTTTCGAGGCCTTCTTGTCTGGAACCGCCATCCCCCGAAGCCCTGCCTGTTTGGGGGGCGGGGGGTGCACGGCCCTCTCTGACGGCAGGCGGGACACTGAGTCAGAGAGCCCAGCCACCAGACACCTGGCCTGCGGAGCAGACGAGGACACAGAACGTGACAGAGTCGGGACACTGTCCCAACAGCGGCGACCACGAGCGGCTCACCGCACCTCACTGAACTTCAGTGGGCGGGAGAGAAGGGCTGCTGTGCAGATTAATGGAGTTTCTGCCTGCAGCACCCAGGGGCCAGGGCACGAAGCACTGGGCATCCGTGACTCCAGACAGGTCTCTGTCTTTCTCTTGGAGGGGTCTCTGCTCTCTCAGGGGTCCCCTGACAGGCTTCTGGGGCCCAGGGACTGAAGTGCTATGTGAGGGAGCCCTGGGGGGCTCAGTCGTGAAGCGTCTGCCTTTGGCTCAGGTCAGGATCCTAGGGTCTGGGGATTGAGCCCCCATTGGGTTCCCGGCTCAGCCGTGGGGGGTCTGCTTGCCCCTCTGCCCCTCCCCTCACTTATGCTCTCTCTCTCAAATTAATAAAATCTTAAAAAAACAAAAAAGTACTTTGTGTGAAATTGAATACACATCCCCCTGGGAGTGTCCACAGAGTCCCACCCACTGGCTGGGTCACTGGCCACCTTGAGGCCAGTTTCCTTGGACCCCAAGCTCCGTCCATTTCCCAGGCCCAGGGGCACGTGGTCGGGGTTACCTGTCTGTGACGGATGGCACAGGGTGGAAGTCCTTGGTCCAGGTGACCAGAGGAGGTGGGGAACCCCGGGCCTCACAGTCCAGGGTCACCTCGTCACCAGCCTTGGCCGTGACATTCAGAGGCTCTTCGGCATCATGTGAGCCGTTCACATGGATCCTGGGCTCAGCTGTTGGTACAAGCACGCAGGGACTGTGAGCCGGACAGGAAGCCATGGCACGGGGCCCCGAGGGGACCAGGACGGCTGCCCCCAGGAAGCAGAGAGGACGCTGCCACCCCGGGAAGTGCAGAGACTGGGTGGGCTCTGCCATCAGGGGAGAGTGCAGGTTTGGGGGTGGCCTGAGATCCAATGGTCCCCCCACCCCAGTCCCGGCCTCTACCTCTTCACGGTCACCCTCCCTCTGGAAGCTCGGCTGGCCTTGGTGACCCTGATCAGGTCCCTCCTGCTCCAACGTCTGCTACCCGCTAGCTGGTTGGAATGTTCCCTGGGGACATTCCAGATGGTTCTGTCCTTATCTTCTCTGTCTCCCTTCTCCCCTGGATCAGCCCAATTATTCTCAGGCTGTCAACCACCAGAAGACACACGGTGTCCCCTGGCCTTCCCAAACCCTCACTGGGGGTTTATAACAACCCTTGCCTGTCAAGTCTTTCTCCTACCAAGTTTGAGGCTCCCGATGACACCCCTCTGTCTTTATGCCCTGCCCCCACATTCCTAGCCAGGTGCTCACACATGGACAGCACTGGTAGGTGTCTAAGCAACGATAATTAAGCTAGCCAGCTGGAGACTTCGAGACCCGTGTACCCCTCACGCATCCCTTGCACATGAGAGAGAAAATCTCCATTCTAAGAAAAAAAATTTTTTACAATATGAAAATATCGGCTCTAGGAGTATCTCTAGAAAAACTGGGCTGTGCATTTGCTCATTCATTCCAGCCAGTTCCTGAGTACCCAGCTGTGCACGAACGCTGGCCAGAAGCAGCAAAGAAGACGGATCCTGCCCCTGTCCTCCCAGTGTTAGGGCCCACAGGGAACACGGGTACCAAACAGCTCAATACGTGATTCATGATTTCACCAGACTTGCGAAGCGTCTCACGAAGGGGAGATTCTAGAGAATTTACGGCAAAGTGACTTGGAATCAGAGAGCCTCTATCTGACCAATGGAAGAAGTCAGCTGGGCCAAGAGAGGGTAGGGAATCCAAACAGAGGAAACTGCATGTCCCAAGGCCCTGAGGCAGGGTGCACCATTTAAGAAACTGAAAGGAGCAGAGGGTCTGGGGTACAGAGGCTCGGAGAGAGAGGTGGGCAAGGGGGCCGCCAAGGTGGGAGAGCTCCGGTAGATGGCCTGTGGGTTTCCAAGTCTTGTTAAAGTGACAGTTGCCCGCCATCTGCTTACAAAGGGCTAAGCTGGGACCCCTTTAAGGTATGCCCACACTACTGAGGAGAGTGGCTAGGGGAACACATCTCTGGTCTGTGTCCCTTTCAGATGGGAAGAATTCAGAGGCAGGATTGACAGAGGACAGGGAAGATACAGGTAAGGTCAGAACGTCCATGCCCCTGCCTCCACGACTTCCAAGCCCTTCTCCCAGGACACGGGTAGCCATCACTCACTGTTCACAGAAAGCCTCATCTCCTGGCTTGAGAAGCCCACAGCGTTGGTGGCTGTGCAGACATAGGCCCCGGCATCCTGGGGAGATGGCCGGGCGATGACCAGGGTGCCATCCTTGCTCACATTGTGTTGGGGACCCCCGGAGGTCAGCACATTGGTTTCCTACGGTAGAGTCGCAGGGGACATCAGCAAAGCCCACACCCCCTGGGGATTTGCATCATTCTCCTTCCCATGATGCACTGGACCCCTCTCTGGTTACCCTCACGCTAACAGGCTCCTCTTACCTTGGTCCAAGTGATGGTGGGCGTGGGGACTCCTGAGGCCACACAGGGGAGAGAGGCTGGAACCCCTTCATTGGTGACATGGTGGATGGCAGTGGGCTGGATCCGAGGCGGCACTTTCAAAAACAAACCAAGGTTCTGAGCAGCATTATCCATAGTAGCCAAAAGGTGGAAACAACCCAATTAGCCATCAATGGGCTGACGGATAAACGCAATGTGGCAAGCAGAGGTCAACTATTATCCAGCCTTAAAGAAGGAATAAAAGCCCAATGCGTGCTATAACAAGAATGCACCTTGAACACAGTACGCCGAGTGAGACCAGCCAGACACCACACAAATACTGTACGCTCCCACTCACATGAGGTCCCTGGGATAGGGAAAGTCAGAGACAGAAGGGAGAATGTGGTTGCCAGGGGCTGCGGGAGGAGAAACGGGGACCTAGTGTTCAATGGGAACAGAGCTACAATTTGGGAGGAGGAGAAGGTTCTGGAGCTGGACGGTGGTGGTTGCATAGCACTGTGAATGTGCTTCATGCCCCTGAACTGAGGCTTTAAAGTGGGTAAAATGGTATTTGCCACAATTTTAAAAAACTACTTCAATGAAAGCTTACAGTGGCACGGATCTCATCGACAGCCACACTTTTGTAGGCGGACGGAGGGCAGCCGCGCCTGGGAACCAGCCGTGCCATTTCTTTGCTCTGGGACTTTGGATAAAACCACTTAATCTTTTGGTACCCATATTCCTTCATCAGCAAAAAAAGCTCCTTAAACGCAATTCCCTGCCTACTCTCCAGGGATGGACAGATGAGAAATGGCAGCAAAGAGTGTTCACAGAACACAGTGAACTTGAAAACAAGTGCCAAATCCATTCTGGGCACCATCCAGATTTGCGGGGGAGGAGAAACCGGGTGTGGACCAGTCGGGAGAAGCCAAGGGCTCTACCAGTAACGCTGAGACCCGTTAGGGAGGGAAATGCCCTTCTAGATTGTCTCGGGGGCCAAAGCCTGCAAGTTGATTATTAACGTTGAATGGAAATGAAGCGAGCCAAGAGCCAGCGCGGGCCCCGCGGGCGAGAGGTAGCCTCTGCTGGTCCTGAGATCCTGCTGAGGGACATGCCTGTCTGAGCTGTCAGTTCAGAATGGGGAGTCTTTTAAACCTTGTGTCTTGAGTCGTTATGAAATTTAAGTGAAACATACACAGACCCCCGCAGGATGTATAGATTATATAAAAATCATTCATATACAATGTAAACACAGTTATATACAATTTCAGTTACACGTAACTCACTACATAGGTAGTGTGTATATATGCACACGAGCTCACACGCGCGTAAAGTGTGAGAGATACACACCAACACGTAAAATTATCTGGTTCTCCTTAGCTGCTGGCATTATGGGAGTCTTGTCTTTTTTACTTGTCGCACCTCAGATTTTCCTCCAGTGAAAATGTACTATTTGGGCTTTTTTTTTTTTAAAGAGTATTTTTTTTAAAGATTTTATTTATTTATTTGACAGAGAGATCAGAAGTAGGCAGACAGGCAGACAGAGAGAGAGGGGGAAGTAGGCTTCCTGCTGAGCAGAGAGCCCAATGCGGGGCTCGATCCCAGGACCCTGAGATCATGACCTGAGCCGAAGGCAGAGGCTTAACCCACTGAGCCACCCAGGCGCCCCAAAATAAAAGAGTACTGGAGATCAAGTTCTCCCCATGTCCCTTCCCCATCCCATCACACCTCGCACCCCTCCCCCACCCGGGGACTCACCCTGGACAACGAGGTCCACGTCCCTGTGCTGAGAGCCGGCTGTGTTGGTGACCACACAGCTGTACCTCCCCGTGTCCTCCTGCAGCGCCCGGTCAAGGTGAAGGCTGCCATCTGCTCGGATGGAATGTCGGCTGCCAGGTGGGAGCTGGTAAGGGGGGGAGAAAGCCCCAGTCTGAACTGCGGCCCAATGCCGAGCCAGCTAAGAGAATGTTCTGGAAGCCACGCTGCCTCCTCGGCCAGTGGGGAGCAGGCTGGTCTGAGAGGTTAGTGGTTTGGCGTTCCCCCACCCCTTCCCTGAGACTCCTCTACCCCTGCAGAGACTTAGGGCTATAGGTGGTCCAGACCCCACTCTCCCACGGCCAGCCAGACTAGGGTAAGCTAAGCTGCCTGACCCCCATGGGCCAATGGAAGCCGCTCCCAAGAGTGCAGGGTTGGGGCCAGAGCCCTTCCTGAGCAGGGGCTGGGGCTCCAAGGCCCTTCCACACCAAGGTTACAGAGAGGAGGGACAAACTCCCGGTGAGAGAACAGAGCCACATGGAGTAGAACAGAGCTGCCAGAGAAAGAAGTGGTCCCAGAGAGAGAAGCAGAGACACGGCTCCTGGTGGCTGCCGGGATGTCCCCATGGGGACTAGCGTAGGGCGGGGAGCGCTGGTCCGGAATGGGGCCTGGGGTAACCTCTGTGAAGATGTAAAGGCAGCCCATCTTTGGTGAGGGCGTTCGGCCTCCTTGACCCTGTCCCAGGAGTCCAGCCTCACACCCTGCCCTCAGGTTCTAGAAGCTGGTCCTGAGCCATCTCGGGACCAGGCCTTTTTGGGCTGAGCAAGCCTGAGGGGGTTTCCACTCGTGCCCGACAGGCAGAGGTCCACCCAGCATCCTTACTGAAACAGACTCCGCATCTCCGGCCACTCCCCGTCCCGGCCTCGACAAGGCCCAGGGCCACCCCTTTCGCACTGCCCCCCCCCTCCCCCGGGAGGGCTCCTCACCGCCACAGCCCACACTCCCAAGCAGGGCCCTCCTCGGGGTCGTGTGCAACCACACAGGCTGCAGGACGATCGGCCTCTGCAAAGCTCTCAGAATGGGGGGGGGGATGAAAGCATTGTCTCTGTGCCCCCCAACTTTCTGCTCCCCAGCCTCAGCACCGATGGAGCCCGAGGTCCTTCTGTAGCGCTCCGGCGAGGACCGGCAGCCACATGATCCTCGACAGCACTTGAGAGGGTGACAGAGGCCATCAGCGCACTTGTCAGAGAATTTCTGGAAGGAGGCAGGAAAGAGAGGGAGGAAGAAAGAGCACAGTCCAAAGCAAGCGGAGAGCAAAGCGGAGGTCGAGGGGTACACAGCAGCCTCTCTGTCCCCCGCACCAGAGCCACTGCGCCCAAAGAGCCAGCACCCACCGGCAGGCCGGCCCTGAGCCAGCGCCTCTCCGGGAAGGGCCTCCCGGCCAGGATGATACAGGGCAGGGACACCGGCTGTCTCTCCAGCACCCGGACAGTAGAGGCGCTGCTGGCGATCTGCGGGGGGGCTGTGGGGGCAGGAGATGGCAGGGGTCACCCAGATTCCCGTGGGTGGTCATCTGGGGGACAGAGGCCCCACTGCCCCCCCTCTCCTCCCCAGGGAACCAGCGGGAGCATCAGGAAAAGGGATCCTCAAGTCCAAGGTGCGCTTTCTGGGGCATGCTGCCCAGGAAAAAGGGGTCCAGGGGCTCCTCTTGGAGAACTGGGCATGGACACATGTGTTCCAGAGGGTGGACAGCCATGGGGGGGGCCTCCCCAGGGGCCCCAATCTCTCCACCAAACCCTCCTCCCCTAGCGCCACCAGCGAACCATGTCCAGCCACGACGAGCTGAGCCTCTGCCCGGACCTTCCCAAACATATTTTGAGCTTCGCAGACATACTGGGCCTGGTCTTCGGGGACCACACCTGAGGGGCAGAAAGAGGCAGGTTTGACTGCCCAGACACACCTCCCCTCCAACCCCCCAGGGGCAGGAAGCCCTCGGCAGAGCCCAGCCCCGCAGAGGGGAGGTAGGAGGGCTGGGGGAAGCGGCCAGGCCTGGAAAGGCAGGAAGGCATCAGCGCTCATCTGCAGAATGGGCCCGTCTGTGAATCCCTGTGCCTTGTGGGGTGAGGGATGGGGTCGCCGGTGCAGACACAGTGGCCCAGGGCAAGCGGTCACAGTGGTGACAATGGTGGCCGTGACCATTGTTAAAGCCCAGAACACCTTACCTGTGTCAGGAACCATGCTGGGCGCTTCCTGTGTAAGACCCACATAGCAACCCCTCCGGGCAGCCTTTCGGTAAACCCGAGAAGCAGGTTTCGTCCTTATCACTGCCTCGGGTTCAGACTAGCAGAACGACTTGACCAGGGTCAGCCCGCCAAAATATGACCCTGCAACCACCTTACCCAGGGTCAACGCCAGGGTCAAGGCTGTGCTCCCAGCCCCCCAGCCTAGGGGCTGAGACTATCAGACGCCATCCTGCCTCCCCTGGCCACCCTCCTCCAGGCCCAGTGTCTTACTCTCAAAGAACAGCACTCCCGAATCGGGCTGCCCAGTCCTGCTGCCCCGCCGGGGCCCCAGTGGCTGGCCATCTCCGCGGCGCCAGGTCACCTTCGGGGGCGGGCGGCCCATGGCCCGGCACGCCAGGAGGGCGCTCTTCCCCAGCTCCACGGTGACGTCCCGGGGCAGCTCGGTCAGCTGGGGCGCATCTGCAGGGAGAGGACTGGTCAGCCATGCCTGGGGGCTGAACCCGCCGTGCCCCCAGGGGGCTGTTCCCGCCGCCCGCCTCCCCTCCCACTGTTGGGAGCTTCCATTTCTCCCAACCTCACCTTCGTGAACCTGGGGCTGACTCACATCCAGGGCTCCAGAGCCAACCTGAGCTTGGCTTGGTCCAGCCCTGGAGAGCTCTTGGGGATGAGGCAGAGGGAGCGGCCTTTGGCGGGATGAAGTTGCCGCCAAGCCTCATACCCCCGCATGGGGTCACGGGGGCGTCGCCGGGCCTCACGGTGCAGGCAGAGACAACAGGCCTGCTTTGGGCAGCAACACCTCCTGGGAAGCCCACCTCTGAGGGGCAGCAAGTCAAGCTCCAGCCACAGGAGCCCGCCACCTCGGAGAACCTCCCCCCAACCCTGCCCTCCTCCGCCTTCCTCTTGCAGGTGTCCTGAACTTGGGCGACCATTCCCTGACCCCCAAGAGCCAAATCCGTGGAGAGATGAATGGCCACCTTCACTCTCCTCCCTACGTCTCTGTTTGCTGATCTTTTTTTAAGGAGTATGTAAAACTCCACCACAAAATGAAAACAGGCTTACTATAAATGAGGGGACCTTACACTTGATGGTCCAAACGGGACCCGAGAGCATGACCAGGGCTGTCTTAATCACGGCACCAGGACAAACGTCCCAAACAAGGATGGCCGTGCTCACAGGAATCAAACAAAACTCCAGTAATACACGAATATATTTCCCCCTATTTTTCCTCCACACACCCCAAATCTCATGCCCTTCCCCAGAGTCACCACTGTTCACAGTTCACAGTGTTTCTTCTAAACTTATTTCTAAGCCCTGTCTTATATTTATAATCAGGAGAAAATCAGTTGTTTTCCAAAATAGAAATCCATGATCCTGGCAGGCCAGGAGCCAGGCCAATTCCAGACGGGTCTGGGCCTTGTCCCCACAGCTTATGGGCACAGTTCTCAGGTCCCGGTCCCCAGACCTGTGACCAGGAAGATCCTCCTAGCCTTTTCTTAGCCCCATGGCATCCAACACCATGGAAAACCCTCCACCCCTTTGTTCTGTCTGCCTCCCTCCAGAAATCTCCCCCATCCATCCAAATCATGACATCAAATTTCCCTCCTGGCCTGAGGATTAGGGATGTTCCAAGGAGATATAAACACAACTTGGAAAATCACTGCAAGGAGGACCCAACAGTCTTGAAGCCAGCTTCAAACACCACCCGCACGCCTGTCCTTGTTGGTGGCGCCTGGCATCGGCTGCAGCCCCGGATCTCGGAAAGCCTCCGTTGCAGGCTCGCCTCAGTCGGGATCGTTTGTCCTGCAGAGTCCTGGCCCCAGGAGGCGTGGCTCTGCCATCCCCCCTTGCTGGGGAGACACCCCCAGAGTCTGCCTTCACCCGCTCCATCCGGCCAGACCTGCTTCTTGATCCGCCTCTCCTTAGCCCCCAAACAGCCCAGCTTTGTCTCCTAGCTCTGGGACACCACAAAGCACACTCTTCCCCTTTCTGCTCCCAGTCCTGAACATGCCCCCCAAAAGGGACAGCCGGCCTATAAGAGCAAATAATCCATACAGAGGGCAGCATCTGGAAAGCCTACTGAGGGACAGGAGTGGTGATGGAGCTTTTAGAAACAATTTCATCAACCCCATTCTAAAGATGAGGAAACTGAGGTTCAGAGAGATCCGGAGGCTGCCCAAGGGCACAGCTCCAAGTCAACAGCGGAGATGGGCTCCGAGCTTGGGTCTGGCTGCTGCTAAGGCCCAGGCTCTCACCCACCGCACCCCTGTGTCCCCCTGCATCCTCGGGAGCGACTTGGCTGCTGTTTCAGCCAGAGCCGCACCCACCACTCCTGTCCTCTCTTTGGGGTGGGTTCCAAGGCAGCAGATCCCAGACGCAGATTGATCCCACCCAGAAAACTCCAGCCTCCAGCACAGCCATCCCTCCTGCCGCAGTCCTCCCTGGAGTCCCCAAATAAGGCAGGACCCTGGAATCCTCGTGTGCTAGAGCTGAAGGCCCTGTGGTCCCCTCATCTGCAGACGGGGGAAACTGAGGCTGGGGGCAGAGGCAGGGTCAACCCTGAGTCCTGCAGCGTGTCGGTGGGGGCTGGGCTCTCAACCTGGTGCAGAGACTCATCAGTGGGTCAGCCATCCCTGCCCTCAGGCCCCCTCCTCACAGACTTCCGGGGGAGCCCTGCAGCACCCCAGCGAGGGACCGCAAACTGGCCCTGCGTTGAAGGAACGTCAGGATGTCTGTGACGGGGGGAACGGCCTCCACAGCCCCCTCCTGGGACGGTTCCTGCCCCTGGGCCCGGGCTGCAGGCGCTGGGCCACGCTCCCCTGGGCCTCTTCCTCTCAGAAAACTATTGACGGTTCCAGGCTACGGCCGCACTGACATAAACGCGAACACGATCCAGGTCGGATTCCTAGTCATCTACTTGTTGTCATCCATCCGTTTCCTTCTGATTTTAAAAGAAATGAACATCAGAGCCTTGTCCCCGGGCCCTGGTCCCATCCCAGGCCCTGGGTCCATGCCCGCTGTGCCTGACGGAAAAGCCAGAGCTGCTTCTCTCCTGCTCCCCCAGGCTGGCCAGGGGGGCCCCTGCGCTCCCCAAAACATAAGCTCTTGCCCCCTGCTCATCTACCCGGCAACCTGGGGCTCCCAGGCCGGGAACGGAAGGCAGGGGCGGAAAGGAGGAAACACAGGGAGGAACGAGCATCCTCTCTTTCTGAGGAAGAACCCAGCAGGTGCAGATAACGTCGCTCAGAGCAGGGAAGGAATAGAAAGGGAACAGAACGGGCGCTGAAATTGAGGAAGGCGTGGCTGCTGGGAGCCCGGTCTTCCCCTGTGATGAATCCCACTGCCCACCCCCCCACCCCCGGCCTGGGGCGGCCGGCGTGTTGAGCACCTACTCCATTCAAGCCCAGAGCGACGCCCGCTCTCTCATTAAATCTCTCAAGGACCCTATGAGCAGAGCTCATTGCTATCCTCCCTTTTCACAGACGGGGAAAGGAAGGCTCAGGGAGGCCAATAACTTGGCCGAAGAAGCAGGGGGGGTCTGGGGGTCATCGATGCAGGAATCGAGTCCACCAGAAGCCGGACCCACAGGTGATGGGGGCCACCAAGGCTGGCACTCGCTGCCCCCCTTCCCAAACACGGCCAGGAAGCCAGTTCCCAGCTCAGCAGCAGGAGGTGGGCACAGTGCCCAGCTGTTCCCCGCCCTGGAAGGTTCTGCCCGCCTGGCTAGGAAGGCCGGGCCACAGCTGCCACCCAGATGGGCAGGAAATTCGATTTCCCACTGCCGCTGCCAGGCCAGCTCTCCCAGACACGCTGGTGCTGGGCCACAGCCCATCCCTTCCCTGACCTCAAGCCAAAGGCCACCTGTGGCCAAGAAGCCCGCCTCTGCAGTACCAGCCATCTCCTCCTCTGACCCGGGGAACCAGCCCTAAGGTCCATCGCTGACAGGTGAAGGACAGGACCAGGCGGGCTTGTCAGCCTGGGACCCAAAGAAATAAAGCACCGCCGAAAAGAAATCAGACACGGAGCAGAGGATGCTGGCCTGTGACAAAGCCAAGTACAGCCCTGCCTGGAGAGCCCTCTCGGTTCACCCAGAACTTACTATTAACAATGACAACGATGTGGATCAGAACCCGCCGGCCCTAGGCCTGTCTCACCTCGCACCCCTACAACGTCCCAGAGAGTTTTCCGACCAGGACCCCGAGGCTCAGACTGGAGAAGCAACGTCCGAGCTCACCCTGTCGCTGAGCACAGGGGATGCCCTCCAGGGGCTAAAGGCCTGGGCCCTGGTTCGGATCTCAGCTCTGCCACTCACCAGCTGTGTGACCTTGGACAAGTCCCTTAACCTCTCTGTGCTTCCTGTCCTCCGTCCCTACAGGAGGTAATGACCGAACCCGCCTCAAAGAGGTGTGAGGTTTACAAGCTAGTGCACGAAACAGGCGTAGAGCCGACCCGAGTAGTGGCAAATTTCACAGAAATCCTGGCTTCCATGTTTCTTGCTATCCAGCTCTAAGCCTGTGGATTTCCCCACCACCCCGCCCCACCCGAGAGGGAGCCACACAGCACACCCTCTATAGGGAACGTCGAAGCACATCACTCTCTACCCTAAAAACTCTCCCCACCCCAACAGGACAAAGCCCAAACTGTGCTGGGCTCCTGAGGCAAGCACGACCCAGAGCAGTCAGCAGCCCCCAGGCGCCCCTCAGCCCCGGCTCGGTCCTACTCCCCAGCTCGCTTCTCTTGCCGCAGGAGGTCTGCTCCTCCCGCTGCACTTGCCTCGAACACGGCTCCCCAGCTCATCACCTGCCTGACGGCTTCTGCGTTCATCCCGGACATCACCTCCTCCAAGAAACCCTCCCAGCCCCCAGTGTCGTTTGGACCCCTTCTCTGGGCACCAACAGCTCCCCATGGATGCCATCTGCAAATGCTCTCGACCCTGAGATCCCACTTGCCCGTTTGCCGTCTCTCTCCCTGACGCCAAGAGCAACACGAAAGCAAATGCTGAGTCCCGCCCGTTGCTGGCCCCCTGGGGACCGCGTGCTGGAGGAAGGAGGGACAGAACAAAGCAGAGGCTAAGGGTACCCCAAGCCTAGGGGACCCAACCCTGACTTGGTGCCGGTGTCCTCAGGGCCAGAAACTTCTCTTCACAGGGCCTGTCCCGCCACCGTCCTTGGGGAGCCCCTTGGCCATCCCACCCAGCCAAGACCAGCACACTGCTATTTCTCTGTGCTTTCCCGGGACTCCCCACATCTGCCTCCCCACCGTGGCCACAGCAAGCCCCTCAGAGCCCGGTTCGCGCTGGCCCAACACACCCGGCGCTGTGTCCACAACTCGGAGCAACCCCCACGGCCCTTGTGCAGGCCTGGAATACAGGTGTCAAGGCCGTGCCACAGAAGAACCCAGACTCCTCATCTGTAACAAGGGGATAATCACCCCTCTGCTTATTAAGCGCCCAAGATGGGCCAAACCCCATGCTAAGCATTATTTGCTCATCTCACTGAACCCTCGCCGCATGATCAGTCCCATTTTACAGATAGGGAAACTGAGGGTCAACCCAAGCACACAGATGGCAAGTGATGGAGACAAGACGGGAACTCGGGTCTCAGGGATGACAATGCTGGTCTCTGTGGCAGGCAGCCTCCAAGGACCCCGGCCTCCTGGTACGCACACACTTGAGTAGCCCCTCCCACCCACTGTGTGCCAGGGTTGGTCTGTGTGACCAACAGAATATAGTAGAAGTGAGTGTCTGTCCCTTCTAGGACCGGCTGGTTATAAAGACTTGTGGGATTCTCTCCCTCTCCCTCCCTCTCTGTCTCTTCTCCCTTTCTCTTCTCTCTCTCTTTTCCCTCTCTGTTCTCTTTCCCTCTCCTTTTCCCCTCTCTCTCCCTCTCTCTTCTCCTTCTCCCTCTCTTTTCTCTCTCTCCTCTCTTCCTCTCTCTCCCTCTCTCCCCTCTTTCTCCACTTTCCCTTTTCTCTCTCCCTTTCTCTCTTCTCTCTCTCTCCTTCCTCTCTCTTCTTTCCCCTCTCTCCCCCCCTCTCTCCTCCCCCCTACTTTTCTCCCCCCTCTCTTCTTCTCCCTCTCTCTTTCTCTCTCCCTCTCTGTCAGTCTCTTTCTCTCAGCTCCCTTGCTTGTGGGAATCCATGTCAGGAGACGCCTTCTAGAGACACGCACATGGCGGACGAACAGAGGTGTCCTGCCAGCCACCGCGGGAGTGAATCCAGACCGGCTCCTCCAGCCCCAGTCAAGCCTTCGGATAACGCATCCCCCACTAAGCATCAACTGCAATTCCACAACAGCCTCTGAGCCTCCGTCACCCAGCCAGGCCAAACCCTGGCCCTCCAGAAATGCCAGTGAGTAAATGCTTACTGTTTAAGCTACAGAGTTTTGGAGAAATTTGTCATACAGGGAGAGGCACTGTGTCCTTGGTCCCATGTGCTCCAGACCCACGCAGTATAGATCCCATACCAGCATTATCTATGGTGGAGTTCCCTCCTCCCTGCTCAGAGGTGGGGCAAAGGGGCAGGGGGCAGGTGGGGACAAGTTGTACACTCACGTCCAACCTCCAGCCGGATCTCTGCGGACGCATCGCCCATCTCATTGACGGCCCGGCAGGTGTAAATGCCAGCGTCCCTCTCCCGAGCTGCTGGGATCCGCAATGTCCCGGAGCTGGAGCCTTCAGGGGCCAGAATCATTTCAAGACCCCCTGGACCAAAGACGGGAAGGCATCAGGTGGGTGCCCGTGGTGGCCACGGAGGCTGCGGAGCCTTCCTGACCCTTGGGCTCCTGGAGCTGCACTGGGCTGGGGCCTGGGAGGGGCCGAGTGGGGCAAGGTTGCTCCCCAAAAGCCAGGACCCTTGTTATTTAACAGGGACAGAGTTTCGGTTTTGTAAGAGGAACAGAGATCTGAAAACAGATGCCGGTAACAGTCGTACGACAACGCGAAGGTACTTCATACTACCGAGCGGTATCCCTAAAAAGGGTTAAGATGTGAAGTTTGTTATTTGCATTTTACAATTTTCTAAAAAGAGTTTTAAGTCGGCCCTCCTGGCTCCAGTCCCATGGTGGGGGCTTTCCCTGCGCCCCTCTGCTGACGAGGAGTGAGGACCCCCCTGTCCCCCATGTGTGACAGGCTCAGCACCTGCTAACTCCTTGCCTGGGCCTCTCTGGTTGGTCCCCGTCCTCCGTTCAGGCTCCAGACTGGGATGAGCACACCCCAGCCATGGCTGCTTCTCTGACGCCTGACCCCAGGCAGGGCCCCCAAAACCCACCCCGAGGCCTCCCTCCTTTCTCTCTGCTGTGGTTTACACCGAGGCTCCCCTGATCCAGACCCACTTTCTAGATTTTAATATAATTTTTTATTTTTACTGCTTTTATTGTGGGGAAATGTACATAACACAAAATTTGACCATTTTAAGCATTCTGAGTGTCCAATTCAGTGGCATGAAATAGGTCCACATTACTGTGCAACCCGCATCTCCATCCTTCTCCAGAACTTTCTCAGCTTCCCAAACTGAAACTCTGTCCCCAGCCCCCCAACACTTTTCCTTCCTGTCCCTACGCATCTGCCTCATCTAGGTCCCCATGTAAGGGGAATCCTAGAGTGTGTGTCCTTCCAGGGACGGCTGATTTCTCTCCGCATCATGGCCCCCAGGCTCCTCCGTGCTGTTCTCAGAATTTCTCCCCTTCTTTTCAAATAAAAAAAAAATTGGGGTGGGAGGGTGCACCTGGGTGGCTCAGTGGGTTAAAGCCTCTGCCTTCGGCTCGGGTCATGATCCCGGGGTCCTGGGATCGAGCCCCACATCGGGCTCTCTGCTAGGCGGGGAGCCTGCTTCCTCCTCTCTCTTTCTCTGCCTACTTGTGATCTCTCTGTCAAATAAATAAATAAATCTTTTTCTTTTTTAAAAACCCAGAACAAAATTTGCCATCTTAGCCACTTTCAAGGGCATCGTTCAGGGGCGTTAGCTGAGCCGACATTGTTGCACAATTTCAATCCCACTTCTTTTCCGGCCTGAATAATGTCCCACCGACACAGGCCCTTTGCCGAAGGGTTCCCGGGGCGGGCGCTCGGCCCGAACAGGAGACACACGAGCACTGAGCCAGGAGCCTCTGGCACCCAGGGGTGGCCTGGCACAACATGCTCAGACTCGGAGCTGCTTCCGCCGGTGTCAAGGTCAAGGTGGGCTCTGACCAGGTGGCAGACAGGTGCCATGAATGGTAGAGCGCATCCAGGTCAGAGAGGGCAACACGGGCGAGGGCTGACCCTTGAGAGGGAGCTGGGAGTCTACTGGAAAGACAGGAGCAGCCCCGGCTGGGGGTTCCAGAACACTTCCAGCAGCCGAACTCCAGCTCGGAGTCGGGCATCGGGAAGCCCTTCTGGACCCATTCACTCAAAAGAGCCTCAGAACAGCCCTCGTACTAATGGCCCCGTTTCCAGATTAACCGCATCACCGTCACCATCACTAAGAACACCAAGTCCGGGGGCGCCTGAGGGGCTCAGTGGGTGAAGTGTCTGCTTTCGGCTTAGGTTAGGATGCTGGGGCTCCTGCGATCGAGCCCCGCATCAGGCTCCCTGCTCAGCGGGGAGTCCACCTCTCCCTCTCCCTCAAATAAATAAAATCTAAAAAAAAAAAAAAAAAGAACCCCGAGCCCAGCCCGTGTGCCAGGCTTACTCGAAACATTTCACTTGCATGAACTCATCTCACCCTCACACAACTGACCTGATGCTCTCTGTTTCCCGGAGGAGGAAGCAGGCTCAGCGATGCCAGGCTACCTGCCCACTGTCACCCAGGGGAGGCAGAATTTAAATCTGAGCCTACTCTAAATCCTGCTCCTGGCCATGGAGCCATGTAGAGTCTCGGTTGGGCGATGGGGTGCTGCTAGAATGGGCCAGCCCCCCCCCCACCATTTGCAGGACCACTGCTCCATGACCATTCTGGAAAGCAGATCCTCCAGGGGCCCCAGAAGGACCATTCCCCAGAGCCCCCTCCCACCTGACGTACCTCGATACCAGATGACCCGGGGTGGGGGCACCCCGGACACGTCACACACCAACACGACCTCCTCCCCGACAGTGGCCAGCACCACCGCGTTCACCGCAGAGATGGATGGCGGGTCTACGTGGGAACAGATGGGGAACTTGGGACCCGCCCACAGACTCCCTAGAGCAACAGTGCAGACTTTCCCGGGGGTAGGGTGGAGGACAGAGAAGGAGCTGCACCCCCTGCCTTCTTCCCCACCCCTCCACCAGTCAGGGACCGTCGCCCAGAAAGATCTGGCCACTGTTGCTTTCTTTAGAAGTTTCTGACCCAGGACCTCAAATGAAAGCCAGTCACTCCTGGAACCAACCTACCCTACACACACTTTTCTCATTGAATTTGCCATAAAAGCCAAAATGTGGGGCATCTGGGTTGGTTAAGTGGCTGCCTTCAGCTCAGGTCATGATCTCAGGGTCCCGGGATTGAGCCCCATGTCCGTAGGGCTCTCTGCTCAGCGGGAAGTCTGTTTCTCCCTCTCCCTCTGCCCCTCCCCCTGCTTGTGTGCTCTCTCCCTCTCTCTTAAATAAATAAATAAGATCTTAACCAAAAAAAAAGGGAAGCTAAAACCCTACAAAGTCCTAAAATCCCCTACATGGACTGCCCATCCCTCCCCATCTCCGCCCCCAACTCCCTCCCATTCTCTCCACACCAGCCTTCTCCCAAACTCATCCTGACCTCAGGGCCTTTGCCTCACCGGGTCCCTCTGCCTGGAACACTTTCCCATCCCTGTTTCTGCCCTGTGCTCCCACAGCACCCTCCAGCACCCATCATTATCTGCCTGCATGTTTCTTCTGTGCCCCCCCCACTAGAATATAAGCTCCCCCTGGGCAGAGACCATGTACTCCCTGCTGTATCCCCAGGGCCTGGCACACAGTAGGTGCTCAGTAAGTATTTGTGGGTAGGAAGGAGGGAGGGAGAGAGAGAGGTTCTCCTGAGATGCCCGGGGCCCAGGTACCTGTATAGTAGAGGGTGACCGTCTCCTCGTCTGTGCCAACCTCATTCGCAGCCAGGCAGCTGTAATTCCCAGCATCCTCTGGGGCCACATCCTGAATGATCAGGGTTCCCTGGGCATCCACTCGGATTCTGGAGTCAGGCCATAAAACAACATGTTCAGTGGCCAGGGACTGATCAGTTCCGGTCACACGAGGACCACCTCAGTCCTCATCAATAACAACTTAATTTTAACAGCATCACTAGTGATCGCCATTTTATACCGACTGCTTGCTCTGGGCCTGGCTGTGTGCTCGGAGCTTTACACAGATTGTGCTTTTGAATTCACGAGGGTAAAGTGACTTGCCCAACGTCACACAGCCTGGATGGCGGGGGCAGGATTCAAGCACGGGTCTGCTGGATTCTGGGACTGTAGCTCCTGACCCCTGAGCTCATCCTGAGGCATCGCTGTGTTTCCAAAGTGGTCTTGCTCCTGAGTCTCAAAGGATCCCAGAAAGAAGGCAGGGCAAGCACTACCCTCTCCCCACACCACCTCCCCATGGCCATCGCCCCATTTACAGGTAGAAAGATGGAGCCTCAGAGGCGTCCCCCGGGAGTCCTCGTTCACCTGCTCCTAGTCCCAGAGTCCCTGGCCCTGGGTCTCTTACCTGCTGTCCTCTTGCAGAGCGTGACCCTCACGGCTCCAGGAGATGTGGGGCGGGGGGTACCCGGAGGCCGAGCAGCTGACGCTCACCTCCATACCCTGGGAGAAGTGCTGGGACCGGGTGTGGATGCTGATCTGTGGGGCCCCTGCCGTGTAAAGAGTGGACAGGTGGGGGAGAGCCGGTCAGGGCAGCCATGCCGCTCCAGGTGCCCAGCCCCGGCCTCCTCTCCATCCCCAAAGTCATAGATGGGCCAGACATAGGAAGCAAAGGCCCCAAAGGGCCTGAATCTCCAGGGAGTGGCTTTCCTGGGAACTTGGGCTGACCAGGCAGCCGCCCAGGCCACATGAGGTGAAATTCCCAATGCCCCTGGGAGAGCCCCAAGCTCCCTGGGGTTCTTCTCTGGGCTGAACATCTTGGAGAGGCTCGGGCAGATAGGCAGATGCCAGGGCTGGGGACAACTCTAATCGCCAGTGACCCTGAATGAACCCAAGCCCTGCCCGTGTGTTGGCCCCAAACTTAGGTTCTGTTCACAGTACAATAGGCTGGTCAGACTCAAACAGACCCCAAGACGCCAACTCACCTAGAAAAGGCTAACAGCCCCTTTCCATGTCAGGGACAAGACACGGCGAATATATATGGCAGAGGCTAGACATGGCCCCAGACTCCTTCTCAAAACACTCTAGGCAACCGACCAAGAGTTGTTGGCACCAGAGAGAACAGTTGTCCCAATAGACTCATTTTCACGCTTCGGGAAATAGTGGCCCAGAGAGAGGGATCTGCGTACGCCCTAGGCAGACCCGAGGTGACCTCCGGATCCTAAACCTCCCAGATGGGTGTTCTTCCCACTGTCTCCCCTGACCCCATCTGGTCACTGCCCCTCAGCCCCTGCCAAGTTCATCTGATCCCTGGACTTCCAGAAGTTTCCCAGATTCCATCCCTGCCTTAACATACTGGCAGGAGGAGCAACGGACGTGCTCCACGGCACAGGAAACCAACGCGACACAATGAAATCGGCGTGGCCTACAGCAGTAGAATCTTAGGTTAGATATTAGGATGAACTTTCCAGCAGGGAGAACCACTAAACTTATGCGTGGAGACTATAGAATCCTCTTTCTCTGAAAGCTCAGAAGACACTCACAGGACTAATGTTGTCTGCCGGACGTGATGCCCGGCAGAGGCACGGATCGATGGGCCCTGGGGAGAAGCAGTAGGCGTGTTAAACCGGAAGGACGGACAGAAGGCAGAGCCTCACCTCGCACCAGGAGCCAGACGGACGCCCTGCTGACCCCATTGGCGTTGCTGGCCAGGCACTGGTACCATCCACCATCACTGGGACTGATGTCGCTGACCTCCAGGGACAGGTCGGCCAGCTGGGTGACTCTGCCCGTCGAGGCCGACAGGACTCGCCAGTCCCGGATCCACGTCAGGTTGTAGGGGACATCGCTCAGGACCTGGCAGGACAGGATGGCGGTCTCCCCCGGGGACACGGTGATGTTGGGGGCAGGGACTAGCTGCGGCGGGGGATCTGAAGGGATAAAAACAGGAAAACGGGAGGGGGCTGACACAGAGAGGGGCCCATCCTGCGGGTGTCAGGGGCGTCCTGACTCCAGAGTCCCGCACGGGATCGTTGAGGACATGTCAGGCTGCAGAGCAGCAGAGGACCATCTGCTCGCCATCCCGGACCGGCGCCGGCGGCAGAGGGCGCATCCCCCCATGTCCCCTGACGTCCCCAGCGCCATCACACTCCCACCGAGGGCTGTGCAGCGCGTGCGTGCGTTCCACAGGACAATCAAGGGCAACACGTACCCAGCTCTCCACCACTCTTCCGAGCCGTGAGCCCGTGACTCCACCCTGGGGAGGACGGCCCGGGAGACCACCCTCAAGAGGGACACGGTGATGAATACCGAGCTGTTCTCTCCGCAGACCGCAGGGGTTCCTAACAGCCAAAATGTACAACCGAGGCCACGGCCCCCAAAAAGGCAAGAGCTAAGAAGACCACTGTCTTGACAGGAAAAAGGGGTAAGTGATGAGGCCAGAGACAGTCTAAGCAGGGCCGTGGGCCCGAGCCCTTGCAGGGAAAAAGCTGGGTCTGCACAAGTTACACGTGCCAATGGCCTGCTGACACCAAAGAGCATGTGAACTTGACAGGCCCGGAAAACGATACCATAGAAACCAGCCAGAAATAATATTCTGGGGCAAATGAGAAAATCTGACTGCAGCCAAATTAAATAGCATTAAGGTATTATCATTCGTTTTATTAGGTGTGATCATAAAAGTTTTATTATATGGGAAAATGTACTTTCTAAAAAAAGAGAGAGAGAGAGAGATAAATACTGAAATGTCAGGATCCCTACAATTTAGTTTAAAATAGTTTAGCCAGAGAGCGAGAGAGCAAATACGGCAAAATTTGAGTGATTAGTAAAAGTCTAAGGAATGGGCGTGTGCGTTTCCTTATACTGTTCCCTTTTCCTGTCCTTATCATTTATAAAAAGTGAAACTGTGGGACGCCTGGGTGGCTCCGTTGGTTAAGCAGCCGACTTGATTTCTGCTCAGGTCATGACCCCAGGGTCGTGAGATCGAGCCCACGTGGGGTGTCTGCTTGGGATTCTCTCTCTCCACCTCCCTCTGCCCCTGCCCCCTCCTCAAATAAATAAATCTTTAATTTTTTAAAAAATGTAAAAGTAAAACTGTTAATTCATTCCATAGAAGCATGTTTGCAGACACATTGTAGCATTAGATGATAAAAAATATCAGGTTGTCCTATGTGTAATGCATATGTATAGTTACTATTCCAGTTTTCTTAAAATGCACACAAAGATAAAGGTCTTAAAGGAAGTAAATTAAAATGCTATGGGGGCGCTGGGTGGCTCAGTCACTTAAGTGTCTGACTCTTGATTTCAGCTCAGGTTGTGATCTCAGGGGTGTGAGATCAAGCCCTGCTTCGGGCTCTGAGCTCATGGGGGAGTCTGCTTGGGCTTCTCTCTCTCCCTCTGCCCCTCCCTCCCCACGCCGCATGTATGTGCTCTCTCTCTCTCTTTTTCTCTAAAATAAATCTATAAATCTTTTTAAAAAAATGCTACAGAGGGTATTTCTAGAATAAGACCGGAGTTTATCCGGACCTTCTTTTGCCCGTCTGTACTCCCCCCATCTTCCTGCAAGGAGCATGGCGAGTCTGTGTGAGATTAGAGGCTACAGACTGGCTGATCTTTCCACATTCCTTGGGCTCCTTTTTTTCCCTTCACGACAGTTTAGATTCCCGGTTTATTTATTTATTTATTTTTAAAGATTTTATTTATTTATTTGACAGACAGAGATCACAAGTAGGCAGAGAGACAGGCAGAGAGAGAGAGGAAAGGAAGCAGTCTCTCTGCTGAGCAGAGAGCCTGACGCCAACCTTCCTGAGCTGGATGGTGCCATCCTGGCAGGACCCTGGAGGCATTAAGGGAGGGGATTTCCAGATGGACGGTGGCCCCTGGAAGGGCCGAGGGGAGGAGGGCATGACCCTAGCCTAGCTGCTCAGCCTCCCTCCATCTGAGATCAGCAGGCCACTCCTGCGTGACAGCCCAAACGGGGCTCCAGGAGGCAGGTGGCCGCGTGGGCAGCAGACTCTGGGGGATGGACAGTCCCCAGCAGCTGGCTGGCATGCTCCCCCACAGATGGAGACACCCTGGGGGAAACCCTAGAGGGAAAAATCAGGAAGGGGGTGGGGAAAACCCTAGAGGGAAAAATCAGGAAGGGGGTGGGGAGGGGACACAGGATGGGTGGGAAGGACAGACCTGTGACAACAATCTGGGCCTTTGCTCGTCCGGTCCCAGCCCTGCTGATGGCCGTGCACTCATACGTCCCTTCCTCAGTCTTGGAGGCCCGTGGGATCTCCCAGCTGCTGTTTCCCGACACCCTGCAAGCACAGAACAGCTGGAGACACACAATCCCACTGACCCCAGCCAGGGACCCCCAGCCTCATCCGGTTTACTGCCCAGAGGGGACAAATCCCCTTGGAGACTTGGTAGGAAGAGTCGGACTACCAAGAGCAAATTTTACAACATGCTGTGTGACTTTGAGCAGGTCCCTTTCCCTCTCTGAGCATTAGACTTTCTTGTCCATGATGGGGAGGGTCTCTGAGGGTCCTTCCTGCCCTGCCCCCATGAGCCAGGCCCTGCATAGGGTTAGTGTTTCAGAAGCCGAAGAGGCCCACAGCTGCTTCACAGGGTGATGACCCAGCAGTGGTGGGAGCTTTGGGGACCACCTTCCCCCATTCCGGGCCAAGCTGCGAGCTGCCCGGGAGGACACTATGACTGAGACCAAGGTCCTTCTCCTGCCACCCACCCCCTCAGACCCCCGGGTCTGGGGACACCAGCAACCAGCACCCACTCACTGAAAGTGCCTCTCCTCGGCCAGTCTGGCTCCGTCCCGCCGCAGCTGCAGCCGGAAGGGCAGGGTGCTGTGCACAGAGCAGGAGAGCAGCAGGGGCTGGTGCAGGTAGCCGTGGATCCTCGGGGGCATGCTGACCATGGGGGCACCTGCAGCAAGGCCCAGCAGTCAGGGTCCCTCCCTGCCACCCCCCCACAGCCTGCCCTCGTCAGCGATGCTGAGACCACCGGGATGAGCCAGAATTCCATCCCTGGCCCTGCCATGTGGAGGGCACCAAGAACTGGTTGCCTTGCCCCTGCTAGCTCCGTTTCCACCTCTATAAAATGGGCTTAATCCTGGTACCGACATCCCCATGCTGTCTGGGGAGTTGGTGAGAGGCAAGGCATGTGCACAGGGCATGGCCAGCCCCCGCAGGAGGAGCTCCCGTGGTGTCTGCGGTTTGTGGGAGGACCAGCCAAGATGGACCGGCCTGCGCCCCCGCATTCTCCGCTGTCCAGGACGCAGATATCGGACCAGTCCCGAGATCTGATGAAATGCTCCCCAGACTGGGCTCTCCACACTTCCAGACCTCTCATCTGCCTAGAGGGTCAGTCTCACCCAAGGATGTTGGAAGAAAGCCTTTTCGTTTATTTAAAAATAAGCAAAGCTGGAACATGGCTGTGAACGCAAAGTTCACACACATTTTTCAGATAAAATAAGACTTCAGTGAAATCTCACAGTTTCTGATGAGCCCCGTGGGGCGCCCGGGAGACACCCTCCTCCGCCTATCTCTGGTCTGGGGGTGACATGTTCTCCCCCCTTGGCTAGTGGAATCGCTTCAGTGGGAAGGTCTGAGAACACCCCCGCAGGGTCAGCAACTGCTGTCAGGGCCTCACTGGGGGATCGCGGGCGTAGCCTCAACTCTCGTCCTGCCCTCCCCCTCCGCATCCCCACCAGAGATGCTCCATGGGTGAGACAATGCACCAGACGTCCTCCGAGACCAGAGCTGGGGGTGGGTGGGCGGCGGGTGACATCATGCTGCAGGCTCCCTGCCACATCCCAGGGGAGAGGGATGTCGGACCATCCAGCCACGTCCTCAGCTGTGTGCAGAGCAAGTCACCGCTCACCCACACACACTGGGGCCTCTGCAAGGCCAGCTCAGGCTCTGTCTTCCATGAGCTCCGTGAGCCCAGGAAGCACCACCCGCCCATGTCTCTAAACCCAGAGCCTCCTGCTCAAGGCCAAACTCCCAGCTTCCCAGACCTAGAAGGTGGGGAAAGAAGTAAAACTCCAAGTCACTTCCCTTCTCCCTGCCCTGCCAACACACACACACACACACACACACACACACACACACACACACACACACACTTTCATCTAGAGCGGAGATGAAGACCTAAAGCCAGAGCTAAATTCCAAACCCTTGGTTCGTCTGAAAGACCAGGGGAGAGAGAACCAGAAGTTGCTTTGTCCCTGCTGAAACTCCTTCCTGAAAATTCCTCCTTGGGCTTCTAAAAGCCAAGGGAGGAAGGGCCCAGGGACCATAGCAGGGGAGGGGAAGCCAGGAGGCTGAGAGAAGAGGGTTCCTGGCCCCCCACCATGTCCCACTTGGCCTCTCAAAGTCCTGCACCTCACTGTGGGCACCTTCGTGCCCTCCCTGCACCCCTACTTGAAGTAGACAGAGGATTTTGCTCCTTGTCCAGAGATTCCCCAGTGAAGAAGATGCTGGGTGTCAATGACCTCGATCTCTGTGAGCTCCCCCTGGGCCACTGCCATGGGAAAGGGGGGAGTGATCAGGAGGAGGGAACAAAACCCAGTGGGGAAGCTGTTGGGCAGCGAACTCAGATACCCCAAGCCAGGACCAGAGGCAGAGCTGGAGAGCCAAAGACTCAGCCCTGTGCTCTGGAAGCTTCTGACCTGGATGGGAGATCTCAGGGACACAAGGAAACAAACAAGAAGCCACACATGACCAAAGATAGGACCATAAAATGACCTGTGCCCACAATGACATGAGAGTAACAGCAGCTGTCACATGTGGGGGGCCCAGGGCCACGATGCCCACATCCTGGGCACGGCCTCAGGGCACCCAAGAGATGTCTTGTTTTGTGCTTATGGAATCCTCGGGGCAACACTGTGAGAGGGGTAGCCTCAGATGCTTCAGCTGTAAAATGGGGACACACCTCAGAAGTATTATAAGACTCAGGGGCACCTGGGTGGCTCAGCGGGTTAAAGCCTCTGCCTTCGGCTCAGGTCATGATCCCAGGGTCCTGGGATCGAGCCCCGCGTCGGGCTCTCTGCTTAGCTGGGAGCCTGCTTCCTCCCCTCTCTCTCTCTCTCTGCCTCTCTGCCTACTTGTAATCTCTATCTGTCAAATAAATAAATCTTTAAAAAAAAAAAAAAAGAAGTATTATAAGACTCAGTGAGCTACTAAATGGCAAGTGCTTGGCTCAGGATTATCCCACGAGAGGCGCTCCAGACGGTGACTGGTATTATCATGATTATAATTACGGAAGAGCGCACCCACACTCACTGCCCTGCCCCTCGCTGTGCCTACAGAGCCTAGCACCACGACGGACACGTAAAGAATGCCAGATGAGTATCTGGATGAAGGCATGCATGCATGAGCGGGGGGTGGGTGGATATTTGGATAGACGGATGCATGGACGAGTAAGTGGGTAGATGGGTGAACGGATGGATGGATGGATGGATGGAGGTTTGGATCTACGAGTGGGTGGGTGGATGTCTCAGTGGGTCAACAGAGGATGACCGTGTACTAACTCCTTGACCTCATAGCCACATCTGAAGCCGCTCAGTACCGAGCACGTCGCATGGCAGAGTGTGCTGCTCCTAGAAGCTTAATGAACATTTCCTCATCTCATCTAATCAGGGAAGGCTTCCAGGAAGAAATGGGTCTCCAAGGGACCCAGGGAGATGGGAGCGGTAAAAGCCGATCACTCACCTGGGGCCACCCCACTGTAGGAAACTCCAGACACACGGAGCAGGGGATTGCCCTCATGGTCTTTGCCCTTCACCTTGAGGTAGAAGCGCTCCTGGGGGGCCTGGAAGGGCGGTCCGCCCCACAGCTGATACGTGGATCCGTTGGAGAGGGGCCGCGTGGGCAGAGTCAGGAGGGGCTGCCCTGAGCTGCGCGAGAGCTCCACTGAGTCTAGGTGGCCGGGTGCCTGCAGGCCCGTGGAGTTGATCACCAAGGAGATGGGCACCCCTGCGGAGGGAAGGGTGAGGAAGAAGATCCTGGCGTCTGTACTGGCTCCATGACCGTGCCCAAGCAGGGGCCCTCGGTCCACAGTCAGGGACCCAGCCTACTTGGCCCTCCGACCTCCCGCTCACCTTCTGCTCCTTGTGCCAACTAATGCCGGGGGTGCATAAACAGAGGGGGCCTGCTACTGTCCGTGGTCCTGAAATGCCCCGTCCGTCCAAACCACCGCTGCCCACCGCTGCATCACCTCCTGTGTCTGCAGACTCAGGTATTTCTCTCCACCCTCCCCTCCCCCAGTGACTCTGGGGCTGACTGTCATCAGGCAGGCTCTGGGACCAGTCTAGGTGGGAGACACCTGCGAGTCTGGGAACTCCAGCTCCTGCTCGTCATTTCCCCTCTGTTCAGCTTTCCTTTGATTTTTCTTTCTGACTTACTAGAAATGGACTTTTCACATTATTCCAGAAAACACAGAATTGGAGTTGGGCTTCATAATTCCCTCAGTTGATCCAGGAATATCATTTGGGTCTTTCCCTTTTCACAGTTATTAATTTTTTTCCTTAGAGATCATAAACCAGGAAACAGAGGGTGTGGTTGGTATGATTCCATCAAATGCCTTAAAATCTTTGAAGAAACATGGAACAATCTAGAAAGGGCATTTGAATCTGGAAGTCCAGATTCCTTTGGAAAAGGACGTGTGTCCGTGCTGGGCCCCACCCCATACAGCAACAATCAGCCAAGGGCATGCTCCCGGGGGTAGGAATCCCCACTTCCTGACGCCCCTGCACTGAGGCCAAGTGCCAACTGCTGCTTAACATTTGCAATTACCCTGCTCTTTCTCTCTCCCCCCTTTTTTAAAAAAAAATTATCTTGGGTCCACATCTTTCTCAAAAGCACAAACCCAAGAAGGTCACCTGTGCCCCCCCCCCTTCTCCCTCTTCCACTGGGGAATGGCCCTAGGGACCCTTCAGTTTTCAAGCACTGCATTTAGGATTTCTTTTCTCTCCTGACTCTAGAAGTTTCCCTGCCTCTCCCCCTTCCTGCTACTGGGAAAAACAAGCACTAAATAAGCAAGTGGCCCCCTTTCACTCTGAAGATCTGACTGCCGGTCCTGGCACAGAACCAACCAGGGCTGAGAAGGATGACAAGGGTTAGAGGAACTGCACACTCTACAGGTCTAAGGCTCTGGCAGCTACTGCTTTGGTCCCCAATCAGTGACCTGGAGTTAGCCTGACCTGGTCTAGGGCCCTCCCCCCCTCCCTTCTGATCTGGTTCCAGCAAAATCCTCTGAAGGGCCCCATGGGGAGGGACCACAATTCCCAAACTATAAACCGGGACCCCTGATCTGGCCACCAGATGGTGGTTTCTGGCATAGAGTTCTGGCAACCAGAGCCAAAAGCCTCTGCCTGCTCTGGAGCCCCGCCTTCTCCAGATGGAACCATGCTGGGGCACACAGGCAACCCCAGATCCCAGTGGGCACCTTCTAACCAGAAAACGGACCTTGTGCCTCCAACCCCAACATCCTCCTAGGCTCCCAAACCCCACCAGCCTGCACAGGGCCCACTCTAGCTGCAAACTCATGGCCTGCCTCCCAAGGCTCCCCCACTTCCCAGAAAGCATCGCCCCCAGGGTCAGGAGAACTGTACCTTGAAGGGGCCACTCGATGGTATGGTTGAGATCCAGAGAGGGCTGGGTGGAGAAGCTGGCCCGGAAGTCGATGTTGCTGACACCTGTGATCCTCACTGAATGGCGACCACTGCTGTAGACCTAGCAAGACCCAGACCCCATCCCCAGGGCACCTGACTCCTGTTCCAGGGCAGAAGGCGGCCACCCTGACCTGGTGCCCACTGCTGGAATTCTCCCCACTTTGCAGACACGAAAGGCAACTTCCCTGCTCCCTGGGGGGCCAGCACTGTGCTCCCTAAATGCAGAAGAGGCCCCAGCTGTGGCACTGTCCTGAGCGGGACTGTCTGTCACCTGCATGTCTAATCTCTTGCCTTCTCCACCGGCATTAGAGCTCTCGGCTCAAAACTGCTCAGAGTTCGAAGGGCAGGGTCAATGTTGCCCCTCCGCCTGTAGCACCTACACCTAGCCCAGGGCCTGGCATCCAGGAGGTGCTCCATAAAGGTTTGCTCAACCAGCAGGAGCTCACATCCTTCCGAGGCAGCAGCCTGTCCCACGCCAGGACCCTCTGCCAGGAGCCCAGCTTACCCCCAGTCCCTGGCCTCCAGCACCTTAGATGAGAGCAGACCCCCCTCCCCCTGCCAGGCATGTTCCTCTAAGCCATCCTTCCCCCAAGTCACCCTTGTTTCTTTTGTTCGTTCTTCATAGGGTAGGTTTCTGAAACTCAAGCTGGCTTGGTCACCCACCTCTGCACACTCAAGCTGTTTCTCCAACTCTTTCTTAAAAGTTCCCTAACTGACCCCAAACCACTCTACTTCCTCTCACTGTTGCAAAGCAGAACACTTCTCCTCTGTTCTTGACCCTCTGCTTCTATTGATATGGCCACGTCATCACCCGTGCTCCAGCCCTCAGCTCCCCAGCGCCCCAGGCTCCCCAGGACAGGCAGGAGGGAGACAGGGTCCTGGCTTGGTGAAACCAGCATCCGTCCCCCTGGGAATAAGGGCCCCTTACCTTGATGGACCACAGCCCAGGATGCTCAGGCTTAAAGGCCACAACCTTGGCGGAGTCAGGGATGTTCAGAAGCACATTGAGGCCCTCATCCTTCTGTAGGATCCTCCCTGTGGAACCCCCAAGGAGTTCTCAGTCCCTGATCCTTTCCTGGTGGTGACGGAAGCCCCATCCTGTCCCCAGGAGCGCAGGGCCCTCCAAACACCAGCCTCGGGCTTTCCAGAGTAACTGACAAGAGACCTTCGGTGGTGTTTGGTCCTTCATCTCATTGTGCACTCCACCCTCGTCCACCCCCACGTCGGGGTTGGACACCTCTAGACCTGGGAACCATGACCTCCTCGGAGCACCATGAGGCCGGGTGGCCGGATCCAAATCACACTGACCCTGGATGACCTGAACGAGTCACTGCACCTTCCAAAGCCACAGCTTCTCATCTCAGTGGCCTGCCACTAATTCTTGCCCTGACTGACCTGCTAGGCCACCACAGGGATCCGCTGAGAGAACAGGGGGAAGACCGCGCATGAGCCTCGCGTCCCAGGGTCTGTGGTTAGCTTCCTTCCCCTCACCTGGCCGCTAACGGTCTCCCTGCTTCCTCACCCACCACAGGCGCCCTCTCTGCCCTCCACGTGGCTTCCCCCACCCTCCTTGTTCCCAGAGCCTTGTGCCCAAACCCCCTGCCACCCTGGGGTCTCTCTCTTTGTCCCATCCTGGACTCCTGGCTCAGTCTCGGGGTCAAAGAAGAGGCCAGCGCTAGGGCGTACATACCCAGGGGGTCGCGGACTTCAATCTGGGGCCCTGGACCGCTCAGGGAGATGGTGACCTCCTTCAGGCTGGGGTCAAAGGGAATCTTCCACGTGTGCTCGCCCTCCTCCTTGTGGTCCGTGGACAGCAGGTGCACCTTGGTGGCCTGGACCGCGGACTCTACCCACTTCAGCACCTGGGTGACAGGCATAAGAAACAGATGCCAGCAGGTGTCTGTGGTCTTACTTCGAACCGACCCACCGGGGACAGGTCTCTGATAGATTCCTGGCAGAATCCAGTCCCCCCACCTGGGTTTGAGGCAGCATTATAGGCTTTCCAGGTCACCCCAGGCACCCCACTCCCACTGCCCTACACCAGGCCAATTCACACTTCATTACCTTCCTGGCCTCTGGGCTGGGAGCTGTGAAATCTGGATTGAGGCTGCTTGGAAGGAAGGGCCAATCTCAGTGGCACCCATTACTTCCTCCAGCAAGCCTTCCTGATGCCTCCTACACACAGATGAACCCTTGTGATCTAGACTCTCCCCCAGAACCATGTAATTCACCATCTCCCCAAGGGGCCTCAGACCACCCTCCTGCCAGGGCGCCACGTTCTCGAAGCAGGACCGAGGGGGTCTGCTGCAAAGACAGGGTCTCCTCCTGATCCGTGTCTCAGCATTGAGAAATCTTCAATCCTTAAACCCTAAAATTGCAGATTCATTCTAAAACCTTAAGTGTTTTGGGCAGGTCCCAATGAAAAGCATATAAGAGGTGAGGACTCCCCCTCCAGACTAGCAGACCACCTGGGTACGCATTTAAAGTATGATTTGAGGGGATCCTCAAAGTCCCTCAAAGACCACCCCCCAGGAGTTCACAGACCCCATGTCAGCAACACCAGGGCTAGTCTCAGATCTCTCACCGAGCACAAAATTACTGAGTTTCTCCGAATCCTCACCCTGGCCTTCAAGACCACATGTTCTGTCCTGGGTTTTAGGCAGCTGTCAACAGGTCCATTTAGCCTGACTCTCCCCACGCTCACATGGGTTGGACCCCCAGGGTTGGACCCCCATGCCTCCCGAGGCAGTGACCACCACACATGCTGCTCTCTTGCAGAAACGACCCGCTCCCTCCTGCTTAGGCTCATGCCTGTCTCCCCTCTTGGCCTGGAAGCCCCATGAGGGCAGGGACCCTTGGCTATGCCCTGAGCTCAGTGGCTGGCATGGAGAGGGTGTTCGGGAAGCTTCTGTTCACTGTGTGTGATACGGCAGGGCACACAGCTCCTGAACGGGGGCATCAGATCACAGACCCCCTCACTCTGTTCCACCCACAAGCTCGCCTTGTGATCGCCACACCTCCCAGTTTCCCGTTAGAAAACCAGGAATGAGGATGAAGAGGGGGCCTCCTTCCAGGCCAAGTACATTTCCAGTTTTCCCGGGATGCTTCTCGAACTAAACAAAATGAAACTTGAACCTCGCTGTATAGCAAAGGAGCACCATAACCACAGACAGAAAAGAAGAACTCCCGGAGCACTGAGAACCCAGGGTTCAACTGAGCTTTCCCGGGGGGAGGCACCCTGGGGACAGAAAGAGCTGCAACGAGATTCTTATTTAGGAGCCTTGAGTTGGCACGACCATCAATGCCCAGCTCAGGAGACTGTTTATGCATCTTGCAGGATAAAGCAAAGACATAAAGATGGTAAGTCTTGCTGAACCAAGATTTTCTCTTACAGCCAAGTGTAAGAGAGAGTTGCAAGTGTTTTATTTATATGTAAATTCATTCCAAGTGATTTTATAACCCGGGGATTACTAAATACCATTGCCCACAGGGACTGTTTGGAGAAATGGCTGATTCTAGGGCTGGGGCAGGGGATTTACAAGGTGAGCCTGAGACAACTGGTCGTTACATTAAGCCAGGAGGTTTTTGGGGACTAAGGGGACATACCAACAGGAACCAGCCCAAGAGAGCTAAATCTGGGGGAACTTGAGCCCCCAAAACACAATGACTGTAATTAATGGAAACATATCCGATTGTAGACTCTGCATGCCCACAGTATTACTCAAAAAAGAAAAGCAAAATTCAAAGCAATGAAACCTCACTTGCCACCAACGAAGGCAACTTCTTTATTAAAGACAAAGAACTAAGTATGATCCCTGCCTTTTCAATAGGTTATTTTGTGCTTCAAAAACACCAAGACCTCAAAAGCTCTTCTTCGTGGAAGGGGGCCCACGGATAAATGTGCAAGAGATGATGTAATCAGGACACCACCATCCTGCAACCCTTAATGAAGTCACTGTTTCAGGCAAGCGTCCGCCATGGACGCTACAACCATTGGGTGAGAGTGGGTGGGGAACTTGATGGTCCCGCGGAACCCCGGCATTAACCCACAGACCACTTGAGACATAAAGGGAAAAACGTGTCCCTACGATACAGATGACTGCCACCTCCTTCACCCACGAACCAAACCTACCAGCAGGAACAGCAGGACACTCAGACATGACTTACCTCCTGGTGTGATGCAACCGAAAAGACACATAGCACCAACCGTGAATATTCCTGCCCCAGTAGCTGGCCTCCGCTCATCAGTCCCTGAGAACTAACTGCCAGGTTAGGGGAAATACAGGGGGGGAAGGAACAAATGAATGACACCACAAGGAAACATCAGATGAATCTGGAACCTGGGGCATTGTACAATCAAGGCCTCTCCAGCAAGTTAGTGGCAGTAGAAAAAAAAGGGGAGGGGCGGGTAGAAGGCTCCAGATGTAAGCAGACTTAACAGACACAACGAACAAATGAAATGCACAGCCCCTGATTAAATCCTGATTTGACAAAAACTGTTACCAAAGACATTCTGAAGACAATTAGGGAAATTTGAATTTGAACTTGGCATTGGATGATACCAGCCCTCTTCATTTAATCAGAGGATATCGTGGGTTATGTCCAAGAACTTTTTTTTTTTTAAAAAAAACCTATGCTGAATTATTTACGGAGAAGATAGAACAGGAGAGATGAAGCAGGTGGAGCCAAAAGGTTAAGTGCTGAATCTAGGTGGGACATGGGTTCTTCTCACTTTTCTTTAACATCTTTCATAGTAATTTTTTTACATAAAAGTCCCTTAGAAAGAGCAAGTATGCCATGACTTTCATAAATACCCGAAAGCAACCACAGTAGGGTCTGGTTGCCAATTCCAATCAACTGAAAACATTGCTGTTGGACTAAACCCAAAGCCGCACTGGGCTGCAGAGAGGAAACCGCTCTGTGATTGATGAGTGATGTCTGCCACGGATATGGGTTAAGAGAGCAGAGTCTCGCGTGCTGCCTTGCTCTGAATCATAGTCCTACCATGCAATCTTCCACGCAAGAGCACAGAACACGAAGGGAATGGGAACATCTGCCTGAGATTGAAAAAGTGAATACGTTTTGTTCAGACTGAGCTGGAACGCGGGTGCCTAGACTTTGGTTATCCCAGGATAAGAACACTGCGTTCTAAAAACCCACTTGTTCGTACGATCGCATGCCCTCCTTCTGTTTTGCCTCACCCTGTAAATAACATTTCTCTTGACAACACTCGTGCACGTGGGGGCCGGCCGGAGGAAGCAGCAGCCGAGGCTCCCAGCTGCAGAGGTGGACAGAAGCCTGCGAGGTACCCCCACAGCTAACCCACAGCCCCGTGATCACTGTCCTCTTCCCCCCACCAGCCTGGGGTCGGGCCTTATCAGGGCTCAGGAGGAAATCATAAGTGAGCAAAGCTGCCGGGAGGCGGCGGCACCAGCTGACAACGTCCCAGAGAGATCACACCCGCTGGTTATGCCACAACTGTCATTCCAAGCTTGTCCTAAGATGTTCCAACAGAGGGATGATGCCCGGGAGTTCAGGCTACTGAACCGCAGAGAAGGCTCAGACAGAGCATGACGCCAGTGACCCCAGCAGGAGGCAGCGTGCCCACGGGGTCTGCTCTGAAAGCATGTGGCCGCCGGGGACCATCTTGCCCAGAGCAAAGCCAGACCCCCTGTAGGCTCGGGCCTATAGGCAAGGCTGTCTGGACCCCACAATGTCCCCCACGGCTCCAAGCAGAATGCAGGGAGCCTTCTGAGCGGACAGCCTTCATCAAGCAGGCTCAGTGTCTATCTGGTGGAGACAATGGCTTCCAGATGTTAGCGGGACTGGGGGCCCGCGAGCCAGCGTTGCAGTGGGGCTCATCTCTCTGTCACCGATAGGGAAGGAATGGAAGAATCTGGCGCTGCCGCCCTGGCCAGATGGCTGCCGCTCGGCCGTTCACGGCAGATAAATCATCTCTGGGGCTCCTCCTCGAACGCTTGACAGCCAGGGCGGCCGAGGAAGCAGAGAGGAGAGGCCAGGGGGCCCAGAGGGCCTGAGAGCCACAGAGCAGAAAGCTGGGGCCCGACTGCGGGGCCTGGGGCAGGACGCTCGGCCGGCAGGGATGGGGAGACAGCACCGGCCCCTGCCAGCGGCTCACCGCTGGGCACTCAGGTCCTGAGAACCTGTTCTGAGCGAGCCCTTACTCTTCGGGGGCTTCGCGGGCGCCGGGCATGCGTTCTGGGCACCAAAGCAGGGGATAGAGTCACAGCCGTCACCAGCTCTTACCACGGGCTTCCCAGTGCCTGCCGGGCACCCCCATCTCACAGGCAGGGGCTCTCCTAACCCACTGTGCAAGGGAGGAAATGGAGGCCCAGAGAGGTTAAGTACTATGTTCAAGGTCACCGTGTAGGCAGGTGGTAGGTCCGGGGACTGCAGCTGGCATGGGGCCCTAACCCTCCATGACGCTGCTCTTCCCAGAAGAGTCCAGGATGAAGTCATCTCTGGGGCCTGTGCCTCCTGATCTGTTCATTGGAACCACCTGGTCGGACGTCCCCTCCTCCCCCACCCCCCACACTTACTGTCTTAGAAGGTGGTTCACCTTTCCCCTGGTTGATGCACAGAATCTGGGTGATTTGGCACATTTGTACAGGCTGGTGCTGGGCAGGGGAAGGATCCGGGCCCCCAGAATGGACTTTCCAGGACCAGGGAAGGCTGCAGAATAAGGGGGTATGCCCAGCAATTCCGGCCCACTCTGCTGGGGCTAGTGACGGTATTGAGCTGGTTCTGAGCTGGGGGGAGGCTGTGCCTGGGCCAGAGGGGGTCATGGAGCTAGCTAAGCCTTGACCAGAAATGCACACCTCAAGGGGCAAAGGAGCCCACCTCCCCTGTCCATTGAAAGATGGCAAAGCTCCAAATTACCCCCACCAGGGGGAGGGGACCTTTACCTTGATTTAATTACCCTAGAACCCCACAGGGCCACCGGCCCAGCTGGAACAAAGTCCAAACTCAAAAACACTGAGACCTAACCTGGACAGACTCTGTCTCCATGCCCAGTGCGTGGACCCAAGTTAGCCGGCAGCAGGTGCACAGTAAGCAGGAAATGAAGGCAAGAGAGAAGGCAGAACGTGTCCCTCCTGCCACACTAAAGGTAAAAGGACTAACTACACGCGCACAGTTTGGGAACTTCCGCAACTTCTGCGGAGTCATTCTCTCAGCCGGAGCCCCCAGCGTGGGCAAAGGCGCTGTTCCCTCTTCTTGGGGAGGTTTGGTGGGGGATGACCACAGCCCCGGCTGCTGCAGCCAATTTCTCAGGCTTTCCGAACGTCTGGGAACATCTGGAGTGACACAGCTCTGTGTCCAGGAAGGAGAAGGATCCAGGCCCCTACCCAGCGGCAGCCAATCCTGGCCACTGGAGGTCCCATCAAGTCAGACACACACTGCCAAGTCAGGCTCCCACAAGCAGAGGGTTGGACACCGTGGCCAGGAGCCAGTGGGCTCGCCCCCACTTTCCCTGCCTCAAGAGAGAGGACAGGGGAGCCCAGCCCCGCACCTGGGCTAGCTGTCTCCCCCTGACCTGCCCAGCTGCCCTGCTGTCTGAATTGCCCCTGACCTTCAGAACCCAGCTCCCGCCCAAATAGGTCTCCCCCCAAAACAAGGACTGAGCCATCCCTTCACTCTGAAAGTCCTCCCACCCTTGCTCAGGCGGCTCAGGGCCAGAGTCGGCTGACATGCCAAAAACCAAAGTCTCATGTGTCGCAGAGAACCATAAACGCCATTTGTCAGCAGGGAGTTAAGGCACGCTAATCTAAACACGGCCCTGGAGACCGTTCTCTCCAGGCCATAAATATATAACACAGAAAAACCCTCCCCTGGAGGCTGCGGCAGGGCTGGCTGGGGCCGGGGCCCGCCTCCCAGACACGGTCTCTCTTGCTTTCCTCTTCCCAGGGCCTCAGGCACAAGGGACCCCGCATCTGTCCATTTACCCGCTATTACTGAGCACCTGCACTGTGCTGGAAGCCACAGGAGGTCCTGGGGATACAGCAGCAAAGAGAACCCGTACTAAGGGCCTGGTTCTCAGCGAGCTCATAGCCTAACTGAACTTCTGTTCAGCGATGCCAGGCGTAGAAAACCAGTTATGTAAAGCAGTACCGGGAGCTGGGAGAGGGAATGAAAGAAGACTTCATTCTGATGGGAAATCAAGAAAGGTCTGCCAGGGAGGAAGCATTTCAGCTAAGAATGGGAAAATGAGGAGCCCACGATGGTGTAGGAAAAACAAGTGGCATGAACAAAGGCCCTGGGGTAGAAAGACATGGGACACTGAAGAGTGAGCGGAGCCCAATGGGGTGGCAGCAGTGAGCAAGGGGGAGAACACAGGCCATGGGGTCAGAGAAGGCTCTGGACCTTCTCCAGGGGACAGCCGGGAGAGATCCTTTGGTCAGATTTGCTTTAGAAAGATCCAGTGTACAATAGACAGTTTAAAGAGGCTCAAAGAAGTCCACTGAGAGCATCACTTCCCAACTCTGTTCAGTGACTTCAGGATAGCAGCTTGAAATCAGTCAGAGTAGGAGGACTTATACCACGGAAATGGGCATTCTTGTTCTTTTCAGGGAGGTGCTTGTGGACATTCACCAGCATGTCCCTGGAAGGATCCCTCCAGCTCCTGGGAGGGAACAGACATGCGGGGAGAGGGAAAGCAGGGTGAGCCCTGAGCCGCCAGTGGGGCCTGGAGTGGGGGAAGGCCAGACACCTGGGCTTAGAACAAGACAAGGACGCAGACACCTGGTCAGCACCGAGCTGAATGATTCCAGATCACTGACAACGTCTGCCTTGGGACGCAGGGACAAGCAAGCCCCCAATGGCTAAGTCTCCCAGCAGGATCTCCTGGCCCAGCAACAGAGCCTGAATCAGATAGCCCCTGTCCCTCACCCACTCCTCCATCCACCCCTGGGTTCCTGACTCCAGGGAGAAGCTCACCCTCCTACCCCCACATATGGCAAACTTTGCTAGGTCCATCCTGCCAGCCTGCATCATCCGGGGGACCCAGGGTGCTTCCTCAAGCTCCAGGTTCTTTACCTGCAAAATTGGTAAGTCCATGGCACCCACCTTTGCGGTGGGCAGCAGGTAGAAGGGTCTGGAGAGGTGATGTCATACAGCTCTGAGTACAGCGCTCGCTGCACTGGCCACAGGGTGAGACACAGCGCTGCCCATCAACGGCAGCGACCCAACCACCAGGCACAGGTGCCCAGAGACGCAGAAGGGCCAGGGCAGGCTCACCTCGGTCACCTGCTGCTTGTCCAGGTGGAACACCTGCCCGGAGCTGGTGGCAGCGATCTCTTCGTAAGCCAGATAGCCGGGATGAGTGCGGTCGCCGCAGTCCCCCGTCAGCACGAAGACCACCTAGAAGAGGGACGTGAAGCCTGGCTCAGGGCTCCCCGGCCACCTGCTTCAGGCGTGTGTGGCAAGGCCAGGATGAGAGAGGGGGATCCAAGGGGAGCCCTTGCCGCTCTCTGGGCTCGGGCGCTGCATCTGCAGAATGGGAATGATGGGAGTATCCGCCCCATGGGGACCGGGGCTAAGGCAGGTCAAGGGCGTAGCACGGGCCCAGGAACACTGCAGGTGTTCCATAAACGGGAGCCGTTACGAAATCTATAACAAGGCAGGAAATGGAAATTGGCTGCTCTGTGTAGCCCCCGGGGGCCACAAAGTTTGAAGAACCTTGGAGAACAGAGTTTGTTCCTGATGGGAGACCAGAGACCAGAGAAGCTGTCCCAGCTCTTGAGACCTTCACCCGAGGAGGTCCCACAGTTGGGTGGCCCTTCCCCTTCCCCACACACGTCCCTCCCCAAGCCTTGGCTGTGAAAGCCAGAAGCAAAAGCCCCAGCAGGCAGTCAGGCCCCGAGGCAGCAGGCAGAAGGGCGCCGCACACCCCAAAGACAGGAGCGGAGGCGACGCCAGGAGGAAGATGGATTACACAGGCTCTGACAGGGAGCGAGGAGAGCGGGTGGCGTGGTCTTTATCAGGAATGAGCCTCGCCAGGCGGCAGGAGCCCCGGCGGGCAGGGGGCCCAGAGCATGAGAACACACTTGGACTTCACCAGACCAGCTCGGACTTGAGGGCCCGCGGCTGCACTGGCGGGGACCCTGGAGGGGAAGCAGCCACCCTCCGCCTGGCAGATGGGGGCTTGGGCTGCCTGCACCGGGGACCCCGGCTTCCTCAGCACTCCTGGGGCCTCCCATGCATGCGCTCCCAAGGACAGCCTACTCACCTGTGACTGTTTAAGCTGTAAGAGCCGCAGGAGCTCCTCCTTCTTGTGGTAGTCCTTGGCGCGGGCGTCCGAGAAGACGTAGATGAAGGAGCCGGGGTTGGCCACCTCCACGGCAGCCTTGATGGCCCCCACGCTCATCTCGGGGCAGTCACCGCCCCCCTGCAGGGCAGGGGTGTGTCAGGGGCTGGCCCACCCAGGGACGCCTCTGACACCGACGGGTGGGCGGGGGGTGTTTAGACAAGTAGCACCTTCCCCTTACCCACCCACGCAAGAGAGGCACGGTCCCTCCCGTGGGGTCAGCACGTGATTATTTAATTACCACTGTGATGAGTGATACAAGCTGGGGAGGAGAGCCGGGAGCCCCGGGACATCTGACAGGTGCCCCAAAACAGCCACATGTTAGCCAAGGATGGGAGGACAGAGGGTGCCGCGGGTGCAGGGGCAGCCGGGAGAAGGGGCGGTGGGCATGGGGCAGAGGAAAGCATTCAAAGCCGCCTCCCCAAATCCTCTTTGTAGCCGGCCCTGGAATCAGTCCCAAACCAGCACATGCTCCCCGCCTCCCCGACCACGGACAGGAGCTCGGCTCTGCGGGAAGGGAGTGTGCCCTGCCTCACGGGTTTTGCTCAGCCAGTGCCAGCAACACCGTTGGCACATGGGCACTTTTCAGTAATGCTCCCTCCTGGGTTCAGCCCTCCAGCGCACAAGCACTTCCTGTCCCCTACGTGCCAGGCCCTGTTCTGAGCCCCACAGGATTGGCGGTGGGTTAGACAGCCTTCAGGAAGCTGCTGCTCTCTCCGGGCGAAGGTGTTCAGGGTGGCAAAGAAGCCCAGGCGGTTTGGAGGGATGGAGTGGGACCTCTCACACCCCCTGCTGCTACCACATACCTCCTCCTCCCACTGCTTCATCCAGTCACTAAATAATAAGCACCTACTATGGGCAGGGCCCAGGGACTCCCAGAGGTCCTTGGGTCACTGAATAAAGGAAGGAACCCCAAGAAGGACAGGATGCTCAGCATCCCCAAGCTGGGGTGCAGGCCAGAGGCAGTGTTGGGAGGCAGGGCATGGCCGTGGCGGGAAGCTGCCATCTTGGGCCCTTGGTGGGGCAAAGACCTTGGCGTCAGGCTTGGACTGGGAAAGGAGCAGGCAGCAAGCAGTGGGGTGGGGCAGCCCACCTGCACATACAGTTCTCTCAGCTCCCTCTGAAACACCTCTGGGTCGGCCGTGAGGGTCACTGGACCAATATCTGTGGGAGGAGAGAGAGAGGCTCAGGCTGGCTTATATCCCCAGACGCACCACCTCCATGGGATGCGGAAGCAGTCACAAGATGGAAAAGAAGGTGGAACCCGGGCCCCAGAGACCCCCCCTCCCAACCAAAGGGGGAGCAGTAAGGGGACAGTTTCTAGGTCTTCCAGGACGCTCAGCCCCCTGCCCTGCTCCAGGTCAGGCCCAGAGCTCCAGGGGAGCACAGAGATGAGACAGAGGGCAAACACCCCGTTCCTCCTCGAAACCACAGCTCTCAGTCCTTCCTGAACATGGCAGCCCTAGGAGTCCCCTCTACCACCCTACCCACTCCGCCATCCGTGGGAAAGGAATTCTGGAAAGACAAAGAGACAGAGAACTGTCCGACACCAGACTGATCAATGAGAGGAAAATCTTCTAGAATCTCCATCCGTGTATTAGCTCATTTAAAAAGAGCAGAGTTAAATTGCGAAGGTTGACTACACCCAATGTAGGGGACGATGGGCAGCGACTGGAACTTCTTCTCGCTGCTCGTGGGAATGTGAAATGGTTCGACCACTTTGGAAGACACACAGGACTTTCTAAAACCCTAAGCATGCGCATACCATGAGACTCAGTCATTTCACTGCTAGGGATTTATCCAAGAGAAATGAAAACATATGTCCACACCAAGACTTGAACTCAAACGTTCAGAGCAGCTGCATTCATAATGGCCCAGAACGGGAAACCAGCCAAACGTCCCTCAACCAATGAAAGGATAAACAAACCGTGGTCTCTTCATGTAATCAAATTCTGTTCAAAAAGAAAGCAGAAGAAGCTACCAATGCAGGCAACCACACAGATGAATCTCACAGACATCACGTCGCACGAGAGAAGCCAGACACAGAAGAGTGCACGTTTATACGGTTCCATTTATAGAAGCTCTGGAACAGGCAGGATTAATCTAAGATGAAAAGAATCAGAACAGAGGTTGTCTGGAGGCTGGGGAGCTACAGAGGGACTGTCAGGGGAGTCAGAAATGTTCTATAGTGTGATAGGAGTGTGGGTTCCACAGGTATACGGTTCCTCCAAAGTGCAAAGCAAAGATTTGTGCATTTCAATGTATGTAAATTTCAATCCCTAAAGCCAGCCCAACAGAGAACACTCATCCGTTGAGTGGGGGTGGAGACGGGAAGAGGGTAAAGACGAACAAGAACAGGTTTGATATTTGGTGATGGGGATGTGCGGATTCACTACACTCCTCTGCAGATTTTGTATATATTTGAAATGTTCCCCGAGAAAAAGATTTTTTTAAAAAATAGCTGTAACTGAGAGCCACGGCCAGCATAAGTCAAGACTATCAAGGCACCGAAAACAGGGGCAAGGATCCCAACTCCCCTTGTGGATGTGAGCACGAAGGGGGTTTTACAAGTTTTATGGATGTCAAATTTCTTAGGAAAATAGTTCATCTGTGTCCTTGATGAACTCTAATGATGGACTGTTTTTAGTTCAAGAATTCTAAATTTTAGTCACCCTTAAAAAAATTCCCATATTCATCAACTAGTCAACTTGACCTTGGTCCTTCTTAGGGAAGGAATCCCATGGAATCACCCAGCATTCATCCACAATTCTCAAGGAGAGTGTGGATACCACCTCTTCTGCCCAGCACTTTAGGAACCAATCGTCCCATGGGGGCCCTTAATTCTGCAATCTGAATTTATCATTCGTCATGCCCAACACCCTCCCTCAGCTACTCTGGCGTTTACCCCCCTTCCCCCCATGGCCTCCCACTTTCTGAACTCTGTAGTAACTGATTCAGCCAAACCCTCAGCTTTTGCTGACAGCTCTGATTGGAATCCTGACTCCCTCCTTTAGCCACAGCGCGTCTCGGACCTTACTTCGCTGTCCCCAGGCTGAGTTTCCCCATCTGTAAAACGAGGCATAGAACACCATCTCTCCTAGATGAGAAGCATCGCTATGAGAATGCAGTGGGGTCAGGGAGAGACAGACTCCGCATGGATCCCATGTACACAGCAAAGTCTCAGCAAACACAGCCACGTGGCTGCCTGTGTCCCAGTGTGAGGTCCTCAAGCTCCAGTTTGATGGAGAAAGGCAAAAATTTTATTCAACATTGGTTCTCTCTTGATTATGCAATAATACACGTTCAATGTAAAAAAAAAAAAAAGGACACTAGTGATACTGACACTTACTAAGATGATACTGACATTTACTTACTAAGTCCCAGTCCCTGTGCCGAGATGCTTCCCGAGCACTAGCTCGCTGAGTTCTCCCTGGCGCCCAGTCAGTCTCAGACTCACCCACATTTTACAGAGAACATGGAAGCCTAGAGAGGCCGAGAACCTTCCCAAAGACACACAGCCAGTAAGTGGCAGGGCTGGGATGAGCCTAGGTCTGTACAACTCCAGAAACTGAGCTCTTGAGAACCACTCCCTGTGAACTATATGCAGAAATTCCTGACACACAGAAAGAGAAGGGAATTCTACCAACTGGAGAGAGTCATTCCGATTTTTACATATAACCTTCAACACTTTGTGCGTATTTGTAAGCCTGCCTCTTACACACATACATACTATTTTTTTTTAAAGATTTATTTATTTGACAGATAGAGATTACAAGTAGGCAGAGAGGCAGGCAGAGAGAGAGAGAGGAGGAAGCAGGCTCCCAGCCAAGCAGAGAGCCCGATGCGGGGCTCGATTCCAGGACCCTGGGATCATGACCTGAGCTCAAGGCAGAGGCTTTAACCCGCTGAGCCACCCAGGCGCCCCACATACATACTATTTTATGCAGATTTTCTACTGAAGGGGCGCCTGGGTGACTCTGTGGGTTAAAGCCTCTGCCTTCGGCTCAGGTTATGATTCCAGGGTCCTGGGATCAAGCACCACATTGGGTTCTCTGCTCGGCAGGGAGCCTGCTTCCTCCTCTCTCTCTGCCTGCCTCTCTGCCTACTTGTGATCTCTCTCTGTGTATCAAATGAATAAATAAAATCTTTTTTAAAAAAAAATTTCTACTGAAGTACCAATAACATACTATTTTCCACCTGATTCTTTTCACCGAACAACATATGTTGAGCAACTTTTCCAGAAGACCAAATGCTCAAGTTCAAAATCATTTTTAATAGCTACAAAGTATTTCCTTTGTATGAATGACTAAGAGCGGCCGTGCTCCGCCTCCCGTTGCTTGTTTGCAGTTTTTATAAGAAGCAATGTTACCAAGAACACCTCTAGATCCAGAACATTTACACACCAGCTCAGCTGAGGCCTCGGCACATACTCCCACGAGCACAGTTACTGGGTCAAAGGCGAGGACATTTGTAAAGACTCTGGAAGCACGTTCAGGAACCTCCTAACTGTCCTCCCCTTCTCCAGACTAGACAGCCGCTCATCCGTCCACCTGCCAAAGCTAGGGAAGATGGCCTGCATCCAGTTTTGCTCACATGGAGAATGGACACTGACGGCTCATTGTAACGCAGGGCTCTGACTCTGGCGGGCCCCGCCCTCCCCCATCATGGTCTAGTGACCTCAGCTACCCTCGTCGGTTCCCAACGCTGGACCAGGGCCCCAGCAACCACGCTCTCTCCCATTTGCAGCAACATGAGAACAATAAAGTCGGTGACGTCAGTTAACACAAATCAAGCAGCGGCTGGAGAGGTGGCCCTTTATGCTCCAGTCTCTGCTCGTCCTCTCTGGCCAGCTGAGGGCTGCTCTGTTTCATGGAGGGACAGTAACTGTTCAGGGGAGTGGATTCCGGTCGTGTTTCTGCCACATAGGATAAAATGTGGTCATCTATGTCAATTCCTTCTGTTTTTGTTTCCTTTTAGTTTTTTTTTTTTCTTTTCACAATTTTATTGGATAGAGAAACCCAAAGTGGATGGCCTGGTGGTAGTGGTAGAGGGCGGGGAGGGTGCCAGACCCAGCATCTAGCTCTAGCCTTCTACCGCCAAGGCTGTTCTAGAAGGATCCGCACTCTGGGAGAGGAAGATTCTCCTGGGAAGTCACCCACCCTGATTCCCCCACACCCCTCAGCGACGCTCAGTGACATCCTCGTCCAGCCTCCTTATGTCCCAAACATCGGCCAGCTCATGCTGAAGGCCAGGGACTGTATGGTTAACACACGACCTTGGACCATTTCAGGAGCCAGGGAGGGCCCTCTGAGCTGGAAAGCCCCGGAGAGGATTTTAAGGTTGGCCTTTGTATTCGTTTCCTGTTGCTGCTTTCAACCATTACTACAAACTCAGCATCTTAAAACAACACACACCATTACTGGAGGTCAGAAGCCCTCAAATTAAGGTATTAGCCGCATGGCTCATCCCTCCTCGAGACTCTCCAGGAAAATTTGCTTCCTTGATTTTTCCAGCGTTGAGAGGCTGCCCGCAATCCTTGGATCGTGGCCCTCATCCATCTAGAGAGCCTCCAGCAGAGAATCTTCCAGTATCTCTCTCGCTACCCTCTACTCCTCTGCTGCAGCTCCTCAGACTTCAGCTCCCCTGCTCCCTCTGACAAGGAGGCTTGTGATTCCGACAAGCCCATCTGGGTAAGCCACGAAAATCTCTCCATCTCCAGATCCCTAACTTAACTGCACATGCGGAGCCCCTTCTGCTGTGTCAAGTAACAGATTTACGGGTTCCGTGGATCAGGACACGCACATCTTTGGGGGACCGTTTATTCTGCCTCCCTCAGACTCCATCGTCCTGTCTCTGGCAAGAATGGACTTGGGAAAAACCAATTCGGACTACAAACCCTTGTGCCAGACATAACAAAGTTGGAGATAAAGAGATCCAAAGAGGGCGCCTGGGTGGCTCAGTGGGTTAAAACCTCTGCCCTTCAGCTCAGGTCATGATCTCAGGGTCCTGGGATCGAGCCCCTCGTCGGGATCTCTGCTCAGCAGGGAGCCTGCTTCCCCCCTCTCTTTCTGCCTGCCTCTCTGCCTACTGGTGATCTTTCTCTCTCTGTCAAATAAATAAATAAAATCTTGAAAGAGAGAGAGAGAGAGAGAGATCCAAAGACCCCACCTTTTTAAAGATAGAGAACCTGGAAGCCCAGAGAAGAGAAGGAAGGCCTTCAAGGTCAGCGGGGAAGATCTGGTGCGAGAGTTACCAGGATATATCATACAGACCGTGACCCCTTCTCTTGTTCACCATTGTAAGCCTTGGGCCAAGTTCAGTGCTGGGCACATGGTAAACATTCAGTAAATCTGGTTCCAACGAGTGGCTGAATAAATGCATTTGAACTCCGTATTGTCTGAGCAGCCCCAGGTCAGGACAAAGCTTCATTTATCTTTATAACCTGACCCAGAACAATGCCAGGCATACGACACTCAGCAAGCTCGTGCTGAATGTCAAGCCCACCCAGGCCCCAGTCCCTCTCACTACAACATGCTGCTGCCCATCTCCCAGAGAAACAGATATGAGGACCTGGCCGCATGGAGGAAGGGCTGGCCAGATGGACAAGAGTGCCCATGATTGCTCTCAAGACAGAGGGCAAAGCCCCAGTAAAGACTGAAGGCAAGGGTTTTTTAAATGCCTGCCTCAACTTCTGAGAGTACACACTTACACACACACACACACACACACACACACACACACAAATCTGATATTACTTCCTTTTGCTGAATAAATCATCCCCAAGCCAGTTCCAGGCACGGTGTTACTGATGACTGGCCCCATCACTCTGACGCAGGACTGGCTTCCGAGATGCAAAGGAAGGGTTGGGTATGTATATGGAGGTCTCCTTGCCACCTCTTCTCCCAGCCACCTGCCCATCCACAGCTACGGGCAGCAAGCCAGAGACCGATGCCTTCTTGTCATGAATCAATACTGCTGCATGGCTTCCTCTGTCATTCCCAGGACACACTGCACATCGTCACTCACCATCCTGAAACCCCACCAGGACAGGGTGCTCTCAGCAGGATGACCATCTCAGGACCCACCTTCCAGCAGGACAGAGTGAGGTGATAGGTCAGGGTAGGAGAGGGTAGGACACCTGACATGTCCCCATGAGAGTTTACCCACTGAAAGGGGTCACCTGAGACCCTCCTGATCTCTTTCTTTCACCCAGTCCAGGCAGGGCTGGCTCTGCACAAAAAGCTCTGATCACCTTACATCTTAGCATGCTGCCCTTCAAGCATGATATCTATGATGATGATGGTGGTGGTGATGGTGATATTAACATTGACGTTGATGATGGTGGTGGTGATGGGGGTAATGTTGACATTGATGTTGATGGTGGTGGTGATGGTGATATTGACATTGACGTTGATGATGATGGTGGTGATGGGGGTGATGTTGACATTGATGATGATGATGGTGGTGATGGTGATATTGACATTGACGTTGATGATGGTGGTGGTGATGGGGGTGATATTGACATTGATGTTGATGATGGTGGTGGTGATGGGGGTGATGTTGACATTGATGTTGATGATGGTGGTGGTGATGGTGATATTGACATTGACGTTGATGATGATGGTGGTGATGGGGGTGATGTTGACATTGATGTTGATGATGGTGGTGATGGTGATATTGACATTGACGTTGATGATGGTGGTGGTGGTGATGTTGATGGTGGTGATGGGGGTGATGTTGACATTGATGTTGATGATGGTGGTGATGGTGATATTGACATTGACGTTGATGATGGTGGTGGTGGTGATGTTGATGGTGGTGATGGGGGTGATGTTGACATTGATGTTGATGATGGTGGTGATGGTGATATTGACATTGACGTTGATGATGGTGGTGGTGATGGTGATATTGACATTGACGTTGATGATGATGGTGGTGATGGGGGTGATGTTGACATTGATGATGTGGTAGTGATGGTGATGGTGGTGATGTTGACAGCAGTTTCTATGCCTTGAGCACTTATTATTTTATAGGCTTGAGCTCACTTCCATTAATTTCTCCCAGTTACAGCTGAGGATACCAAGGCTCAGAGAGAAGATAATGCCCTTAGTAAAGGTCAAACAGCTAGTAAGTATACTTAATGTCTACCCTGGTTTCCTGGGGACACCGTAATAAAATACTATGAACTTGGTGGCTTTATACAACAGAAAGTTCCCTTCTTGTGGGTTTTTTTTTTTTTAGTATTTTATTTATTTGACAGAGAGTGACCCAGCGAGAGAGAGAACACAAGCAAGGGGAGTGGGAGAAGGAGAAGCAGGCTTCCCACCGAGGAGGGAGCCCGATGCAGGGCTTGATCCCAGGACCCCAGGATTATGACCTCAGCCAAAGGCAGATGCTTAACAACTGAGCTACTCAGGTGCCCCCCCCCCCAACAGTTCTTGAGACTAGCAGTCCGCAGTCAGTACTGGCAGAACTGTGCTCTCTCTGAAGGCAAATACCAGCAACCCTTGGTGTTCCTTGACTTGTAAACACATAAGCACTTTGGTTCTGTGCCCATTATCACGGGGCCTTCTCCCTGTGCAGGCTCTGTGTCCCCCCTTCTTACCAGGGCATCAGCCATATAGGATGAAGGGTCCACTCTACTCCAGTATGAACTTATCCTAACTAATTACATCTTCAGTGATCCTATGTCCAAATAAGGTCATATTCTGAGCTTAGGACACGAATTTCATGAGGACACTACTCAGCCTAGAACAATGTCAACTTGCTTGGCTCCAAAGCCTGCACCCTTTGCCACAGCTACGCTATCTCCAAAACCACAGTGGGGATAGAGATGGTATTTTAATATTTTAATAGGATTAACTGTTTTAATACTCAGTAAGCATCAGGTATTGTTCTATGCACATGGCACACCTTCACTTAGGAAAAAAAATAACCAGCAACCCAAGAAGTGGACTGTTTGTTATCCCCATTTCACAGATGAGAATTTGAGGTCCAGGGAGGTGAACTGACCTGCCCAAGGTCTTACGACGTGGAAGCTGTGGAGGTGGGATTCAAAGCTGGTCTGTCTCACCCCACGTTCAAGAACTCAGCTGCTGTCAAGCTGCAGATACTCAGAAATCGTCCCCTTGTTCCCTAGTCCCTCGTTCTTGTTTCTGGGGGGTGGGGGTGGCGAGAGGCTCGTGACCAAAGGTGGGCACTTGCCAAACAGCTGGGCAGACGTGGCGTGCAGTTTCTCTGAGCAGGGCCCGCCTGCAGGCTGCAAAAACCATTAAACCCATGACCTTGGCTCCACTCGCGCCGCCCTTGAGCATCTGAGCCCCAGAAGCCTGGCCCGGAACCATCTCTCCTCAGGCAGACTTTTTCCGCTCCACCCGAGGAGGGCGGGGAGCCTCTGGGACGTGGGAGGCTCACGCACAGGCTCACACCCAGCTCCGCACCCAGGTGATGTCCCAGCCCCTCCCCCAGTGCCCCAGTGGTGTCCGTCAGGGACACAGCCAGGCACCAGAGGTCCAGCCTTAGAAATACTTCAAGTCATGGACCCTTCCCAGACCTGCCCTTTCTGCCTCCTCCTGGAAAGCAGGGCTTGAATCCGGGACCATTTCTGGATTCGCACCTGCTCCCCTCCTCCAGCTGCAGGGCCCCCGGGCAGGGTCCCACCGTCTGCCATCATTGTGGGCAAATGGCATCCCCTCTCTGGGACACAGTCTTCCCATTTCTAAGGCAGGGACTGGAGAAAATGAAGTCCAGCCGCTAGAATTCCAACAGTTCCTGAGCCGGGGCCTGGGCAAATGTGAGTCCCTTGGAAACACCCACAAAGGACGGACAGGGTGGGGAAGGAAGCCACCGGGCCAGTGGCTCTGACCAAAGAACGAAAATGACTCCAGAACCTTCTTCCATCTCCTCCTTCATGGCCAAGAGTCTAGAACCCGACACTCCTGAAGGTCATCTCAGGAGGGCCTCTTGCCCTGAACACCCAACGGAACCAAACCCAGCCCATCGGCCAATCTCTGCTGTCTTCAGAGAGAACTTCATATCCACATTCCTGGCAGCCTCTGAGACGTTGTCTCCACTGTTCCCTGTGCCTCCAGTGCTCTTCCCCAAGCTGTCCAGCCTCTCCCCTACCCCAGCTCCACTCCACCTCAGCTCGAACATCACTCCTGTACCCCCAGGGCCCCTTTGTACCAGGGACCACACTGTGGCTAATGAATTTGGCCCTACCTTGCCACTCTTCCTCCCAAGGGCATCCCCAACCTGTCTTGCTCTTTGCGCTCCCGTCCTGCACAGACTCATGCCTGGAAAGCCCAGGCAGGGACACTGCCCTTCGAGCAGGTGCCATCAATGACAGGGAGGCACCTAATCCAGCTGATAGCTCGCAGGCAGCTCAGAAGCCCCAGCCTCCACGGAGAGAAGCACAGGGGTCCAGCCGCAGGGCGGGATTCTCCGCACGATGAAAGGTTGGTTAACAGCAAGGTCGCTCGGGGGTGACTGTACACACACAGCAGCCCCAGACACACACACACACACATCTGCAGTCAGAGGCCGAACCACCTCAGCTCACAGGCCACGCTGTGAGCTGGACGTCGGCCTGCCTCCATCCTTGCCCCCGACCACCTAACCCTCCTCTTCCCCGAGCCAAGCGGACGGTGCCCCTGGCCGCCCAGAGAGGATGCTCAAACTCACTAACCATCAGTCACAGGCAAATTAAAACGGGACACCGTTTCACTAGCAAACTAGCAAAAAAGGGAAGAATGACGTGCCCGGATGCCAGCGAAGTGTGACATGGGGGGAAAACGCAGTCTCGTCTTCTGCTGGTGGATGGCAGGATGGTAAAGCATCCTAGAGGACAGTTTAGTAACAGCTATCAAAATTTAAAATGCTCCTGCGCTTTGACAAAGCAACTGCATTTCTGGAAATCTACCACACAGATATGTTGGTGAATGTGCATGCGTTTTGTGGTCAAGAAACTGAAAGCGGGGCGCCTGGGTGGCTCCGTCGGTTCAGCCTCTGCCTTCAGCTTAGGTCATGATCTCAGGGTCCTGGGATGGAGTCCTGCATCGGGCTCGCTGCTCAGCGGGGAGCCCGCTTCTCCCTCCGCCTCTACCCCTACTCCTGCTTTCGCTTTCTCTCTCTCTCTCTCTCTCTCTCTGTCAAATAAATAAATAAATAAAAGCTTTTTTAAAAACGTAAGAAAGAAAACAAAAGCAATCTGTTTTCCACAATATGGGAATGGTTAGATAAATCAAGACAGGATTAAGATAAAGAAAGACCCCTTCTGTCACATCTTTTATGGTGCACTACTATTTCTTAACATGGAAAGTTATCTGGTGTATCATGCAGGGAAGAAAAGCAAGTTGCAAAACAGTGTGTGTTGAATAATTCCATTTTTTATGTAATAAAAAATTAAGTATATATATATATAAGAATTACACACACACACACACACACACACATGCACATACACACGGTCTGGAAGGATACAAAATGATTAAAAGCATCTGTATCCCTGAGAGTCACACTAATAGAATATTTTACAAGTGTATATCAATTTTATAATTTGGGGCCGGGCTGGCTCAGCCAGTTGGAGCACGCAGCTCTTGATCTCAGGGTCATGCGTTTGAGCCCCACATTGGGTGGCAAAGATTACTAAAAAAGTAAATCAATAAACTTAAAACAAACCAAAAAAAAGTCCACAATTTGGGGAGAAAACTTAATAATTTAAGCTGTTAACCGAAGGAGCTAACTCAGCCCCGATGCCAACACTTGACAAAGGGCACACAGAGAGAATGTCCCCTACTGATCTGACACGCTCAAACAAAACGCAAAATTCCCCAAACAAAACACTGGCCAACGGGGTCCAGCTGGATAAGACAGAATCATCTGTGACCGAGCGGGGCTTATGCAGGGAATGTGGAAGTCGTTAGAAATGAAGGAATCCCATCAATCAGTCAGCAGGAGAAAGAGCTTACAAATATTTCAACAAAGCCAGAAAGCAACTGGCTAAAATTTAGCACCACTCCCTGTTCGGGATTATTTTTTGTTTTGTTCTGGGGTGTTGTTTGGTTTTTTGGTTTTGGGGGGTTTTTTGTTTTGTTTTGTTTTGTTTCTACCCTTAGTAAAGTAGGAATGAAACCTTATCTTCGTTCCCTTGTTGAAGAAAACCTCAAACCGAGAGCCAACATCACACAGCAGCGCCCGATAAGAAGCAAGGCAAGAGTGATCACAGCCGTCGTTTGTGTATTCGTCACTGTTCTGAAAGTTCTGGCTGATAAATAACACAAGACATTTCAAACAAGTGAAATATATGATCGGAAAAGGAAGACGATATTATTCTCTGGACAGGCTATGGTTGCCAGCCTAGGAAAAGCAAGCCATTACCCCCCAAATTAGAAATAGTTAAAAAAAAAAAAAAAAAAGCAAACAAAACTTCAGTAAGAACGTTGGAGACAAAATAAATATATGAAAATGAATTGCTTTCCAACATACCAACAATACTCATTTGCAAAAAATGTAATGGAAAAAATTTCCTAATCAAAATAGTAACAAAAAACCAAAATACTTAGAAATGATCTTTAAAAGAAATGGGTGGAACCTATAAGGAAAAAAAATTATAAATCTTTACAAAAGGAAATAAATATGCGGAAAAGGAAGAGACATCCATCCTAGATGGAAACGACTGAATTTTTTTAAATGACAATTTCCCCCAAATCGAGATTTCATACAGTTCCAAGCAAAATCACAGGAGAAATTTTGTGGAGGAAGTTGACTAAGTTTTTCTGTTTGTCATCTGAAAGGATACATGTTTAGGAATATTTTGAAAATAAAGAAGAAGAAACAAAAGATACAAGGGACTGGCCTAAGTCATTCTGCAGATAAAGTCGTCTGTAAGATTAAAAGCAAAAGAAGGGACTCTAGTTAGTAACGTTGTTTCCCGTGGGGAATGAGTTAACAATGCTAAAACCACTTCTTCGCATACTGGACCAAAATCATTAAGTAAACCCACGGTCGATGGTAGGTGGCGGGAGCAGGTCTGTCAGGGTTGGAGTGGGAGGTCATAGATAAGCAAGAGGAGGAGGCTGGAATGATCTACAGGATAATAAAATCAGAGTTGGAGACATCAGTAGGAACGTCCAGCTTAATACAGACACAGACGGCAACATACAGAAATACTCATAGATGCAATTATATACACAGGTTACCTCTACAGCATCCCTTCCTCGCTCTGCCAGCTAAAGGTCTAAAAGCAGTGACGCCCAGTACACCTAGCACTCAGATCCTACTTCCTAATCCCATTTTTCCATAAAAGGAGCCAGGGATTCTTGGATAAATTGCTAGACCTAGGATCAGGGCAGGAAATACACAAGATGAGTCTTGAACATTTTGTAGTGCTGGAAAATAAGACAGTGCTTTAAAATACACACACAAACACACACACACACACACACACACACACACACACATAATGGGAGCATGTCAAAGGCTTGCAGAAGCCAACAGAATGAGCTGCCAATGACCAAAAAACTGAGGAACAAAATAAAGTAGGATTGGCTAGTAGTATTGGGTCATAACCCAGAGAACGAAATAACTATCCATGAGTCTACACTGAGACACAGAAATAACAGAATAGATGGGAAGAGAAAACTCTCTGATGAAAAATTCCAAATGATTCACGCTAATTCTCCACCCTCAGCAAGGTGGAACACAATGTCCACTTCTTAAATGTGGGCCGTACAGAGTGACTCTTCCAAAGAGGACAGCATAGGGGCGCCTGGGTGGCTCAGTCGGTTAAACATCTGCCTTCGGCTCAGGTCATGATCTTCAGGTCCTGGGATCCAGCCTGGGATCAAATCATGTTCCCTGCTCAGTGGGGAATCTGTTTCTCTCCCTCCCTCTCTGCTCTCCCCCCTGTTCATCCTCTCTCTGTCTCTCTCAAATAAATTAATAAAATCTTAAAACACACACACACAAAGAGGACAGTTCAGAAATGGAGAAAGAGAAGAGGAACTTCAGAGTGGAAACAACTGACCACCTCAGCCATGGGATCAAGGTCAGCATCAACTGTGACGGGCACACTGACAGTATGTACCCTTGACAGCACATAATGAAAATGGCATTGCTCCTCTGTGGTCTTCCTCTCCCGTCAGCCAGTCTAACTGGAGAAAAACACCGCACAAATTAAGACAGAGGGACAAAAACCCTGAGCGATTCTCATCTAAACTGTCCATGTCATCAAAAGCAAAGTCGGAGAAATGGTCACAACCAAAGGAGCCTAAGGGGACATGGCAACGAAATGTAACGTAGGACCCTAGATGGGCTCGGGAAATGGACATTAAGGGAAAACTGAGGAAATCTGAATAAAAAATGAACATTAGCTAATAATAATAATAATAATAAAATTGGTTGGTTAATTGTCATAAATGTACTATGGTAATGTAAGACGTTAATAACAGGGAAAACTAGGTGTTGGGCATATGGGAACTTCTGTACAATCTTTGCAATAAATCTGTAAATATAAAATAGAATGGTGCTAAAATTAAAAGTTTATTTAAATAATTTTTTAAGATTTAAAAAAAATTTTTAAGTCATCTCTATACCCAATGTGGGGCTCGAACTCCCATCCCTGAGATCAAGAGTCACACATTCCACCAACTGGGGCCAGACAGGCGGCCCTAAAAAATTTTTTTGACCATGAGCTGATGAATGGATAAATATGTGGTACATGTACATATGGGATGGAATATTAAGGAATACCGGAATATTATCCAGCCATAGAAAGGAAATCCTGCCATTTGCAATAGCACGGACGGACCCTGAGGGCATTGCGCTAAGTGAAATGAGCCATCAGAGAAAGACAAATACTGTGTGATCTCACCCACATCTGGGATCTAAAAAAGCCAAACTCAGATACAGAGAGTAGAGTGGTGGTTACCAGGGACCGGGGGACAGGAGACGTGGGATAGAAACTTCCAGTTGGAAAGCAAATGCATTCTGGAGATCCAATGTACCGCGTGGTGATTACAGCTAATACTGTGTCGTGTACTTGATCGTCGTCAACGAGGAGGTATTAAATGTTCTCACCCCAAAAAATAAATGGTAATTAAGTAACAAAGAGGGGTTAGCTAGTCATCTTGCAATATATAAATGTATCAAGGCGACCTGTGGCACGACTTAAACTAACCCAATATTCTGGGTCAATTACATCTCAGGAAAGCTGGGGGAAAACTAAAAAAGAAAAACAAAGGTAGACCCAATGATTGGTTGATTGATTGATTCAAAGGAAGCTCATGGAGCCCAACATGGGGCTTGAACTCACAACCCTGAAATCGGGACCTGAGCTGAGATCAAGGGTCAGATGTTTAACCGACTAAGTCAACAGAAACAATTTTTTTTTAAGTTTTTTTTTTTTAATTTGACAGAGAGAAATCACAAGAGAGGCAGGCAGAGAGAGAGGAAGGGAAGCAGGCTCTCTGCTGAGCAGAGAGCCCGATGTGGGACTCGATCCCAGGACCCTGAGATCATGACCTGAGCCGAAGACAGCGGCTTAACCCACTGAGCCACCCAGGCGCCCAACAGAAACAATTTTTTAAAGAAAAAGAAAATAATTTTTTAAAGAAAAAAGAATATGAGGAAGAGATTGCCTTATTAATACATATTATAAAACCAAATAATGACTATAATATGCTCTTGGCACAGAGTTGCCATATAACAAAACAGAATGGGAAGCCCAGATAAATTCTTAATAGATAAAGTAATTTGCGATAAAGGCAGATCCAAATAAATGAAAGAAAAAAACAACAACAAAAAAAGAGGATTGTTTGATAAAATGTATCTGAACAATGATCCCATTCCTGGAAGAATTACATTAGATTATTTTTTACACCAACATTTTAAAAAAATTTCAGGTTAAATATTTAAATATAAGGAGAAAACCAGTAGAAAAAACTAAAACATGTACCTAACTGATTTTGGGATTGGGGGGCGGGGAAGTCCTTCTAAGCGTGTAGGTGAGGAAATTACAAAGGGAAAAAAAGTCAATAGATTTTGCTACATACACATTTAAAATTTCAGACCACCAGGAAAAAATAAATAGATAAATAAGTAATTTCAGACCGCTGGGAATCACAAACAATACTAAAAGGCAACAATCAAGAAAACCACTAACCACATAACAAAAAAACAGTCAATAGCATCAATATGAAAGTCCTCATACTGACTGATAAGAAAACTACTAAAACCCTAACAGGAAAACAATAAAGTCACTGACAATTTGCAAAAGAAGAAATTCACACCAAAAATTAAAATCTAGTGAACATTTGAAAATGCACTGAAACAGAGTGCCTGGGTGGCTCAGTCATTAAGCATCTGCCTTTGGCTCAGGTCATGATCCCAGGGTCCTGGGATCGAACCCCACCTCAAGCCCCACGTCGGGCTCTCCGCTCCGCGGAATGCCTGCTTCTCCCTCTCCCCCTGGTTGTGTTCCCTCTCTCACTGTATCTCTCTCTGTCAAATAAATAAATAATTTTTTTTAAATGAAGAAAGAAAATGCACTGAACTTCCCTAGAAATTTCAATATTTTCCGTCTTTTGAATTAGGAGGGAAAAAATGTTTTTTATCTTAAATTCCCGGTGTTGGGGACGGCTGCTCTGAAGCTGTCCCTCGGAAGTTTCCGGTAGAAGTTGAAACTCTTCAAACACTTTGGAAAACAAATTGAAGCATTGCCTAGTGTGTTAAAAATGGCCTAGGAAGATTCAAGAAGCTTAACCCTGAAGAAAAACCAATCAGAGAGAAAGATTTGCACATGAGAGTGATTTTGCAACATCTTAACAATGAAAACCTGAAAATGGGCTACATTTGCAGCCAGAATGAAACCATTGACAAAATGTTCACTTTCTGGTTGGAAACATACCACTTTTTTTCATTTAAAAACTAAGGATATTTCCAAAGCACCGGTCCTGGTTTCTCTCCGAATACTTGCAGTCCAGAGCCACTGACCGTGCCCCACGAAGACTGGTCCTTGGGGTTTAGGATGGGGTTTTCCTTTAAGAAAGCCCTCTTTGCCTTCAGCCTTGGGGGCTCGACAGTCAGCTAAAACCCCTGGTTCTGAAGTTCCTCTTCCATGAAAGGGAATTCCACTGGCCGATTCAAACCTAAACCACAGTCCAATCCCTGCTCGGAACCCCTCAGTGGCGGCTCACAGCCCATAGAAGGAAATCTAAGTGCTCCAAACCCCCAGGCCTGACGTCAGAGCCTGGACCATCTTGCCTTTCCCGCCTCCCCATTTCTCTCCTCCTACGCTCCCCCCAGCACCTGTCCACACATGCCGGCCACTCCCTAGCAAGCTCCATGTGCTCAGGGAGCCCACCACCCTGCTGCCTTGCCAGCACCGAGCATCCACCAGGCAGATACTCAAAAGCTGTGTTCGAACCCTGCCCCAACATTGCTTCGTCCTCGGAGAAACTTTGGTCAGCGCCCTCCCTTGCTGACCCGTAGTCAGGAGCTGGTACCGGAGCCAGCATGTGACACATTCTACTCGCCACCTGGCCTGTCCCCAGCGGGATGGCTGCCCCTTGCAGGGAAGCCTGCCCGCCTTCACACTGGGAGCCTAACAAAGGCTGTGCACGCAGAACCCGTTCACTAAACACAGAGGTGTCCCTCTGCACTTGGACTGGATGGTCTGGGGAACAGGGCAGGAGGACTGGCGATTTTGACTCATAGAGGATGCAGTGAAGGTCAGAGAGTTGCACACCAGCTAGGCATCCGGAGAAGGGAGAAAACGCTGGGGGATATGAGCTTCAAGGGAGCCCACAGTTGGGGGGGCAGGGGGGACAGCCCTCAGGAGCCCCAGCCTTGGCCTGGGCCCCGGGACACTAAATCTGACCCCAGCAGGCTGCTCTCCTGCCCTGCGACTGCAGCCAAGCATTTTGGAGACAAATGTGGGTTATGAATCAGAAGTGACATCACCCTGGCAGGTGGCTTTGGGTAAGCCCCATCCGAGACCTGAGCCTCAGTTTCTCCATCTGTAAGAGAAAGGGGTGAACTGATCTCTCAGCTCTTTCGGTGTGGTGTCTTTGGAAGCCCAAGAATGATCCAGAAAGGACTGGGGGAGGGGGGTGGAGGGTGACCTGTGTCTGAACTGAAGCCCCACAACACACCCCACACCCTTCAGCTTCACAACCCCCTCTCCCAGCCTTATTGCCCTGACCAGGAGATAGAAGCTATCCTTTCCTTCCCAAAAATATTTTTCTAGACCTGCCCACCAGCCTCTGGGCTTTGAGCCGCAGAGCCCTATAAAACCCAGAACTCCTGGAAGCAAAAAGACCTCCGAACCCAGCCTGAGGACTGCACCAGATTAAATCACACCCACAGTTGCCCATTTTGCAAAAACGGTCATGCTGTTGTGATTAATAAAGGCAGCTTCTTCTAAAAACGCTTACTGTCTCACATAGCCTTGGTTCAATGCGTGTTTTCTCAGCCTGAGGCGCTCTGTAGTACCACTTTGCAAGGAATCTGCCATTTTTATTTCATGTTCTTTACTTTTTACATTTTTTACTTTTTGTAAAAAGTAACGCTATTGTTCTTGATAGAGAGGCGGCTGGATGGAGAGACGTTCAATAAAGCAGACAGTAAAATATTCATCCCAGGATCCGGGTGGCGGGCAGACAGGTGTTCAATGTACTTCCCTCCCTCCCCCCATTTTGCTGGAAGCCTGACATTTTTCATCAAAAACTGCTGGCGAAAAAGCCGCCCTGCTCTTCAGAAGGTCGGAGGTCTGCGGCGGTGCTCGGCAGCTGTTTCCCTGACGCTCCCTCCGCACGGGGTCCTGCCCCTAACACTGAGTCGAAACGCTAGCGGCTGCGAGGGGACCCGGCCGTGAGAATCGGGGAGGTGGAGGCCACCTGGACGAGCTGCGGTTTTCCCAGGGAAAACAGGTCAGGGGTAAATCGAGGCAGGAGTGGGTCTCTGCCTGCCTCTGGGGGCTCTTTTGGCCTCTGAAGCCTGTACTGGGAGCAAATTCTAAGAATTAACAAAAAGTAAAAACGCAAACGCTGCACAGCCCATCACTGCCAAGCCCTATGCACGAACGTGTCTCAGCGAGTGTGGGGGACAGTTTCTCCCCAGGTTTCGTCCATGAGGAAGGCGAGGCTCGGGAAGGTGAGGTCACCTGCCGAAGTCACACAGGTGTGGCGACCCAGCATCCGAACTCGGCGCCCGCCGCTCTCGGTCGCTAGCCCGACTGCGCGCCCCGCTACCCCCGGAGGCGCGGGAGAGGGAGAGACGCGAGGCCCCCGGGGCCAGCAAGGGGCGGCTGCCCCAGGCGCGGGGTCCGCGGGCGCGAATGTGTCGAGAAGGCGCCCCCGCCCGGCGGAACAGTGTACGGACGTCCAGGTGCGCCCCGGGCGCGATCGCCGTCGGGGTGCGGGTGAGCGCCCCAGGCCAGGGCGCCCGGGGTGGCGGGGGGAGGGGGACGCGGGGACGCTACCTGGGTCGTGGAAGGGCACCAGCGCGTAGTTGGCGATGGCCTGGCTGCGGCGGCTCAGGCTGCTCTCCAGGATGCGCGAGGCGCCGTCGAGCACCTGCATCAGGTCGTCCCACATGGAGCCTGTGACATCGAAGACGATGGCCAGGGTGGCGTCCCCCGTGGGAAGGGGCAGCGCGGGCCTGGACTCGCCGACCACCGCCGCCGCCGCCGCGGAGACGGCCAGCAGCAGCGGCAGGAGCGGCGCGCGGGGCATCGTGCTCCGCGGGGGCGACCGGCGGCGGCCGCAGCGGTGGAGGCGCGCGGGTCGCAGCGAGCGCGACGGTCCCGGACTCCCAGCGGCCGCCCAGCGCGCAGCGGCAGCGCGGCGTCTCGCTTGCTCGGGCCGGGGCGTGCGGGACGCGGGCTCGCGGCGGGTCCCCCTGCTGGGAGCGCGGGGCGGGTCCTAGAGCCCACCCCGTTCAGGGTCACGGCCCGCCTCCTCCGCTCCCCCCACCGTGACTCAAATTTTCCCGGCCCCGCGGTTCGCCAGTCCAGACCCGAGGTTAGCGGAGGACGCGGGGCGGACGGCAGTGGGGAGCTGGGGCGGCGGCCAAGGCGGCGAGGGCTGGGGACGCGCGGGACGCCGCGGACACCTGCGCCTCCCGCCGAGGGCGCGCCCCGCTGTGGGGGTGGAAGAGGGAGGGGCGACGCGACGGCCCCTGTCCCGGAGCACCGGCCACAGCTGGCCTTGGCTTTTGCTGCTCTCCCCACCCATCCCCCTAAACAGCCCCCCAGCCCGACACACAGAGACATTAGAAGGTCTTTTCTTTCCACAGGGGGTCTGTGCTTCCCAAGTACTGCAATTATTAGGGTCATAACCAAGCACCCTAAGCTGAGCACCTACTACGCGCTAAGCGTGTTTACATAGTTATTATTTCCTCCCGTGCTGGCTGCAACCCTAGAGGGAAAGCACTAACACTAAACCCATTTTACAGATGGACAAACTGAGGTCAGTCAGCAGCAAACTGATGGGAAGTCATTTGCCCAAAGTCACTCAGCTCTCAAGCGGCGGAGACAAGACTAGAAGCCATAGTTAGAGAGATTCCAAAGCTCCTGGGTTCTGCTGGCTCCCCTAAGTGTTGCAAGACATTGTCAGGAGTCACCTGGTGACTCTGGGCAATGCTTCCCCTCTGCCCAGCTGCCTCACCAGATCCCATGTCTGCATGAGGGTTACAGGGCACGTGTGACGGGCTGTTGGTGCTGCCTGGGGACCCCCTCCCTCAAAGAGCTCCCTTCTGTCCCCACCGCTCATCCCAGGCTGCGCTCTCGTGGCCTGTCGCTATGCCTCTCTCCTCACTGGCTATGAGGCCTCTGAGGGCAAGGCTTTGTCTTGGTTCCCCCAGTTAGCTCCCAGTTCCCAGCCCAGTCCCTGGCACAGGGAGGGAACTCACTAAGTGCTGCCTGAAGAGATAAGAGAGAGTGAGCCTGCCTGGTTTGGAGAGCCATGGGAGAGAGGGCGGCTCGCTCCCCACCCCAGTCCCGCCCCCGAGAGAACCATGCTCACAGGACAGGGACAGCAGCCCCCTAGACACAGCGAAGGGCTTTGGGTCTATAACTGGTTGTTGTTATGGGGCGGGGGGATTTCTCCAGCCCCTGCCCCTTCACACCCTGCAACCAGGAGGAAGTCGCCCCCTCCCAACCCGTACGTCCTCCTTCCCCTTCGGTCTCAGCTCAGGTCCCATCTCTGAGGCTGCTTCGGTGACCCCACAGTCCCTTGTCTGACCCCTTGTCCCGGCACGGACCACATGATCACCAGGTCATGTCGTGTCTGTAGGTCTGTCCCTTCAACCCCGAACTGTGAGCCCCGTGGCAGCAGAGACCCAGTGCCTGGCACACTCCAGGTGCCCGAGGAAGGTCGGTCACCTGAATGGGTCACCTGAATGGGTCAGCTTCTAGCCAGGCACTGGCAATGGTGGGGGGGCACGGGGGCGGCGTCCCTGGGTGTGTTCAGGGACTCGCTGCTAGACCAGGGCAAGGCCCCTGTGTCAGAAGGGCTGGGGTCCAGGACAGAGGATCTTCACGGAGCTCACTGGCTCACAGGGTGTGGTGGGAGCCAGGTGCCCCGGGGGCGCACGAGAGTAGAACTCATGGCCATGTTCACCGGAAGTCGAGTCACCTGCACTTCTGAACACTGGCTCTTTAAATCTCCCTGGGCTAAGGCGGTGATTGGCCCCAGAGCCTGGGCAGGACTGGCCCAGCTGTTGGAGAGAGAAGAGAGGCTCCAGCTGTGGAAAAGCAAAGGCGAACAGGAGCCAGGATCAGGCAGGGCTCACAGACAGTGACATTTCAGGCACAGTGTGGGGAGCTTTGGGAACAAACAACTCCTCCAGTCATTCACTCCAGGGACATTGACTGAGCCTAAGCTGGGTGCCAGGCGCTCTGCTAGGCACTGTTGGGGGAGAGGGGACATACAGATGCAGAAGACATGCTTCCTACCCTGGGGAGAAGAGCCAAGTAAACAAATAATTCTAAGTCAATGACATAGCGCTAATAGAGGAATTACCAAGAGCTTTGGGAGCTCAGAGGAAGGAGGAGTTGAGCCTAAGGGGTCACTGGAGGTCACAGAGTGAGCCTGAGAAGGCTTGAAGAACAAGAAGGGAAGTGCATTAGGGGAGCGGGAACAGCATGTGCAAAGCGGGGGCGGGTGGGCGGGGAGGCACGAGACACCCACTGCTAACCCCACGTGTCGGGAAGGTGATGGCAGAGGAGGGGTCCCAAAGGACCTTAAATGGTTTGCCAAGAGCGTAGGATTTCTCCAAAGGCACTGGGGCAGGGAAGCAACCTGGCCCAATTTGCATTTCAGAAAGGTCACAGCGCAGAAGTTCAGAGGGGAGAACTTGCAGACACCAAGAAATTATAAACCTACTCCCCCAAGGACGTGAGAGCAGAGCTGACCCCAAGGAGAACAAGATGCTTCTCCTTGGGCTGACCCCAAAGGCATGTGGGGTCATGGGTTTGAGTCCTGAAATAGCCTTGTGAACTTGACCAAGGCCCTCCCCCTCTCTGGCCCTTGGTTTCCCCATTTGTAAAATTATTTGAGATGGAGGGGGGCTAACAGGAGGACCTCCGATGGTTCTTGCCACCCCTACCAGGAATCGCTTGGAGGCACAGGAAGGATTCGAGAAAAGGTCTGAGCTCATCAAGACAAAGCCTCCCCACCTGCCATGGGAGAGAGCCTGGGGGGGCACCTGTCATTCTATCTGGGGTGGCCAGGTTTACTGCCCCAAGCATGGGCCTCTCCAGGTCCTCAGTTCTGAGCAAGAATGTAACTATGGTCACTTCAACTGAGCAAATCCCCGGTTCCCAGCAAGAGCACTGAAGGCCCAGAGGAAACAACCCAGCCTTATCAATCAATTTCCATCCCACCATCTTGACATTCCAGGCCACCTGGGAGCCCGCATTTTTGAACTTCAGATAATCCACATTTTTTCCCTATTTCCAGAAGGAGCGGTCTCAGAGGAACTGTTTTTGTTTCCTAACATAACCACATGTTTGCTGTGGAGAGCGCCGTGGGCCTGGCCCGTCCACTTGCAGGAAGCGTGCGCTGTTACTGCTCACCCCACCGCCCTCTGCCTTGGCTTGGCCATCCAGTCCCGTCCACTGCGTCTACACTGGGGATCCAAGACCAGATGGGGGGCTGGATCAAAACCTAGGCCTCTGGACACTTGGCCGGTCAAAGAAAAGTGGCCCCTCCCTACCAGTGGGCCTTCCTTATGCTTCCTTTTGTCCCACTCCCTAAATCCATCCTAGTGGGACCAAGTTAGAGTCTCCGATTTTTCACCAGCACCTCTCCTCTCATCCCAGCCAGCCCTTCTCCTGAGGGGCTCTGCCCTGTTCCTCTGAAGCAGTGAAAACACCAATGATGGAGAGCATTTGGCCAACCTTCACCCAGTGTCAGACACTGCAGGACTGGGGGGGGGCGGGGCGGGGCACGGCGGGGGAGGGCTTGGACTTGAGTTTCAGACACTTAACACCTTTGAAATGCTGAAGCGTCCTATCCCACCCATGTTCAACCAAAATTCCCCAGGACAAAATTGAAAAGAAACAACCTGTAGACAAGCAAATGGGCTGCCCGTTGCTCTGCGGACAGAGGCCCAGGGCCCTGAGAAGTCAAAAGTCTCAAAGCCTTGTTCCTTTATTCTGGGGAGGAATAGAAGAATTCAGTGAGGGCCCTGGAGGGCAGGGCCAGCAGGGAGTGTGAGCTACCGAGGAGAAGGAGAAGAGCCAGGAAGTTAGAATCTGCACAACGGCCAAGGGCTCCAAGCAGCCAGGCCCTTGAGTGATTTACGGCTGAATCCAATCCTTCTAAGGAACCAGCCTCCAAATCACATGTGCCAGAAGGAATGGTTTGAGACTGTCCCAAGAAATACTTAGCAGCTCAAGAGACACGGAATCTCTTGCCCATCCCCATGTTTTCAAGAACAAATAATGAAATGAGCTTGACCGGAGCCAAGAGCTCTGAGACTCGATCCCCACCCCCCAGGCCTCTGGATGGAGCTCATGTGCCACCGAGCCACTGACGCTGTCATCAGGGCAGAAGCAGCCGGTCTCATTGGCAGCTCACTGTGCTGTGCACTGAGCCTCGTTGTCATTTATGGCCATCATGTCCCCTCTGTCATTGTCATCAGTGGCTGGCAAGAATACCCAGAATGAGTTGAGGTTTACTGTCTGTCCCTTTTAATTTTTTGTTCTTTCTATCTATCTATCTAACTCATAATTTAAAATTCCACTGAAGTGTTTCATACATTTTGACACAAACCGTTGACTTCTTACCCCAAAGTCTTTCCCTCCTCCTTCCTGGAAAGCTTGGCTTTCCCCACCTCCACCCCCTGGTTTCCTAATTCAGGATCAAAACCCAGTGTGTCTACACTTCTTCCATGTGACTTGAGGAAAAATGACACTTTCCCCTCTCCAAGAGAAATCCTGATGGGATAGGTCATCCTGTGGTCCCACTCTTCTTGCCATACACTAGGCTGGGAAGGGGCATTTGATGCCGTTCTAGCTAATGAGACATTAAAGGAACATGAGTTACTGTCTCCCCAGAGTCAGAGGACTTACGCTACCTGACTTGCAGTCTTAATCCTAAACAACAGGAATGAAGATGGTATAACATAGGCAAAAAGAAAGATGAAGAGGCCAATAGGACAGAAAAGAGCCCAGAAATAAATCCACACCTACATGGGCAATTGATTCTTGACAGAGGTGCCAGGGAGGAAAGGAAAGTCTTTTTCAGCTAATGGTGTTGGAACAATTAGATAACTGCCTGGAACACCCAACGGTCCTGGATCCCTACCTCACACCATATGCAAAAGTTAATTTGAAAAGATTCATTGGCCTGAGTGTACGAACTAAACCATAAATCTTCTAGAAAAAGAGTCACAAAGAAGGAGGAGTCCTTCTTCCATTTGTTATCATGTCTGCCTAGGATCCCTGGAACTTTGCAGCCTGAAACCATGAGAAAGCCAACCTGATGGAAGAGAGCTTTGGAGCAGTCCCACGTGTGGCTTTCTCAACATGTGTGATAACACATTTTTTCCTGGTTAAGCCAATTGCATTGTATTCTCTGTTAATTGCAGCCAAAATTGTGCTCACGGAGCCATGCTTATCCTTTCGATTTTCCCTCATATATATGGTGTACAACTTTACACTACTATTTCTACTAGGGCAGCAAAGAAACCAAGTGCTAGGATCATCATGAGTAGTTTTAGGGATTATCAAACAACTTTCCTAGACCTAGGTTTCTTCTTATGCATTGACTTTGAACTCCAGCTCTTGGGCCGGGTGCCAAGATACCCTGCAGCAGAGAGCTGCAGAAAAGTGACCCACAAGAAAATGTCCCCCAAGTACAGAGACTGCATGTGACTCTCATTCAGAGCCCCAAGTCCTAGCACAGCCCCTGGCTCAGTAACGAAGTGTTGTGCAGATGGACGACTGAACGGGAAAATCTGAGCCCTCCCACTCACTGTTTTATAAACCCACAAACTTAATCAGTACAATTAAGTTCCTTAAGCTCTATCCTTTACTAAGTCCCCTTAATTTACACTCTCCCGTTATTTGAAAAATTTCCCCCAGGTGTTTGAAGAACATGGTCAGAATTGGACAGTCTTTTGTTGGGGACAGGGTCATGAAAGAACAAGGCCCCCAAATCAGGACCCTTCCTGCCACAGCGGGTTCCCCTCCTATCAGGCCTAAGTGCCCACCATGAGTACCATTTCTTCCATGTTTCATGGCAAAGGATTTGCCAGTATTTGCTACAGAAGGCCCCTGAGATACAGCACTTGGCTCAGAGAAGGTAAGCCTAGCCCTTTCTCATTGGTCTATCAGCTTGGATTGTTCAGCAGACCAGCTCTTGTCAAACAGAAGATTCTGAGAGCCTGTCTCTAAGGCAATGGGAGGGAAGCATGACAGCCAAGAAAAATCACGGCTGAGCATTGAAAGATGCCAGGTCAAGGAGAGCAGGGCAATGGGGACATTAGGTGGGGCGGCTGCTGTGAACGTTTGGCATTTCCTCATAAAAATCAAACATGGAATTACAATGTGGTCCAGCATGTCCACTCCCAGGTATAGACCCCAAAGAATTGAAAACAGGTGTTCAAACAAGAACTCGCACACCCGTGTTCATAACAGCATAAACCCCGATAGCCAACAGGGGGAAACAATCCAGATGTCCATCACAGACGAACAGATCAACAAAATCTGGTCTTTCCAAACAACAGAATATCATGTAGCAATAAAGAGGAATTGCTGACATAGGTAGGCCACAGCGTGGATGAACTTTAGAAACATGATATTAAGTAAAAGAAGCCAGACACAAAAGGCCACAGATTGTCTGGTTCCATTCATACGGGGTCACAAAAACAGAATCTGGAAAGATCCAGAATATGAACTAGGCAAATCCATGGAAACATAAAGCAGACAGGTGGTTGGCTAGAGCTGGGGTATGGGAGAGAGATGGGCAGTGACTGTTTAGTGGGTATGGGGTTTCTTTTGGGGTGATGAAAATGTTCTGGAATCACCAGCAAAAACAATTTATGTGTACATATATTTAAATAAAATAAGCAAAGGAAAAAAAAAGAAAATGTTCTGGAATCAAATAGTGTTGATGATTGCATAGCACCGTGCATGGACTAAAGTCACTGGATTGTATACTTTAAAATAATTAAAATGGTGAATTTTATGTTAGGTGTATTTCAACACACACACACACACATGAGAAGAGGCAGGATGTGGATGTCTGGGGAGGACGGGTGGAAAACCAAACTAAGGCTTCTGTATGACCAGGGGATCTGTGGAAGCCAGCTCTGGTGACACCGAGCCCAGCCCCCGCAGGGGGGAGCGGGGGATTCTCCCACTGCGGGGAGCCCCGCCGCCCAGCCTCCTTTACCTTCCTGCCAATTCAATTTCCCCCCGGGAAATCTGCACGGAAGGATCCCTAGTGTCATGGAGGTGATGTCCATCAAAGAAACAGATCGATCTGACAATTGAGGCGGGACAGCTGACCTTTGATGAAAGCAGAGAATTGCAAAAAAAGGAATCAGATTAAAGATGTTTAAATCCATAGTGCCTGGAGCTGCTTCCCAAGAAACCCCACTTGGAAAATCTGAGGGAGAGAAATGATGCGTTCCAGCCCAGACATCAAGCCATGACCTTCTTAGCATGAAGAGAGGCTGCGTGCCAAGTGGCAAGATTTATGGGGCAGACTCTTTGCGAAAGGAGATCTATTACCTCTCATTTGACATTTAGTGAAAAACAGACTTACAAGGCAGGAAGGAAGGCCTGGCCAGGCAGGGACAGCCGTGTGAGCTGCAGCCCCCTCATTCTCAGGCTTGCTCCCGCCTGGTTAGCACCAGGTGAAATTCTCTAGCTCACCCGTGAGCGCCCAACAGCTGCTTACATCAGCAAAAGTCAGCTTCCGTGGCCTACAGTTAAGAACACAGACCCATTCCTTCTGGTAGCTTCCTACAGACTTCCCCCAGGGACAGGATGGTCTCCGGAGCCAGGCTGAACTAATCCTACTGTCCCAGCCCTCCAGCTGCAGGGATTGGTCTGGAGATGGACATGTGACCCCAGGAGAACCAATCAACGTCCTTCCCTGGGATGTTGCTACTGGGGAAGAATCTTGTTTCTGGGGTGTTGGGACTCCAAGACTTCCGGTGGGAGGATGGCTACAGCCTGTTCCCCACTCCTTCGGGAGGAGACCATCCCAGTAGGAGACAGCAAAACCAGCAGAGAGCAGGAGAGAGAAACCTGACATCCTTCAAGTCCCTGCTTCCCCCGCACCGTCTGTGGTGTGATGATGCACTTTGGTAAGTCCCCCTTTCTTGCTCAGGCGTCTTTGGATTGGGTTTCTGCTATTTACAATAAAACCCTAAATATTGAAGGTGGAGAAATTGGTGCTTTATTCAGGAAATGGCCTCGTGGGCTGATGTTTCTCTTGAACTAGCAGCTGACTTACAGTTAGTTAAAAGCAGCAGAATCCCCGAGAATGGAAAGACCACGGGCAGAGCGGGCCAATAATAGTCAGTCAGCAAACATTTAATGAACATCTTCTTAAGGCTGGGTCCTTCCGCTGTCTGTAAAATGATCTGGTATCCCGCAAGCTCTGATTATTGCGAGGTATAGCAAGCTATTGTTAGCAAGGGTCCTTGTGTCTCCTTCCCATTTACAGGGAGGAGGGACGGAGAGGGCAAGACGGGTGGGGTGTAGGACAGGCTGTTTCCCCTTTTCCTCCGAACATCTCCAATTAAGACCTCACCCCAAGTGGTCCCTCCCAGCTCTGTGAACTTGAAAAAGAGGAAAATATATTTTTTGATGTAACCAGGAAACTGTGCTCACTGAGGGAGTTGATGACCTGCTCTTGGAGGAAGCGGTTGGCTTGGAACACAGTATCACCGTACTGAAGGAGTTCCCTGACTTCCAGCTGGTAACGTTCTTGCCAAGTCTCCCCTGCTGGCACGGGGACCACAAGCCTGTGCCTTCTGGGACTAGAAAGGAGAGAAAAGCTACCGCCCCAAGCTCCTGTATGGTGCCCCCCAAATTAATGCATTGAGTTTGACTGCTTGGCCTTGGTCTGACCTTCAGATCAGCTCAGCAAGACATCAGAGCCAGAAGAAATACAAGTGCAACTCGAAGGTATCAGTCAAGTCAGTCCTTATGGAAGATTTGGAGGTGTTATCAAAGGGGCGATAACACAATGCCCACTCTGCTCTCGAAAAGTCCCCTTTCCACATGTCCCCAAAGGTGTCCCCTTCACAGCTGCACCTCCAAATTTTTCTACTCCTCTCCCTCACTGCAGTGCCCCTCTCTCTTCCAATCCATCATCTCCTCCCTCCGATAGGATTGAGCCCTTTTTATTTTATTTTGTTTTGTTTTATTTTAGTTTCATTTAGTTTTTATTTATTTGAAGTAATCTCTACACCCAAAGTGGGGCTTGAACTCAGGACCCCAAGATCAAGTGTAGTATGCTCTACTGACTGAACTAGCCAGGCATGCCAGCAGTAAGCCCTTTTAAATTTTTTTTTCAAGATTTTATTTATTTCTTTGACAGACAGAGATCACAAGTAAGCAGAGAGGCAGGCAAAGAGAAGGGGGTAAGCAGGCTCCCCGCTGAGCAGAGAGCCTGACGAGGGGCTTGATCCGGGACCCTGGGATCACGACCTGAGTCGAAGGCAGAGGCTTTAACTCACTGAGCCACCCAGGCATAATTTTTAAAAATGCAAATTAACTTAGCCCCTTTAGACTTGTCCCTACTTCACCTATCACCCCCATCAGCCCACAGAATTTCAGGGAAGACAACAAAATGTTCATTAGGAGGTCAAGGAGGGGGAAAAGCACTGAACGCACAGCTTCCACCAGCCTTCTCCCTGCAACAATGTCATAAGAAGAGCATAAGAATAAGTAAGTTCTAGGCGTATGTGTGTTTGGATGTACATAGGTCATGTCTGGAAACCAACCATTAACCATGAGCTCTCCCTTAGGGAGCATGGGGACCGGTGTGTTTCAAATTCATGTGCATCCGCCTCCTAACATGGTGCAATGAAGGACACCAGTGCAGCCGTGAGGACGCAGCCCTTTGGAGACCAGGCTATCTTGTTCCCCAAGTGTCATCTTGTCCCCTCTTGGACAAACTTCTACATGCAGTGGCAGCTTCTCTCCACAGTGGATCGAGCTAGTAAATAGAAAAGCCACAAGGAGACAGACGAGCTGAGCACCACCCTCAACCACCTGTCTCTGACATACAGAGAACATTCCCCCCAACAATATGAGAATACACGTTCTTCCCACCTGCAGCCGGGATGAGGACCAAGATACACTGTGGCCTGGGTCATCACAAACCTTCACCAATTTAAAAGAATTAGAGTACACAAAGTGTGTCCTCTGACCCTCATGGCATTAGACTAGAAATCAAGTAGGAAAATGAAATGACAGTATGTCAAACTATTTGGGATGCCCAAAAAGCCAGGGCAAGTTTACAGCATTAAATGCTTGTGTTGGAAAAAAACCAGGGTCTCAAATCAATAATCTAGGCTTCCCCTTTAAGAAACTAGAGAAAGAAGTTCAAAATAAATACAAAGCATAAAGAAGGAAACAGAGATTACAGCTGAAAGCAAGGATCTTGAAACCAGAAAAATCAGGGGAAAGAAAGTCCATGAGACCAAAAGCTGGTTCTCTGAAAAGATCAATACAATTAATAAACTGTCAGCAAACCGACAAAGACGAAAAGAGAAAAAAAAATTGTCAATATGAAGAATGAAAGAAGGGATATCACCATTAGCCACACAGACATTAGAGAGATAACAAGGTAAAAAAACAACTGTGTGCTTGGGGCACCTGGATGGCTCAGTGGGTTAAGCCTCTGCTTTCCGCTCAGGTCATGATCTCAGGGTCCTGGGATCAAGCCCCACATCGGGCTCTCTGCTCAGCAGGGAGCCTGCTTCCCCCTCTTTCTCTGTCTACTTGTGGTCTCTCTCTCTCTGTGTCAAATAAATAAATAAAATCTTTTAAAAAAAAAAAAAAGAACAACCATGTGCTCATAAACTCGATAAGGACCATGAAATTAGCAAGTTCCTCAAAAACAATCAAAACTCCACTGAGGTGAAACAGTTAACCGGATTCATCCTATAACTAATCAAGAAAATGGGACTGCCTGGGTGGTACAGTTGGCTGAGCGTTCCTCTCTTGGTTTCATCTCAGGTTGTGATCTCAGGGTCATGGGATCGAGCCCCATGTCTGGCTCCCCGCTCAGCATGGAGTCTGCTTGAGGATTCTCTCTCTCCCTCTGCCCCTCCCACCACGTTCTCTCTCTCTCTCAAATAAATAAATAAATCTTAAAAAAATAAAAATAAAAAATAAATGAAGTGAATCTGTAGCTTGAGAACCTTCCAAAAAGGAACACTTCTTGTACAGAAAATTTACTGGTAATCATACCAAATATTTAAGGGGGGATGGGGGGGATTCTTCCCAATAAAAGAAAAGGGAACATTTTGGTATCAGGATTACCCTGAGACCAAAACCAGATAAATATATGCAATAAACGGAAATACAAACCAATATTTCTCATGATAGATGCAAAAATCTTCAACAACATTTTAGCAAACCAAATTCAGAAAATAAAAAAATACACCAAGACCAAGTGAGGGTAATCCCAGATATGCAATATTCAGTATTTGCTAGCAGTCTGTGTAATCTACCATATGAAGAAAAAGTACATGATCAGGGGCACCTGGGTGGCTCAGTGGGTTAAAGCCTCCGCCTTCCACTCAGGTCGTGATCCTGGGGTCCTGGGATCAAGTCCTGCATCAGGCTCTCTGCTCGGCGGGGAGCCTGCTTCCTCCTCCCTCTCTCTGTCTACTTGTGATCTCTATCTGTCAAATAAATAAATAAAGTCTTTTAAAAAAAGTACATGATCAAATCAATTGATTCAGAAAAAGAATTTCACAAAATTCAATATCCATTCATGAAAAAAACTCTCAGCAAATAGGAATGGAAGCCAATTTACTCAAACTGATGATCTAGAAAAAACTGCGGCTACCATCAGACTTAGTGGTGAGAGACTGAACAGCCTCCCCCTAACACTGGGAACAAAGGAAAATATATCCACTCACACCCCTCCTTTCCAACATCGTATGGGAAGTCCTAGTCAGTGTAGCAAGGCAAGGAAAAAAGGTAGGGGCTGATTACAGACTGGAAAGGAAGAAATAAAACTGTCTCTCTTTTCAGATGACTTGACTGTCAGGATAGGAAAATCCAATAAATTTACCTCCCAAAAATCACAGAACTGGTCTGTGAGTTTACCAAGGAAGCAGAATCAAGGTCAACACACAAAAATCCATCTTATTTCTATCTACGAGTAAATGAACAATCAGAAATCAAAAATTTAGGGACCCCTGGGTGGCTCGGTCGGTTAAGCGTCTGCCTTTGGCTTGGGTCATGATCTCCAGGTCCTGGGACTGAGCCCCGCATCAAGATCTCGGCTCAGTGGGGAGTCCGCTTCTCCCTCTCCCTCTGTGTTCTCTCTCCCTCTCTTGCTCTCTCTCAAATAAATAAATAAAATCTTTAAAAAAAATAAAAAATTTAAAGATACTGTTTTACAATAAGCCCCCAAGAGGAGACACCTAGGTATAAATCTAACGAAACATCTACGGGCTCCATATGCTGAACATGATAAGAGGCTAATGAAAGGAAGCAAAAAAAAAAAATTTTTTTTTTTGAAGAAATGAAAAGATACGCTGTGTTTATGGGTCAGAAGACTCAGCATAGTAGAAATGTCACTTCTCCCCAGATCGATCTTTCAATGCAATTTCAGTCCAGACCTCAGCAGGCTTTAAGATCTAAATTCGCCGATTCTAAAATTTCTCCTGAAAGGCAAAGACACGAGAACGCAATTTTGAAAAAGAATAAATCAGGAGGATTCATGCTTCTCAATTTTAAGACTTACTCCAAGCAACAGTTAACCAGTCGAGCCTGGGCAAGGGAAGGGCCACATAGGTCAAGAGAACAGAAGAGACGAGTCCAGAAATAGACACTCATGATTACGGCCAATTGATTTTGATGAAGGCATGAAAGCAATTTAATGGAGGAAGGATAAATTCTTCAACAGTGATTTTGGGACCATCAGGACCGCCATATGCAAAAACTAACAACACAATAAAAAAAGAACCCTGACCTATACTGCATACCTTATACAAAAACCAGCTCAAAATGGAGCATAGATCTAACTATACAATCCAAGAAACTACAAGACTTTTAGGGAAAAAGAAAAAAAAGGAGAAGATATTTATGACTTGGAGGTGGACATCGAGTTCTCAGAGGTGTCACCAAAAACACAACCCGTACGGCAACAAACAGATTGGGCTTGACCACAATTGGAAATGTTTGCTCTGGGAAAGACACTGTTAAGAGAAAGGAAAGACAAGCTGTAGTTTTTGAGAAAATATTGGCAAATCACACATCCCACGTAGGACTTGTATTCAGGATGCGCAAGGAACTCTCAAAGCTTAACAGCAAGAAAACACCCCCAGGAGGACATATGGAAGGCCAACGCGCAATATGTTTGGTTATTATTAGCCATCAGGGAAACGCACGGTAAAGCCATGGTGAGATGCCCTACGCACCTAACAGAACAGCAAGATAAAATGGTAAAAAATAAATAAAAACAAAAAGAGTGACAGCACTCAGTGCTAGTGAGGATGTGGAGGAACGGGGACTCATTCACTCGTGGCAGGTGGAAATGCAGAGTGAAACATACACTTGCCATATGACCCAACCATCCCACTCCTAGGCATTTACCCTCGAGAAATGAAGATGTATATTCATTCAAAACCTTACGCATGAATGTTCGCAGCAGCTCTGTTCATGATGGCCAACAACCGGAAATGACTCAAATGTCCTTCAGCAGGGGAGTGAATCCCTCCATACTACCCTGTAAGGCAGGAAGGATTGCCGACACAGGCGACAAGACGCAAAGACCGAGGGAACGAAGCCAGCCTAAAAGGTTACATGCTGCATGTTGGCTGGTGCCTTTGGGAGCTCAAGGTGGCATCTGAAACAGACCCCCGTACTCAGAAGGCAAGGAGAGGCCAAAGACCAAGGAGGCGGGCCACTCCAGAAGGGTAGCTGGCAGATTTTAAGAAGCAAGGAAACTTACCTAGGAAGCTTGTCTTGGGGGCCACAAGGCAGGTAGGTCTCCCCAAGCACCGCCAGAATGTTAAAAGCTTCTATAGAGGCTTTCTCGAGCTCCATCATATACACAGTCCAGGGGATCCCTAAACATCTTACTCCTTCAAGGCTCTGTGCCCCCAAACTCAGCTCCTCCTGTGGGGACAGGGGCTGGGACTTACACTCCCAGGACAGGGGGAGGCAGTGAGGAGGCTCTGATTGCCCAGGTCTAGCTCGTGGGTCAGCAGGATGCTCTCGTCCACTCAATGACCTCCCCCTAAGTGCACGTTTCCATTTTCAGAACATTCTCAAAAAGACAAAACTCTAGTGATAGAGACACGAGCCAGTCAGAGTGACGGGAGCCGGCCACTTCAAGAGACACATGAAACTCTTCCTTTGAGGTGCTAGATGTGTTCTGGACCCTGAAGGTGGTGGGGGTTACGCGGATTTAAACAGGGTGAACACTCAGAGAACTTGACAACAAAAGGTGGAGTCAGGTTTTTTTAAATATTTTATTTATTTATTTGACAGACAGATCACAAGTAGGCAGAGAGGCAGACAGAGAGAGAGGGAGAAACAGGCTCCCCACTGAGCAGAGAGCCTGATGCGGGGCTCGATCCCAAGACCCCGAGATCATGACCTGAGCCGAAGGCAGAGGCTTAAACCACTGAGCCACCCAGGCACCCCAGTGGAGTCAGTTTTGCTGTATTTTATTTTATTTCATTTTTTAAAGATTTTATTTATTTATTCGACAGACAGAGATCGCAAGTAGGCAGAGAGGCAGGCAGAGAGAGAGGAGGAAGCAGGCTCCCCGCTGAGTGGAGAGCCCGATGCAGGGCTTGATCCCAGGACCCTGAGATCATGACCTGAGGCAAAGGCAGAGGCTCAACCCTCTGAGCCATGCAGGTGCCCCAGTTTTGCTGTATTTTAATTCAAAAACTAAAATTAAAAAACACGGAAACCTAAGAAGATTAGTGTTGAATACAGAAAGAGCTATCAATCTATAGTTCTGAAAGTTATATATATAAAGTTTTGTTATTTTTTAAAAAATCTTATCCATTTATTTGACAGAGAGAGAAAGAGAACGCAAGCAGGGGGAGCAGTAGGAAAAGGGAGAGGGAGAAGCAGGCTCCGGAGCCTGAGGCGGGACTCGACCCCAGGACCACGGGACCACCACCTCAGGGGAAGGCAGACACTTAACCACTGAGCCACCCAGATGCCGTAAGAGTTTTATTTTTTTAAGCAATCTCTACCCCCAACGTGGGGATCGAACTCACAACCCCGAGATCAAGATTCGCACGCTCTACTGACTGAGCCAGCCAGGCGCCCCTATATGAGTTTTGAAATTCAGATATTTTTCTTCTAAAACCAAAACATGTTAAGTGCAGAAAACTATTTTTAAAAATGAAGACACAGGATGGAGATTTAAAATATTTCTTAAGTCAGTGTCCCAGGGATAAAGCCGCTGTTATCTTGGTAAATACTAACTACAGACCTCTCTGCCTTTGCCTGGGTCCCTTTGTCTATGATTTTTTTTTTTAAGATTTTATTTATTTATTTGACAGAGAGAGACCACAAGCAGACAGAGAGGCAGGCAGAGAGAGAGAGAGAGAGGGAAGCAGGCTCGCCGCCGAGCAGAGAGCCCGATGCAGGGCTCGATCCCAGGACCCTGAGATCATGACCTGAGCCGAAGGCAGCAGCTCAACCCACTGAGCCACCCAGGCGCCCCCCTTTGTCTATGATTAAAACACAGAAAAACAAACACCCACAACAGAAAGCTGTAAGCAACAAACCTGTGTTTCTCACAGTTCTGGAGGCTGGAACGTCCAAGGTCATGCTGCCGGCAGATGCCATGTCCGGAAAGGACTCGCCTCCTTGTTCATAGATGAGCTTCTCCACACTGTGTCCTCACCGGCTGGAAGGCGCCAGGGAACCCTCTGGGGTCTCCTTCCTGAGAACACTAATCCCATTCATAGGGGGCTCCGCCCTGTGAGCTCCCAAAGGCCATACCTCCTAATGTCATCACCTCGGAGGTTAGGATTTCAACATAATGAATTTCTTGGGGGGCGAAGTTACAATATCCCGTCTTATTTCCTTCAACCTGATTTTTAGTGGCTGCTTTGTAATCCATTGTACCACAGGGATCCCATCACCCATGTAGATAATGCCCTATAATCAGACGCTTACATTGTGTTCTGTCTTTCATATTACATACGCGACAGCAAAATTTTCCAAAGGATAAAAACAGGATTCTCATACAAAGGCTGGGGTTGTACACCATGGGTGGACCAAGAAGCGCTAACAGATGCTAAATTAGATACAACACTGGGGTTATCGGAGGGTACCTTTTCTCCCTGGCAGAAAAGAAAATCCTGGCACTTTGTGAATTGCTTGCAAATTAGCCTGAAACTTCCCAGAGATGTAAGATAGCAGGTTCCCTAATGCATGGTGATTAGAAAGTCAAAGGAATTTACAGCTCCTAAGAGAATCAATCCATCTTGGAAAAAACCATGGCCTGACTTTAAAAAGGATGACTTTTTGCCTTATTTCTGCATTTTGAATTACTTTCCTGTATACAAACAAGTCTTATTTTTATGAACAGTCAGTAAGCACCTTGTAGCTGAAATTTGGCCCATGTCCGTAATTCTTTTGGATGGAAGGTTTTCTGGAAGCAGAATTCGGAGTTGAAGAATTGAAAAAATATATTTTTAAGCTTTTTTCTTCTTTTTTTTTTTTGAGAGAGAGAGCCCAAGTCGGGGTGGGGCAGAGGGAGAGAAAGAATCCCAAGCAGACTCCGTACTGAGTGCAGAGACCGACATGGGGCCCGATCTCATGACCCTGAGATCACGACCTGAGGCAAAAATCAAGAGCTGGTCGCCCAACCGACTGAGCCACCCAGGTGCCCCCAAAATATATGCTTTTGTGCCTTCAAAAAATCTGTACCAGCACAGACTCCATCCACAATGAATGGAGGTCTCCATTCTCCTACACCTCCCCAATATCAGAAGTTATTCTAGGGGCACCTGGCTGGCTCAGTCGGTGAGGCATGTGACTCTTGACCCTAGGGTCATGAGTTCAACTCCCATGTCAGGAGTAGAGATCACTTAAAAATAAAATCTTTAAAAATAATCGTAATAAAAATCTTCTTAAGAAATAATAAAGTACCCTTTTCCGAAGACGGCGCCGAAAGCTAAGAAGGAAGTCCCTGCCCCTCTTAAAGCCGAAGCTAAAGCAAAGACTTTGAAGGCCAAGAAAGCGGTGCTGAAAGGCGTCCACAGTCACAAAAAAAAGAGGATCCACACATCACCTACATCCCGACGACCCAAGACTCTGCGTCTCCGAAGGCAGCCCAAGTACCCTCGAAAGAGGGCCCGCAGGAGAAACAAGCTTGATCACTGTGCCATCATCAAGTTCCCCCTGACTACTGAGTCAGCCGTGAAGAAAATAGAAGACAGCAACACACTTGTGTTCACTGTGGATGTCAAGGCCAACAAACACCAGATCAAATGGACTATAAAGCAGGCACTTCACCAGGCTGTGAAGAAGCTCTATGGCATTGATGTAGCCAAGGTCAACACCTTAATCAGGCCTGATGGAGAGAAGAAGGCATATGTTTGACTGGCCCCTGACTATGATGCATTCGATGTTGCCAACAAAATTGGGATCATCTAAACTGAGTCCCGCTGGCTAAATCTAAATACAGTTTTTTCATGAATTAAAAAAAAAAAAAAAACAGAAATAATAAAGTAAAAAAAAAATCTGGGGGAGCCTGGGTGGCTCAGTTGGTTACGTGTCTGCCTTTGGCTCAGGTCAAGATCTCAGGGTCCAAGATGGAGCCCCGAGTCTAGCTCTGTGCTCAGCGGGAAGTCTGCTTCTCCCTCTCCTCTGCCCCTCCCCCTGCTTGAGTTCTTTCTCTCTCAAATAAATAAATAAAATCTTAAAAAAAAAATGAGGGTTGTGTGTGTGACCATTCATTCATCAGTATTATCGCTCACCTGGCGGCACAGTGTGAAACTCGATGTCCCCTGCACCCTCCTGCTCACTCTGGGCATGGACGGGAGCTACTTGGAGAGTCTGTCATTAGGCAGACCTGCCGAGAGGGAGGGGGTCCCTTTCCCTTCTGCAGCTCCCTAGGGCTTGGTCAACCTTCTTCAAGACTGGGGAGCACAGAAAAATTGTCACAAGGAAAGGAATCCTGATACGTGCCACAGTGTGGATGAAACTCAAAGCCGTCATGTTAAATGGAGGAAGCCAGACACAAAGGGACAGATGTCGTCTGATTCCATTTATACCAAACACCCAGAAGAGGCAACTCCACAGAGACAGAAAGCAGACTTGTGGCTGCCAAGGGCTGGGGACAGGGTGGAGAGGAGTGACTGCTTAATTGGGAACAGGGCTTCTTTCTGGGGTGATGAAAATGTCTTGGAAGCACCAGAAAGTAACCCTCAAACTGTGGGGAGAAAAGGACCCTTGCTTCTGTGCTCTTGGCCTACTCTGTTTTGTTTTGTTTTTTTATTTTTATTTTTTTTTATTTGACAGACAGAGATCTCAAGTAGTTGGAGAGGCAGGCAGAGAGAGAGAGAGAGGAGGAAGCAGGCTTCCCGCTGAGCAGAGAGCCAGATGCGGGGCTTGATCCCAGGACGCTGGGACCATGACCTGAGCCGAAGGCAGAGGCTTAACCCACTGAGCCACCCAGGTGCCCCTTGGCCTACTCTGTTAAACATTTGAAGCCCATTCCATTGATGTGATTTCCTTTGGGTCTTTCATTTTGGTAGAACTCTTGGTGGCATGGAAGCGTTAAGTATATGATCTTTTCCACTGTAAACACACACGCACAGAAGAGGGAACAGAAGCTGCTCAGAGTCTCCAGCTGGGGCTCCCGCTGGATCTGAACCCGGTCTGCTTGACCTGAGCCCAGCCAGCAGCTACGGTGAAGTGCAGCCCCAGGACGGCCAGCGGGGACGGGGACTCCTGAAGTGGCTGACCATCCCCTGGCGCTAGGGCTCCCTGCATGACCTGCTTCTGCTGGCAAGGAACTAGGGACACATTACAAATCATTTCATTACACTTTATGGGAAAAGATCGTTTTCTCATCCTTCTCCGTCCCCTGTGTCTCCGTACGCTGTCAATTTTTTGCGGGCGCTGAGCAGAGTTCAGTCCATTTTTGCGCTGGGTATTGATCTGGGGGATCTCCAGGTATGGATCCTGGTCACAGAGACTGCCAACAGCTGGGCTGCATTTGAGGCAGACTTCCCTGCTCATTGTGGACTTGAACCCTTGTGGCTCCGGGAAAGAGGGGGCGGGGAAGGCAGCAGCAAGGTCAGGGTGAAGTCTAAATCCCCCCACAGGGTGGGCAGGAAGCAGGGACTTTCCCCCCTGCTGCTGACACCGCATCCTTTTTGTGGGCCTGTGGTATTCCAGAGAGAGTATCGTGGGCAGGGGTTAGGCAGGGCAGAAGCTGTGTTCGCACGGAGGGAGTCTCCGGAGACTCTGCTAAGGAATGGTTTTACATTCCGTGTTTTCCTCTAGAATTTGGGACTCGGACCAGGATCTTGAGGGCAGTCTCTCCAGGGGCAGAAGTGGGGAGGAATAGAAGCCGAGGGTTTTATCACCGGACCCAAATGGGGCCAAATGAAAGGGGTGGCAACTTCAGGATGGCGAGCATTGGGTATTAACACGAGCTTCTTTGCTTTGTGAAAGGCCTCCAGACACGTCATTTCATTGATTCTTGATTACAAAAAGAAAGAAAGAAAGAAAGAAAGAAAGAAAGAAAGAAAGAAAGAAAGAAAGAGTGCTTTCGTTGTCCCCACTTTACACACGAGGAAAGGGAGGCTGAGAGAGGTTCACATTCAGCATGACCCCAGATCTTGCCGCTGGCAGGGACACAGCCAGGACCAGGAGCCCGGGCAGGAACATAACTACGTTACGTTGGTGAGGTGGGAAGCCCCAGGAGAGGAGGGAAAGTCTCCTCCTCACCCCTGCAGTATTTAATTTATAGCCAGATGGTACAGCAAGTGGGGTGGCTTGGAGATGTCTTGAAACCAGCCCAAAATGGCAAGGGGAGCAGTCTTTCCCAGGCCCCACCCTGCAGCCAGAATTCCAGGCCTCCCCAGGCCACCAGGAGGTCGATCAGATCCCTTTTTGTGGAAGAAACCCCTTCTCCTGCATTGTCCAAAGAGCACGCAGGAGGGTGAAGACGGGGTCACGGGAGTGGCTCGGCCATTGCCTCCCTTGCTTTCTGGAGAGGCCGGAGGCCAGCCACGATGCCCCACTGGGGGCAGCAGTTCTGGAGAACCACAGGTTTGACTTGTCTTTGCATCAAGAAAATGACATTTCCTCATGAGGACTGAACCCCATGGCTTGGTGGAAAATTCCAGAATCTGGGAAGGGCCGGGTCTAGGCGACCCAAGAGAGAGAACCTCAGGCCAAAGGGGATGGGTCCTAGTGGTGGTTACGGCTTTGGGTCCAGGAGGCCTGGCCTCAGATCCCGATTCTCCCATATATTAGCTGTGGGACCCCAGGCAAGTCACTGAACCTCTCTGGGACTAGGTTTCCTCACCTGAAAATGGACATGAGGACAGGAGCTACCCCATTGGGTGTGAGAGGACAGCACACAGGTGTGGTGATGTCAGAGACGGGGTGAGGAGGGGCTGAGAGCCAGGGTGAGAGAAGTCATCATCACATTAGCCTCGGCTGCTGTGTGTGGGACCGCCTGGAGAGCCCAGTTCCAGCCAGGTGCCCCCTGTTCTGTCCGGTGATGTTCATGATAATGCTTGGCAGGGTGGATCCCCTGATCAACCCCATTTTATAGCTCCAGGCCTTGCCAGGATGGGTCCTGGGACCCTGTTCAGGCTTGCTGCCTCCATCCCTGTGCCCTGGAGAGCCCCTCTCTCGGGCGTACCCCCCCACACACACACACTTCATGCCTTATTGGCTGCCCTGGCAGAAAGGGCTCTAGGGTTAGGGCACCCTCAAGGTACCATGCTCCCAGCCCCAAGTAGGCTGTGAGCAGGACCCTCTTCCTTGTGCCCAGCCCCTGCCCCTGTCCCCTTGCCTCCCCTAACTGCGTCGGAACCTCTTCTCCCTCCAGACGCTGGGCCTCCCTCTGATGGGCCCCAGTTGACCAGGCCCCTTCCTTGGTAGACCTTACCTCCCTGAGCACGAGACACTTGGGAGAGATCAACATTGAACAGCCACTGCCCAGATCTGGACTTAACAGAAGCTCCTTCCCCCAGCCCCCTTCTTCTGACCAAGGACAGTTTGATCAGAGGCTGGAAGCCCCTTCCAGACTGTAGGATTGGTCAAGTACTTCCCCTCTGGGCCTCAGCATCCTTGTCTGTGAAACGTGGGGTGATAATACTAGGACTGGCCTCAAGGGGGCGCTGCCATCAGGCGTAAAGGAGAATGCGTGTGAACCCAGCACACCTTAAGCGCAGTGTTAATTACCATCTTACCAGGCTCGATATTGTTATGACCCCCTGGGTAACAGTTAAAATGGGTGAGTTACAGAGAAGAGCCTTTCTGCTTGTGTTCCCAAGAAGCACAGAGAGAAGGCCGCAGGGTGATAGGTTTTAGACAGTCCTGGCCTGCGTTGGGGCCAACTCTCTGAAGGTGGCCTGTATCTTGTCTTTCTGTGTGGATTCATATCCTGGAAAAATCTGATGTTCCATGGGCATATAGGCAGCTGCCATTAGCTCTGTATGCCTTCCCACCACCCCCCCCCCCCAGCTTGTCTATTTCTTGTAATCCAACCTCTGAACCTTTGCACCTGCTGTTCCTGCCTGGAATGCCCTTCCCTCCTCCACACTCATTGAGATCCTGTCATTCTTCAAGGCCAGCCCAGGAAGGGCTCGTTCAGGTGGGCCCCTGGTGACTGCAGATGGGCACCATGCTGGGCCGCTTGGTGGGCATTGCCCGTGTATGGCTGGTGTTCACGACCTTCTACGGGTGTGTGCTCCTTCCTAAACCGCCAGCACGGTCATCAAAGGCGGTGGCCCAAGCCTGACATTGTGACCACCCAGAATACTGAAGGGTAGCAGAATATGCCATCCCCAAAAATATGCCTCTTCAGCATCGGGATTATTTTGAGCTGATTATTTTGGAGAAACAGCAGATGTAGAAGTTCTAGAAACAGAGTAGAAGGGAAATCTACATTTCTAAAGGAAATTTCCATTAGAAAGGGCACCTGTACCAGCAAGATGGCTATTACCAGAGATCATTTTTCTGTCACCTGAGAGACTTATCGCAAAGCAAGGCAAACTCTGTTTCCTATATATTTCTTCCTCTCATCTTTCTGTGAATTGCTTCCTCCCCACCTAGAAGTCCCAAGCCCCGACCCCTTTCCTGAGCTCAGGATGGCACATAAGTAAATCATCTGGCCCCTTTTTGAGTAAGATCTTTTTGTAACTCCCATGTGTATGTTTGGAATTAAATTTGGCTTTTCCCGTTCATCTGTCTTATGTCAATTTAATTCTTGGACCAGCCACAGAACCTGGGAGAGTAGGAGGGAAAATTTTTCCTCCCCTACAGTTCATGTATCAGACTCATTCATCCTGGTAGAAGCTGGTGAAGGACTCCAGTTAGCTTTAAGCTGTTGCCTAGAAATTGCTTAGAAAACCCAGCACTGGGCTGGTTGATTTGATGCATGAGCGTTGGTGATTCTGAATCTTAGTGGGCTGGAGATTTTCCCTGATGACGATGATGATTCCCTCCCAGTGACAGGGAACTCCCCACCCTTCTCCAGGGCTGGCGCATTGTACCTTCTCCCCCAGGTCCCGGCTCTGGCCTCTGACCTTGCACAGGTACGCTCCTTCTAAAGGAGGAAGGCCTTTTGACACACATTAACGGGGTCGTCGGAATCCTCGAAAATTAATGCAGACCTTCCACAATATCCCAAGGACCTCTGGGGCATCCAACAGACCCAGGACTGAAATAGAACCCACCCTCGGCGAGATGACAATGCCCACCCGTTCCTCCTCCTCTCTGAACAATGCTGGTTTATACCGCATCACATTTGTTCATTCTAAGATCTGCTCATGCAATGACTTTATTTCGGGTCTCTGGAGAAAAGGGCATGATTTCTGAGATGGGAATTTGAAGAGACTGTGAGGACTTCTGGTCCCCTCTTCCCCCTCCTTCCCAGCCCCCCACCCCCCACATGAGGCCAGCCTGCTCAGTGCCCTCGCTGTGGTATCCCAGCAAAGACTCACCTAGCCGAGTCTTGTAGGGTCCACCCAGGACCCCCCCGGCCTCTGCCCCCCCATCTCTAGTCCTTCAGCAAAAGAAAGCCCCACCCCAGGAGCCCTCCCCATTGGAACCCTCAGTCCCTGAGCCTGCGGAGGGGGGCACAATGGAAAGGAAGAGGAAAGGGGAAGCTGTGAGTGAGAAGAGGCAATGTGGGGGACACACGGCCCTGCGCAGTTTCTATTAAACCCCTTTGCCGTAAATTGAGAGTTTAGATGCAAACTTTTGTAGGTAGGGTCCGATCATTTAAGTAGACCCAGGGGTGCCCGGCTGGCTCAGTTGGTAGAACATGTGACTTGATCTTGGGGTTGCAAGTTCAAGCCTCACACTGGGTGTAGAGATTGCTCAAAAAATAATAAAATTAAACAATTCAGCGGCGTACTCAGTATATTAGGTAGAATATAAATTTGGCTGTTGACACAGAGACCCAACATGGCTTAATCAAGATAGAAGTGAGTTTCTCTTCCTCCTAACAGTCCCGGTGTAAATGGCCCAGGGCTGGCGCAGCAGCTCCACCGGTTCAGGGACCCTGCTTTCAGGAAGGTTTGTTTCGGAGTCCTTGGTCCAACCAGAGGGAAAGGGCCTTGAAAGAGTTATGCTCATTGTTCTCACCCCATTGGTCAGAACTGAGTCATGTGGCCAAGCTCAGTTACAAGGGAGGCTGGGAAATGTAGTCCTTTGTTTCATGTAGCCCCACCTGCTGCGAAAAGGGCTCAAGAGACGTGAGAACCCGTAGAAGGCTCTATCATACCTATGTGGGCTTGCTTTTCCTGCACTCAGGTGGCCTTAAAGCCTTTTCCATGCTCACCGCCCTGACCAGGCTCCTCCAGACCAGGGAAGCTGGGGGGTATAAAATTCTGTCCCTAAATGTGAATCAGGCTCTGTTGCCATGGGAGGCACCCTGCACAGCCCCACCCCAAAAGATGGCAGGAAGGGGGAGGCAGCCACAGCCGAGCAGGGGCCTGCCTCTCGTTCCCCACCTCTTGCCCCCACTGCCCACCTTCTCTTTTCCTCCTCCTCTCTACGCCTGTTGATGTCTGAGTTGGGATCCAGGGAAGAAGAACTAGGAAGAGGACTTCTAACATGCAGACATGAGTTTGGGGTTTGGCGGGGTGATGGGCTATGGTGGAACGCTCTCAGTGGGGAAATGGGACCACCCTGAGGGGTTCATCCGTGTTTTCACACCCAGGAAATGGCAGCCAGTTAGCAGAATCCTGGAAAAGCGTGTGGTCTAGATAGAGAAGATGGGTCAGGTGTCTGCCTCCGCTGGCCTCAACCCACAGGAAGCCGGCCGGGGTAGGCTGGGCCAGGGTCAGGTCAGTGCAAACCTCATCCTGACCCCAGACCACGTGCTGCAGATGCTCTGAACCTTGCTCCTGCAGACACCTCCCCCGGCTGCCAGGAAGAATCAGGAGCCAACTTCAGTAACAGCGAACACCCACTGTGAGCTCCCCAGGTGCTGGAAACATTGCCCCCAGGCTACCCCCTTCCCAATTCAGCCCTTGGAGCCAGATCCTCTGTCTTACTTCCAGTGCTTTGGTGGAACTGGAGGGTGTGCATGTAAATTACCTCCAGTCTCTGCCCCACCGAACAGTCCCTTAGTATTTGAAATATACAAGTTAGGAATCTGCCCTCCGGAAGCTATCACACTAGCATTTTAAACACATGCTGTTATGAAAATTGACACCACGAACTGTTCATTAGCAAAGGGCTGTTAGAAATCCTTTTTCTGGGGCACCTGGATGGCTCGGTGGGTTAAGCCGCTGCCTTCGGCTCAGGTCATGATCTCGGGGTCCTGGGATCAAGTCCCGCGTCGGGCTCTCTGCTCAGCAGGGAGCCTGCTTCCCTCTCTCTCTCTCTGCCTGCCTCTCTATCTACTTGTGATCTCTCTCTGTCAAATAAATAAATAAAATCTTAAAAAAAAAAAAAGAAATCCTTTTTTCTTAGAAGTGAGAGGTCGTCAGATAAGTGATTGGCTACAAAGATTCCCAGGAGTGAGCTCAGCAGCCTGAGATCCTCCTCCCTCAAAGCTGTGCCCTGGGGCAGAGCGCTGGGGTCCTGGTCCCCCCACTCCTTGCACAGATGGGTACAGGTGTGTGGCTCCTTTGGACCTGCTTGCAAGTAAATATTTAGACATTTAGCAGACTAAGACCCGCTTTTGTTATAACATTCTGTCTGGTGGCAAGGTGGCAAGGTGGCTGGTGGGGGGGAGGGCGTAGGTATGGGGGTGGTGTGTCTGTGGAGCCATCATCTGCCTCTGATTGGGGGCTCACATCTTTGCCAGAAAACCCCATCAGTTAGAATGCTGGCCTAAAATCAAGTGGTGGAGCATGGCTGGGAGCCAGGTCTGATTCTGGAAACTGCGTCCCTAACCACCACCCTGCACGGCCTTCCCACATGGCCTTTGACTTGCCGCCACGTGTCTAGAGGAATTCTAGTCTTTACTGCAGACCCTGCTAGGCCAAGGCGTTCTGCGGGGTGCCCATCATGGCCATGGAGGGCAGCATCTTTGGGTGCCCTTTCTCAGCGGCTGCTTCAGCCCGGAAGCAGATGACAGGTTGGGCCCTCCAGCTCTGTCTGGCCGGCGGTGTGGGTCTGATGATTCCTTTCACAAAACCTACTCCGAAACGTGACCTGTTTTTGAAGGTGGCAGCTCATTCTAGGGTTGGCCATTGGGCCTCATCCATGTACACGTTTTTTCAAGAACCTTCGGCGGAGAGCAACAGTCTGTTTCTATCGGATAGTTACACTCTTGTGACATTGCCTTTGATTATTCTCGGACAAGGACCATCCCCTCCTCTCATGTCTCCTCGCCCCCAAACACCCAGCACCTGGAGGGTCCAGGTGTATTGAGGAAACACTTGGTGACTTGACTGGGCGGGAAGAGGAGGTCGCCCCCACCAAGAGCCTAGGGGACCACAGCAGAGGGCAGTCCCACCAACTGCCACCTCACGGTGCCTTTGAGAGCTCCCCCAGGTGAATGATTAACCTGAACCCCCCCCCCCCAGGGAAATGGAGGCAGGAGTCCTCTCTAGGACCCAACTGGATGGCCTGCCGTGGGAACAGTTTACCAGGGGTTCTCCAAATGTGGTCCCCAGACCAGCAGCACCGGTATGGCTTGTGGACTTGTTAGAAGAGCCCATCGGAGGCCCAGCCCAGAGCTAGCTAATCAGCAACTCTGGAAGCAAGGCTGGCCCTCTGGGTGGTCCTGACACAGCCACCCTGCCCCCCACCCCCGACCAGAACTAGTCCAGGCCCCTAGTCTTGTTTCACACCGTGGAAAACCTTTAGAGAAACCCCTTAGAGAGCCCCAGGAGAGGACAGGGGCAGGCATGGACATGCTGGCTGGGAGCAAGACAGCGGGGTGAGGGGCTCACCCTGTGAATTCTAGGCTTCCCGCCACACGCCCTGAAATGTTCTGGTTTCATCATGACGCCCAAGGCTCTCGTCTTACACAGTCTCTATCTTGGGGACACTGGGCAGACAACACCCAAAGCAGGAGGAAGGGTGTCACAGGAGGAGGAGGAGGAAGCCTAAAAATGAAACGAAAAAGAACAGAAACAGACAAAGCAACAGGTCCACACAAGGGAGGCGAGGACAAGTCAGGAAGCGTGTTTAATTGGCGTGACATGGAAGACATACATCAGGAGGGGAGGCCTGGGCGTGCTGCGGGGCCCTGGTCCACCCCGGGGCCTCACCCCGCCCCCGCCCGCACCCCAGGGCGAGGGCCTGCTGCTTCCCCGGAGACACAAACCAGCGGATTCAGACAGGACAGCACCCCAAAAAGAGGCTCAGAGGGGGTTGGAAAGGCAAACAGAAAGAAAACAACCATAGCCAGGAAACATTGCACTTCTTTTTTCTTTTCTTTTCTTTTTTTTTTTTTTGGTTAAGAGTTGCCCAAATCCCTTGACCAAGACAGGCACCAGGTTGGGGCGCCGGGACAACACAGACTGCCCCGTGGCCTTCCACCTCTGCAAGGTGCTCTGAGCTCCATGCCCGTGCCCGCTCTCCACTCCTTGCTTGGCCCCCCGGGGGTGGGGGGAGCTGAGCAGACCCCTGCTCCCATCCGAGGGACAGAGGAACTGAGCAAGGAGCCACTTGCCCCCAGTCTCAGAGAAAGCCGATCACTGAGTCAGACCGGGAGCGTCTGGCCCTCCGTGAAGCCCCGGGCCCCCGCAAAGACCCCTGCAAACACGTGGGGTAAAACGGAAATGTACAGGCTTCGGGACAAGAGGGAAGGGGTGGGGGGGAAGGGAGGGGGGAAGGGTATCCTGCGTTTGTCCCAGTTCCGGGCAGTAGACAGTGCCTGAGCCTAGATGCCAAGACAGAAGATGGGACCAGCTGTTTATTCAACAAAAGCCTTTTATTCATTCAAAAATCAACCATTGGGTTTATTCCGCAGATATTAAAAAAATGGGTAGAGGGCAAGGCTTCCCGTCACGGTGCCCTTATGCTAATTAACTTGCTATCCCCGGGAGGGAGGCTTAGAAGAGGGGCATCTGGGAGACACGCTGCCCATAACACCGGGCTGAAGCCCAGAGCCCAGGTGAGATCGAAGCCCCCTCCTCCGTTCCCGCCCAGCTGGCCCCCTTCGAGCTCCTGTTTGGCCCGTTGGGGGCGGGGCGGGGCGGGGCGGGGGAGGCTCACATGCCATTGCAGCTCCCTGCCACCAGGGGGCGCGCCCGCGTCCCCTTGGATTCCCCTGACTCGGAGGCTGGGAACCGGGTAGCTTTGCGCGGAGCTCCAAGTGGGCTTTTCTCCAGGGAGAGGCTGCCTCTCCCGGGGGGGGGGGGGCCAGGACACCCCCAACCTTCCTACCCTTAGAGGAAAGACAGGTTCCCGAAAGCCCAGGTGTGCCTGTCGTCTAGGAAGTTGGCTGTCAAACAGAAAAGCATTTCAGGGGAAAGGAGGACACACATGTTTTCCTAGACGTTACTCAGAATGTTGCCTGGTTACATTACCAGGAACTCCGGCATTCTCCTCGGTGCCATCAGCACAGAGTGGGGAGGGGACGCTGTGAGGAAGAGGCCAGGGCCGCTGCTAGGGTCAGCAGAGGGACGCAGAGCCTGGCCACCAGTGGGTCTGGAACCCCCAGAGAGCAGTGTGTGACCGGCCTGGGGCTCGGGTGGAAATCGCTGCTGGGGACAGAGGCCCACAGCTGCTCAGGATTCCAGATCTAGAGGCCTGGCGAGAGAAGGGGACAGAACTGTCCCTGCCCGGCAACGTCGGGCACAAATGGCCAGTGTCCAGCACCCCACCAGGAAGAAGGCTGGTCCTTCCAGCAGCTCCAGACTGTACCGGGGCATGGACCCAAGGTGCGCCTGAGCCATGGGTGCACAGAAGACCTGTTAAGGCCAAAAGCTACACCCATGGCTCCAAACCAGAAGGTCAGAGGGCAAGAAGGTGGGAGGAAGGCCTCCCAGGCAGATGCTCTATGGATGTCTGAGGCGGTGGGGGTGGGAGCTGGGGGGGTCCACATGGGTAACCCTGGGTGATTCTGAGCTACAAGTCCCTCACCGAGATGATGCCTCTAGCACAGGCTACTCGACAGCTCCTCCCCACTGGGCCAGAGAGGCAAATCGAGGCTCAGGCAGAAGCCAGAGAAGTAATGTGACATGCGGAAGGGCCCCCCTCTCCCCAACTCCGCCCCAAGCCAGCAAGTCAATCTCCTGCCCTAGGTTCCTAGATCAGAGCCAGGATCAGGTGGGGAGTCCTGGGGCTTCTGAGCCAGTGATCTGAGCAGGAAGGTGACCGCGGGAGCCTGGAGGGGCCCCACGTACAAAGTCGCCTGTGAAAATGAAAGCGGTCCTGGTACCCGTGGAATCTGGGGGCTTCCAGTGGAGGTGGAGGACAGCCATGGGCTCTGCTGAACAAGAAGGGAGTCTGGGACTGGCTGAGCGGTCCGGCCCACGGGAACGGACATGCAAGCCCCGCGCTGGCAGAGCCGTGCTCTGGGTTAATTAGCAGACACTCTGGCCTCCTGGGAAAGTGCAAAGTGAAGACCAAGGAGAATTCAAAGTGAGAACCACGGGCCAGCTTTTCCTCTCCTGGGGCTGGGGTGAGCAGGGAGAGGACAGGCTGCTGACTTTGCAAAGAAGCAGGAATTCTAGAGTCAGATCTGGACTGAGGGAGGCTGCTTCCCGTCCCGGAAGCCTTCCTTCGATGAGGTTCTCGGCCAAAAAGTTCTAGACCAAGAGTCCAGGAGGGACCAGGAAGAACTGCAAAGAGAGCCAGGTAGGTCGTCTGACCCCACACACCACAACTGCCATATCCCCCGAGACTTGTGCCAAGAGACAAAATAGTGACTCAGGCCGTTCCCGTGTCTGCTGGGCTCTGGCAAAACTTAGCCATGACTGCAGAATCATAAACTGTAAAAAGCCCAGGTTTACAGTTATACAGCGTCAGCATGGAGAGGACCTTCCAGATCAAGCAGCCCGAGCCCCCCTAGCTTTGCAGCTAGGGCAGCCGGGGCCCAGAGAGGCTGGGGGCTGCCCACAATCACAGAGCAGGGCCGGCCACAGGCTTCCAGCCTCTGGCCCGAAGTCATCTGACTTTCCTGGTGGCAGCTCTGGGGCTATCCTGTCTCAGTGGCTGGTGGGGTTGGAAGCTTCCTATGAGCACATGGGGGCCACAGCCCCTAGGAGCGGTCACTACTGAAGGGGACTGCCTGTGGCCCTTCTCTCCTGCCCTCCCTCCCAGCATCTGAGCTGAGAGAGGGTAGGGAAGGAGGATGCTCTGTGGTCTCCTGGACAGGGCAGGCAGGCAGAAAAGCAAGTGGGAGAGAACTAAGTGACGGTTTTCAAAATATCCACCAAGAAGGGAGAAGGAGCCCTTCCTTCTGCTCACCTGCTTGCAGAGACTGACCTCCTCCCCTTCCCTAATGCACACAGTCCTCCTCTGCCGGCTCCCAGGCCCCACGCTGCGGCAAACACCAAAGCAAGAGTTGCGAAACCAAAAGATGTCCCCTGTTCGTCCTCAGAAAAGATGCTGTGTGTGTGTGGACTCAGAGGAGGACACAGGATGGGGAGCGTGGACAGGAAGCAGAGAAAAGGGGTTCAAGAGGAAGCATTCGGGCTAGGGGTCGGGGGAAACAGTGCATCAGCCATTTAAGAGACCGACCCTTCCCCCTCTCCACACATCAAGCACAGTATCTGGAAAAAAAAAAAAAGAGAGAGAGAGAGAGAGAGAGAGAAAGTTTTTTGGCTTCTTGGCCACTGCCGGCCACCATCCTCCCAAGCACAGGTGGGCAGGGGGGCGAGGGCGTGCACTTGTAAACGGGAGGCCCCGCATCCCTGGGAGCTTTGGACACGCGAGGCAGCAGCAACAGTTAACAACCAATAAATAAAAGATATCAATTCTATATGTATAAAAAAAACTCACTTTCCCCACAAAAAGCACAATACTGTTATCACACAAAAAAACCATTCTCGTCATGAATCATCCTAGCCACGCAGGGGGTCTTGCTACTAGAGGATGGGACGACAAAGAGCGGTAAATCCGGCGGGACCCCCCCCAACCCCCGCCACCCCGAGCGCACCGCGGCCGTGGCCCTGACCTCCCGTGGCCTCTCCGGCTGCCGAAGGATGGCCGAGGCGGGAGGCAGTGTTCTCTGAGGTCAACGCCAAGGTAGCCTTCTCCCCATCTGTCAGTCTGCACCTTCCAGGACAGAAGGTAGTTTTGTTTTTTGTTTCTTTTTCAAGGTCTGTTTGAAATAAAAAACAAAAGCACACGCACAGGAGAGCGGGAGGGACCCAGAGGCTGCCCGCGCAGCAGCCGCGTCCTTGGTTTTGCAGAAGGCTCGAGACTTTTCTGTTTCGTGTTGGTTTCTGGACAAGCAGAGGTGGTTGGCGATCAGAGCCGGTGGCTTCAGGCGGCGGAGGGTGCAGGGCAGGGGGGAGGAGAGCTGGGCCTCACGGTTCCAGGGCAGCCAGGCCGGCTGTGGATGCGGAGAAAGGCTGGGTGGACACACGAGGGCGGTGTTGGGGCGGAGGGGGCCTCACGGCTCGGAGGAGGTGAGTGGTTCCCAGGCATCTGGAAGACACGAGAAGGTGAGACAGGCCCAGAGCCGGCTGCCAGGGACGCACCCCCACAGGGCTTGGGGGAGAGTCAACAAGGGGGCGGGGTAGCATTCTGTCAGTCCTAAAATGTAACGTGCACGCCCTCTGATCCACCCATTCGGTATTTACCCTTCAGAAATAGATCAGGTAGGGGTGCCTGGGTGGCTCTGTTGGGTAAGCATCTGCCTTTTGCTCAGGTCATGATCGCGGGGTCCTGGGATCGAGTCCCGAGTCGGGCTCCCTGCTCAGCAGGGGGTCTGCTTCTTTCTCTCTCTCCCTCTACCTGCTGTTCGCCCTACCTGTGCTCGCTCTCTCTGTCAATTAAATAAAATTTTTTAAAAGGGGTGGGTTTTCCTCAGTATTATCTGTAACAGGAGAATAAAAAGGAAGGGAGCAAACTCAGTGTCCGCTAGTGGGGAGCTGGCTGGACACCCAGGACACAGCCCAAGCATCACATGACGGACAACCATTGAGAGCCAACGCATGGCGTGGCCTAGAAACTCAGTGGGCTGAGTCAGCAGGAAAGGGCAAAGAAAACCCTAAGACCCCACTTCACACCCACTAGGATGGCTCTCCCCAGAACACGGGGAAGTAGCAAGTGGTGGAGAGCATGTGGAGAAACCAGGACCCTCACTCTTGCTGGTGAGGAGGCAAGATGGCGCGGCTGCATGGAAACCAGTCTGAGGGCTCTTCAAAAAGTTAAACACAGAGTTAGCCCAGGAGCCAACACTTCCACTCCTAGGAATCCCCTTAGTGGAGATGGCGTCTGATTTTGGAGGGATCCAGATGTTTTGGAACTAGACAGAGGGGACGGTTGCACATCGTCATGAATGTATGAAATGCCACTGAATGATTCATTTGAAAATGGTTCACTGGAACCCACACTTCATCTCTGAGATGGGGCGCCCTGCTGACTCCGTCACGAGAGTACGTGACTCTTGATCTCAGGGTTGTGCGTTCAAGCCCCGCATCTGGTGTGGAGCCAAATTAATAAATTAATATTTTTTAAAAATTTTTTAAAAATAAAATGGTTAATTTTAAGTTCGGTGAATTTCTCCTTGATCTATTTTTGAAAAAGGGCATGGAGGACCGTCCTGTCTGTCAGCGTCTACGCCATCCACAGATCCTTTCCGTAACCTGCTCCACTTAAATCGCACGTCTCTGCTCTCTTGACTGCGCGGGCGTAGGTGTCTGATCCAAAAGGGGCCACTTCCCAGATCTGTGTGACATGACCTGAAAGCATCATCTGGGTCAGTCAGAAGCTAGGTGGCGGGGGCCGTGGAGGAACAGCAAGGCCCCACGGGACCAGAATCGGGGGCCACCGTGGTGGAGGGCGGAGTCACTCACGGAAAGGCCTGCGTCCTCTCAGCCTTCCGTTCCCGTGCCAACCCTGGGGCACTTGGCTGAGTTTCTAATCACAAGCTTTGCCTTCTGTGGCAATCTGTGAACCCTTGTGATCTGCAGTGTTGTGGTTAAAACTGCAAACATGATGAAACTCATGAAATGCATTTAAATCCATGGATTCTTGATTATATGTTTAAAAAAAAAAGTCATCGGTCACCTCAAAATGAGGTTGGGAGATCGACTCCTTTTGAAAACTGAAAAGGAGGGAGAATCAAGTATCTCTCCTGCCTTTCCAATTAAAAAAGTAGGCTTCGGAGTAACCAGATAGTTGACGAGGGGAACATTTCCTGCATAGAAGCAACCAAGCCACGGACAACAGACAGACTGCTTTAGGACACAGAATGAATGAATGAAGTGGTCATCACCAATGGCTGCTGGTGTCACCAGACCTCATGAGCTACCTGGTGGACACACACAGCCCCACTTGGGAGGCATTCTCAACAAACAACAACCAGACTGAAGGCCGGACAAGCCTGTAGATCCAGGAAGTACAGGGAACCGAAGAACACGTTAGAACCACCACGGGGGCACCATCCACAAACCCGACGGAGGACTCTACAGAACATGTTTCTCGACATGTTCAGCAAGCCAAAGAGTGAAGGAGAAAAACAGATTAAAATAAATTTGAGAGACCTATCGACCGATTGCTACGGATGGCATTTACTCAGATTCTGATTCCAATAAACAAAACCTGCGAGGGAACAGGAAATGGGAATGCCAGCTTCAGGCCGGGGTGGGGGTTAGTAGTAAAGCATTAGTACTGATTTTTCTACTATTATGAATTTTGGAAAGGATCGTTATCTTTCAGGAATACATTTTGAAATATTTATGTATGAAATGACAGAATGTCTTGAATTTGCTTCAAAGTAACTGCAAAATGCATAGGGAGGGTATAGACCGTACAAGATCGGTGGCAAATTGGTGATTCTGAAGGAGAGTGGTCAGTAACGGGATTACACCATTCGCTCCACCACTGCTTGTGAATATGAAGTTTTTTTAAAATCCACTTTAAGATTTCAAGTGTCCCACAGCACAGGACTCTATAAATTATGGCCCAGCTATACAACAGAATACTATGCAGCTATTAAAAACAATTGTCTCAAACCACCTTTTTACTGATATAGAAAACAGGATCACCATTTTTGGGTGTCTCAGTGAATTCTGTAACAGTTACTTATCTAACAGCTAGGATACATTAGGAATCTGAGAAGGCAAATCCATCACCAAAATGATGGAACACAAGTTGGATATAATTACTACCCAGCAGGTTCTAGGACAAGCCTGAGAAAAGGAAGAGGGGAATTTTGGGAACGAGCTATAGGAAGGTTATCTGAAAAGCTTTTCATGGAAATAAAGTCACATCTTCTTGGCCACCATGTTGCTGTTGAGGCTCAGATGGATGTCTCCATAGATGGTGTTAAGGAAAGCCCATGCAGACACAGTGTGACATGAACTTTATGCCAAGCTGGGTAAAAGGCATTACAATTCTCTTTTCTTGGAGTGCCTGGGTGGCTTAGTCGGTTAAGCATCTGACTTCTGACTTTGGCTCAGGTCATGATCACAGCGGGGTCATGAGCTCGAGCCCTGCATCAGGCTCCACACTGGGCTGGAGACTGCCTGAGATTCTCTCTCTCCCTCTGCTCCTCCCCCCAACTCCTGTGTGCTCTCTCTCTCTTTAAAAAACAAAACAAAAAAAAATCTCTTTTCTAAGTGTTGAGTCTCCAAAAGAAAACATAAATGTTTCCTATAAGTTGTTCATAAAAAAAAGAAAAAAAAAAAAAACAGCCAACAACATATGGTTATGAACTCATTGTGGCTGAGGAAATACAAACACATATGTGTTCATAAAAAAACCGTAAGGCAGAAACAATTAGGATGATTGAAAAATAATCGCACACCATAAAGAAATTAGTGACGCTGCGTGAGTTTTTCTGGGGGGCGGATATATCAAGAACCTATGTTTGTACCACTTTTTCCGTGGCCTGCGGGAGACAAAGCAGCATGTCACAGGACAGCTGCCAAGGAGGCCATTGGTGGTAATACACAAAAGAAGCTTCTGGGAAGTGAGACAATGGATCATACACACGGTGGGACTCAGAGCCACATACCGAGTGCTTCTAAGATCAGAGAAACAACTAGGATGATTCCTTTAGAAATTGGTTTGATTATATATCCCCAAGTGACCCAGTTACTGAGTATTAAGTTTTTATGAGTGTTCCATTCCTTTTGAATCACTCTAGACCCAAAATGCTCACAGTGGTTATATCTGGGTTATACATGAAGGTTTTTAAAAATAAACTTTTTGTGTTCTATTTCAACATATTGTCTAAGGTCTCTTCAATGGAAAAGGATTTCTTGTGTAAATTCATCAACAGCGGCAGCTGCCTCATAGAAGCCTCAGAACAGCAGAAGCCCCCGAAATAAAGCATCTGCAAATCGAATCTGATGATACGTAAAAAGGCTAACACATCATAGTGGAAGTGGAGTTTATTCTAAGAATGCAACGGAGGCTTAGCATTCAGAAACCAATCAGTGCTATTCATTAGGTTAACACCCAAAAAGGGAGAAGAGTCATACGAACATCTTGATAGATGCAGAATTTTTTTTTTTATAAAACTCAACACTCTCCATGGTTATTTAAAAAAAACAACAACTCCTAGGAGGGGTCCCTGGCTGGCTCAGTTGGAAGAGCATGGGACTCTTGATCTCAGGGTTGTGAGTTCGAGCCCCACATGGGGTGTAGTAATTGCTTAAAACAAATAATCATAAATAAAAACAACTCCTGGTGAACTAGAAAAGGAAACTTTCTAAATCGGATAAAACCTATCAACAGAAGAACTATACCAGACATTCTAATGATAGTTATTGGACTAACTGTAACTTAACTAATCTAACTAATAGTGAATTATTGAAAGCGATCCCCCAAGACCAGGAGTAAGACAAGAATGCTCACCATCGCGACTCCTAAATGACTCTGCACTGGAGGGCCCAGCCAGTGCAAGGAAGCAGGACAAAGAAAAAGATCGCAGAAGGACAAGAGAGGAAGAAATAAAGCATAGACAGTCCCAAAGAACTGAAGGTGGGTTCTTAGATTTGATAAGTGATGTTAGCAGGACTATTAGATATGTCATTAATAAGCAAAAACCAACTGAATTTCTAGAAACCAGAAATAAATGGGAAATACCATTTAAAAAAAAAGACATTGACTATCTAGCAATAAATCTATCATAAGATGTGAAAGACCTTCTAGCTGAAATCAATAAAATGTCCTAGAGGAAAGATATTTAAGACCTAAATGAATGGATGTACCATGTTCATGGATTGGAACACTCCGCACAACAAAGATGCCCATTCTCCCCCAAACTGAACCATAGATTCAACTTAATCCCAATCAAATCCTACTGTGTGCATATGTGTGTATAGAAACGGATACATTGATTCTAAAATCTATTTAGAAATGCACATAGCCTAATGTAGCCCAGGCACCCCTGAAAAAAAACCAATGATCAGGTTATGAAAAGATGGACGCCTGCAATTCGGGTTCTCGCTCTCCCTCCCTCCTGGGAAGCTCACCCTGTTGGAAGCCAGCAGCCCCATGCAGAAGTCCCCAGAGTGACCAAGGCTGCCAATCCAAATGAGTGAGTTTGGAAGTGGGTGTCCCCCCACCAAGACTTCAGATGACACCGCAGCCCTGGCCAGCAACTGAGGCTTATCTAGGTTACCTGAGGCTGAGGAGTTTCCTAGAACTTGAGTATCTTGGTGCTAAACCTGGGACAGTCCCGGGGAAACAGGGATGGCTGGTCACCTGGCTGACAGCTTGACTATGTCTTCATGACAGACCTCAAGCCAAAGGCCCCCAGCTAAGCTGTGCCCAAATTCCTTATGGCCAATCTTTTCAATGCCTGTTTTGAGGTGACCTAGCAATCAGCAATAGAGAACTAAGATGGTACTTCCTAAAAGGGTTTGGTCCCCGACGTCCATGCTCACTGGAGAAAGGCAAGCTGAAATTACAAGCCGTCATGACACACCCCCCCAAATGTGTAAAATGTCAAAGACAGGGAATATCCAGCGTTGGCCGGGCTGCGGAGGAACTGGAACTCTGAGACAGAGCTGGCAGGGTCCAGCAAACACTTAACTGACTGGGGCACCCCCAACAGTGATCGATTTCTAAAACCCTATCTTGGGGCGCCTGGGTGGCTCAGTGGGTTAAGCCTCTGCCTTTAGCTCAGGTGATGATCGCAGGTTCCTGGGATCGAGCCCCGCATCGGGCTCTCTGCTCAGCAGGGAGCCTGCTTCCTCCTCTCTCTCTGTCTGCCTCTCTGTCTACTTGTGATCTCTGTCTGTCAAATAAATAAGTAAAATCTAAAAAAAAAAAAAAAAAAAGAGGCAGGGGAGAATCAAGAAGACCAAGGGAGACAGTCCTCTTGCGGCCACAGAGGCCTCTCCGGGCGCTACGACTCAACACGTCCAGCAAACTCGACTGGATGAAAAAGAAACCGTATCTGAGCTGATACTGAGCAAGAGACCCGGGGCTCACTCAGGGCTTCCACAGGCCACACACGGAGGGCGCACACGGCCCTCGCTCCCCACCCTGCCGCCTCCCAACAACTGCACTTTTCAAAGCGTTTCTAATCCAGGGACATTCTACTTAAGTAAACTCTTGGGCCGAATTGGGGCATATAAAAATGACAAAGATAGAGGGACTGTAGCTGATCAGAACTCCAGCTTCAGGCCACCTCCTACCAGCTCAGCTCCAACTGGACAGGCCCCAAGGACCCCCAGGAGACCCAGTGAATCCTAAGTGTCCTGTGACTGGCTGTCCACCCACCTCCGCCCCTAACTCCAAGCCCCAGGTCCCCCTCCACTCACCCCGGCTCTGGGCCCTGGACTATACCAGCCCGTCATAGAGGGACAGTGCCTGCACAATGGAAGGGTCCGCCTTCGATCCTTCCTGGAACTCCTGCAGGGTCAGCTTCCCGTCAGCATTCTGCAAGCAGAGAGAGGTGGTTGAAGGTGAGGGGACAACCAGCCTCCTAGGATAGGGACCTCAGGCCTGGACCCTGGGCCCCTGCTCCCCAAGTCCATCCCAGGACTGGCCCTGAGAGAGCTTCCAAAGTTAGGACAGGAGGGAGGCCGTGTGGCTCACTAGGTAGGAGGAGTTGGGTGTCCGAGAGACCCGGGCACTTCCTGGCAAGGTGACCTTGGGCACGTGACCCGGGGCCCCTAACACCATACTTATCATTATCATTGCAATGAGTTCCCATAAATGGCAGTCAGTCCCCAAGGGCTGAGAGCCCACTGCATTTCTCTGGGGTCACTCTTGCAAGGGCGTTTAAATCACTCCCAGAGCAGCCCACACCAGACGCCAAGAGACCCCACAGAGCTCACAAAAAAGGACTTGAGTGGGTCTCTAGGGCTAAGAGTGATTTGGACCAGAATCCCTGTCTTGGAGCATCTCTCAAGGAAACCTGAGAGATCCCAGAGAGATGGCTCACTGCAGGCCCTGAGCTACACGTCTCATGCATGGTCTCAGAGGCTCCTCATGGCCGCCCTAAGAAGAGGCTCTACTCTTATCCCCATTTTGCAGGTAAGGAAACTGAGGCTCTGGCACCGCCCCAGGATCCCATGGCTAGTCACTGGGGAAGGCAGAATTTACACCAGTCTGGGTGGGTGGTGGGCTGTTTCCCTACATAAAGGAGGTATGAGTCAGGGAGATTTAAGGAGCATGTGGTCTTGCCATTAAACAGCATCGAACCACCCTGTACAATGTCAGTATCCTTCACTCCACACACTATGGATACATCTTTTGATCACTGTCAAGAGAGCAGTGCAGTCTGAACCTAGATGTCTTCGCCGCCTCTCTGACATGTGCTGATCTCGGGCGCCAAGCCTCCCGGCAGGCACCTGGATTCTCCACTGTCAGGGGAGCCTGGGTGGCTCCGTCGGTTAAGCACCTGCCTTCGGCTCAGGTCGTGATCCCAGGGTCCTGGGATTGAGCCCTTCATCGGGCTCCCTGCTTATTGGGGATGCCTGCTTCTCCCTCTCCCACTCCTCCTGCTTGTGCTCTCTCTGTCAAATAAATAAATAAAATCTTAAAAAAAAATAAGCCCTCTCACTGCAATTTGTGTTCTTTGATTTAAGGCAGGCAATACTGGGTTGCCCTACTCTCACCATATCAAATTTCCAATAAAAACAAAGTTATTTCACTTTTTAAAGAGTTTGAGGGACGCCTGGGGGGCTCAGTCATTAACCATCTGCCTTCGGCTCAGGTCATGATCCCGGCGTCCTGGGATCGAGTCCCACATCGGGCTCCCTGCTCGGCGGGGAGTCTGCTTCTCCCTCTGTCTCTGCTGCCTCTCTGCCTGCCTGTGCTCGCTCTCTCCCTCTCTCTGTCTCTCTGGCAAATAAAGGAAGAAAATATTTTAAAAATAAATAAATAAATAAATAAATAATAAAAAGAGTTTCTTAACCAGGGGGTTAAGAATTCTTAATTCTTGTTAATTCTTTTTTTTTTTTAAGATTTTATTTATTTGACAGACAGAGAGATCACAAGTAGGCAGAGAGGCAGGCAGAGAGAGAGGAGGAAGCAGGCTCTCCGCGGAGCAGAGAGCCCGATGCGGGACTCGATCCCAGGACCCTGAGATCATGACCTGAGCCGAAGGCAGCGGCTTAATCCACTGAGCCACCCAGGCGCCCCAAAATGAGGTCTTTCTATTCACTAACTCCTAACTGAAATGTAGCTTTTCCATCCATGATGCTAGTAGGTAACAATGCCGGAGAGAACCAGCCGCACCTGGGACCTGTGTCAACGGTGGGGGTCACCGGCCATGTCACAGCACATCACAGACCCCGCGGGCATCACGAACACCTGCCATCGCTTTGAAACTGGGGGATGGTGACACCCACCGCTACACCTTCTTCTTAAACGCGTTCATAAAGAAGTGTACAGAACGCTGTATCACAGATTCCTTTAAAAAAATATTTTGAGGGCTGTATTCCAAAACCATTAGCTTCCTTTTTGATCCTATAGACTTGACTCGATGCGCTGAAAACCGTTATTCTGAGACGCCCAGAGACTTCTCCAGTACGCCCAAGGGGTCCAGGTCAAGAAGTAAAAACGGTTAAGAATCCTAGCTGCGGAAAGAAGTGCTGGCTTAACTCACTTAAAACTCTGGACAGCTGACGCGGATGGCTGCTGGCCTGCATGGACCGGCTCTGCACGGGACCCCCCACTGCGGCCCAGAGCCTCCGCCCCCCACGCCTTACCTCCCTGGTCAAGAACCAGCCTCCCCCGCGGCTCACCTTGTCCATCATGGCGAAGATCCGGTCCACCCTCTTCTCGGGGGTGTTCTCCTCCTCGGGGAGCTCCACGGTGTTCCCCTGCCAGAGAGAGACAAGCTGGGCGCTGCGCTCCTGGCCATGCGGCTTTGGGGTCCCGGCCAAAACTATGCCCCCAGATCTGGGCGGGCTCCCGATGCGGACTGCTCTTCCCCCCCACTCCCCACCCCTGCCCTCTCTGCCTCCTGCTCTGGAAAGCTCTGCCCCTCCCCCTGCTGGCCCCACGGACACCCCCAGCCGCCGGCCACCTCGCAGATGCGCAGCGACCCCTCTGCTGGCCAACCCAGCCCGGGCGAGAGAGCGGCTACGGGAGCGGACTCCCTCTAAGGGCCAACCAGGCCGTGTCCCTACACGTGAGGCTCCTGCTGCCTCCTCTACCCCACAGGGCCCACGCCTCACCACCATCTGGTAAATGGCGTCCACAATGTCCAGCATCTCGTTCCTGGTGATGTAGCCGTCGTTATCCAGATCGTAGAGCTTGAAGGCCCCTGTGATGGAGCAGCGGGGCGGAGTCACCCCGGCGGGGGCGGGGTCTGACAGGCTCTGCCCCGCCCCGTCCCAGCCCCGCCCCAGCCCCGCCCCCAGCCCCTCAGCACGCCCGGGAGCCCCACTACTCCGCAACTAGGATTCACATCAGCACAAACAGGGACCGACGGACAGACACACACACACATCGACACAGATACCATTTCGACTAGGGTTGTTTTCTCTTTTTTTAAAGGAATTAAAAGTACAAAGAAGGGGGCTCTGGGTCTGCAGAGCTGGTCCCCCCCCAAGTGTCGGCCTCCTCTCCACCCAACTCACTCCCCTCCCGCAGTCACGTGGCTTCCTGCTATGGGGTCAACTTAGAAAACAAAATAATATGCCCGGAATGTGGGTGAGGAGGGGGTAGCTTTTGCAAGAATAAAATCCTCCTTTATTCCTAAAAAAGGAGAAGGAGGAAAGAGAAACCACTGTTTTCTTGTTGCCAGCGCCATGCCGCGTAAAGGCCCAAGACAGCGGTGGATTCTGGCTCAGCACTTTCCACCCTGTCTCCAGACTCCCTTTTGCCCCTGCCCGCTCTGCCCTGGAGCCTCGCACAGGCTGTTCCCCTGTTCCACACACCTTCTCCCTCCTCCCCGCGCGCGCCAGCTCTCTCCCTGCGGGGCTCAGCTCCTGACCCTTCACAGAGTCCGTCGCGCTCCTGTCTGCTCACCCTCCCTTTCCTGCCTCGGTGGCCGTTTTATGGGATTTTTCAAAATCACGTCCCCAGGCTAGACTGACAACCACAGGAGCGGTCGTCTGCCTGTGTGTTTCTCTCGTGGCTCCCTAGCCTCCTTGCCAGCGTGGACTGTGGCTATGGCCGTGGCCGTGGCTGTGGCTGTGGCCGTGGCCGTGGATCTCTGCTGAGTGAGTGAGTAAGTGCATGAATGAGACCGGTCATCAAAACAGCGCCAGCACCGGAACCGGGTCTTTTAACACAAAGGCTACACTACCTGCGGTCCTCGTCTACGCCTATTGACAGCCCCATCTGTCCACCCTGCCTCAGTGAGCCGTGTTCCTCCTCCATGGTCACCCCCAGGGAAGCTCCTCTGACCCGGAAAAGCAGGACATCTGTGCCATCTCTCAGCCCTGGACTGACAGCCTGGGCCCAGCCAGGGGCTGCCTGGCAGAACCCAGGGACAGGACTTACACCGAAGCTTCTCGTCCAGGGTTCCCCTTGAGGTCACCGACAGCGCCTGGATGAACTCAGAGAACTCAATCCGCCCGTCCTGACGGGAGAGAGGGGCAGGGTGGTCCTGGTCAGTACTGGATCTCTCATCAGGCTGGGCCCTGGGTGTGTGATGGGCGACGGCAGGCACCAGATACCCACAACCGAAGGACAGACACCCAGGCGGAGAGGGTGGGAGAGAGGGGACAGGGACAGGGTGGGGGGTAGGATCACAGATGGATCGGGCCAGGCAAAACGAACAGAAGAAAGAGTGAGGCCAAAGGCAGAGCCCAACTCCTCATCTGATGGGAGAAAGAGCCAGAAGGTGCTGCCAACACACACACTCCCTCTCTGGGCAAAGGCCGCCTGGAGATTCCCTTTCCCCTTGGCCCAGAGCCACAGGCTCCGAGACTTTGGAGGAGGGCAAGGCTCTAGATTGTTTAATCCCGGAGCGCCTGGGTGGCTCAGTGGGTTAAAGCCTCTGCTTTCGGCTCAGGTCATGATCCCAGGGTCCTGGGATGGAGCCCCACATCAGGCTCTCTGCTCAGCAGGGAGCCTGTTTCCTCCTCTCTCTCTGCCTGCCTCTCTGCCTACTTGTGATCGCTCTGTCAAATAAATAAATTAATTAAATCTTTAAAAAAAAATAGATTGTTTAATCCCACCTGTTCGTTTTGCAAATAGGGAAACTGAGGCCTGGGGGGGGGGCAGAGCTCTTCCCAGGGCCAGGCAGTGTGACTGTCAGCCCGAAGGCACCTGGGGAGAAAGCCGGGGTGTGTCTGTGACAATCCAAGTCCAAGGACCCAACAGGACAGAATGCGAAAACAAGTTCCAGTAAATCCACCGTGAACACGAGGAAGCCTGGAAAAATACAGGCGTGGGGCACGGTGCTGAGGACTGTGGGGGCCCGACAGTGGATCCCCAAGATGAGACTCAAAAACACGATGCTCTGCGAAAGCAGCCGGGCGCCAACGAGCCCCCGAACTGTATGCTGCTCAGAGTCTCAGTTTCCCCATCTGCAAAACGGGGGTGTTCAAAGGACATACCCCGCAGGGAGCTGGTTGTAAACAGTCCACATAGAAAGCTTCGCACACAGTCCGTGCTCGGTGAATGTCAGTGTGGATGATTCTAAATCTGGTTATTATCCCTGTAGGCATTTGCATTCTGCGCTTGTAAGGAAAAGGTCAAGGTATACGTATGTGTGTGCGCGTGGACGTCTCCGTGGAGCAGGTGTAAGTGTGTGCGTTCGTGTGCGCCTACGCAGACGTGCATTTGCAGGCATCAGCGGGTGTGCATGTGTGTGCGTGTGCACACTGCGTGCGCGCGCGCGCGTGCCTTCTCCAGAAGGGAAGGCTGGCAGAAAAGCGTGGGTGTGGAGGTGCGGCGGGCACCTGCAGGAGGGAGGGGGCTCTGGGCCGGGCGCGGGCCCCGTCCGTGCTCAGCTCACCTTGTTCTCATCAAACACGTTGAAAACAAACGTGGCGAACTTGGTAGGATCTCCAAATGGGAAGAACTGCTTGTAGATTTTCTGGAAGCCTGCAGCGTCCAGCTGCCCGCTGGGGCAGTCCTTGATGAAGCCTTTGTACCTAGAGGTAGCAGACCAGGCGAGAGAGGGGAAGGGAAGTGCTGACGTCACCCGCCTGCCAGCAGCACCCCCCCCACCCCGCCCAGCACCCCAGGAGGCTGTGAGCCCCGTGGCGGTACAAACACCACGTCCTCTGCCTCTGGCCAGCTGGGTGACCTGGGACAGGTGACTGCTTCTCTCAGAGCCTCATCCGCGCAAGGGGGATAAGAGGTACCATGAGAATGAACCCCCCAGCCTGCCCCCCCCCCCGCCACGCGGCGGGGATAAACAAAACTCACCCGAACCAGTTCCCCAAAGTAACGCTCTTACACCAACCACTCCTGCCTCCCCCACCTTCTCCGCTGAGCCCCTCCTGACACCACAGAGTAGGCAGAGCCGCCATATGGGGCCGGCAGCTGGCTCCTCCCACATGCCTGCGCCCCACAATATGCACACCCCCTCCCCCACCTCTGTTCCCAGGGATCTGCGCTGAAGGACACGGGAGCAGGGCAGCGAGCTCACAGGGTGCCCTGGTTTGTTCCAGAATCCTGCAGCCACAGAGCCCACTGACAGCGGCCTGGCTTTGTACTCCAAATCCCAGCTTTGCCCCTTGCTGGCTGTGCAACCTTGGGCAAGTGCCTTCCCGTCTCTGAGCCTCCATCCCCTCATCCATAAAAGGGGCCCGCTCTCACAGCTCTCCTGTTGGGATCAGATGAGGTGATCATGTAACATACTTACTCCAGGGCTGGGCATAAGAGATCAGCAGCAGCATGATCTTTAGTGTTACGAACTCAGAGGAGTTGTTGTAAAACAATTCAGGAGTCGGCTCCTGTGTGTAGCTTAGCAACCCAACTGGAGGAGGAGATTTCCCAGCATAAAGGGAAGGGAGCAAGGGATCAGCCATTATCTGCTCCCAGCCCTTAGCTCTCTGCACCCTTCCCTGCAAATGCATTCTCCCGGGCCGCCCACGCAACCGGTGAGCAAGTCTGCAGCGAAGCCCATTTGAAGGATGGGGAAGCTGAGGCTCAGAAGGGGGACTTGCTCATCTTCGCAATCCAGACTGGAGCTGGGTGGAAGGCAGACACTGAAGAGACCAGATGCTCAGAGACTAAGGGTCGCTGAAATTCACCTGCTGCATTGTTCCAAGACCCTCGTGTCCAGGGAGGGGATTCCGGGCCCCCGCTGTCCTCCTGCCCCCAGGGAACAATCTAAGGAGCCCCGGGGGCGGGGGGACACTTCACACGTAAGGACCTAAAGGGACACGTAGGATACTCGGGGATCTACAGCCTCAGAACAGAGATCAGATGTGAACAAGAAAATAGGAGGGGCGCCTGGGTGGCTCAGTCGGTTAAGTGTGTGCCTCAGGCTCAGGTCATGAGTTTGAGCCTTGCATCGGGCTCCCTGGTCAGCCGAGCGCCTGCTTCTCTCTCTCCCTCTGCTGCCCCTCCCTGCTTGTAAGCACACTGTCTCTGTCAAATAAATAAAGAAAATCTTGAAAAGAAAAAAAAGAAAAGATTCTTGCTAATGTATCAGCTGCTCCTCGGGCATGAGCGTTGCTGGGGTACGGGGGAGGCTGGAAGGGGAACGCGGTGGGGGGCTCCATGCCTGGGGTGGGCTAGAGTAGGTGCCCATAGCCGGCCCTCCCCCGGGCACCTCGAGGGAGCAGAGGCCCAGGGAGGCCAGGTCCCGGTACTGTAACCCATGGCTGCCCCCATCTCACCCTCCGCCTGGACCTTTGGCAAAAGTCCCCAAGCCCCGGATGCCAAGCTCAGTCTTCACGGCTGTTCCTCGTGAGTCTCCTCTGCCCTGCGAGGTGGGTTCCCTGATGCCGGGGTTCGCCAACGAAGCAAGAGGTCGGGCGCCCTTCCCACCACTAGAACCAGGATGGGACCCAAGCCCGTGTAGTTCCCTCCCCTAAATTCTCCTTCCCAGTGGGGGGCTCTCAGTCCAAGCTTCATAGCCAGGCAGGACGTGCGCAGGCGCGCGCGCGCACACACACACACACACACACACACACACACACACAGAGCCAGGGAGAAGGAGCATTTCAAGGACAAGATCTGGTCCATGAGCCCAGGCTCCCTGGCCAAGACAGGTCCCTGGGCAGGAGGAGCAGAAGTGCCTGGTACCAGGACTTGGGGGTCATGTGGGGGCAGGCTCCAATGTCCCCAGATCCCGATGGATGCCTGAATGGGGGGCCTCCCCCACCAGCTTCTCATTTCCCCACAATATATATGTTACTTAAATGATCTGCAGAGACTGTTAAAAACAATAAAGAGAAGACAAAAGCCTCCCCCGAGGGTCCCTGCGGATGGCTCCCCAGGGGGGTGGGCTCTTGGCTGGGAAGGCGGTTAGCTCAGCCGCAGGAGCCCTCAGCGGGGGGAGCAGCTGCCTGAGCCTGCAGCGGAGGTCCTGCGGGGGTAACTGGGGACAGGCGGGGGCGCAGGAGGCCAGACTCAGTGGGGAGCCTTTGGGGGGCCTGTCCGGTTCCCCCTGCAGAGGCTGTCACGGTGGGGCCCCCGGAAGCCCACCTGCAGGGGGAGATGCCAATTAGAGGCTGCCCGATGGCCCCGCCTCCTCCTGCCGGATCCCTCCCCCTTCCACACGCAACCCCTAGGGCCTCGCAGGCTCCTCTGCTCCCTCAGCCCCCAGAGACCCCAGCACACCGTGTCCTGTTGGTCTCCAGGCTGGTCCGACTGTAATCTCCCTGACGCAGCAGTGCCCCAGGCCCAGCACAGGCCCTGGTGTACGATGGGGGTTCAGTAAATGTCTGTCCAAGGAGATGGATGGATGGACGGATGGCAGAATGGGCATACAGACTGCCAGGCAGGGACAGAGGGAGGGCGAGCCCAGGCATCTGGTGTCTCCCTGAGCCCCGAGGACCCTGCCCAGAACCTGAGAGCTTCCTTCAGATGGCTAGAGAACCACGGATGTCCCTCCACCGTCTGCGACAGGGAACTGGGGGTCTCAGAGAGGGCGACAGACCGGCTCAAGGTTGCATAGATCGTTAGCAGCAGGATCAGGGCTCAGACCCGGGTCTGCTGCCTCCCAGGTTCCCGCTTCACCCACCCCTCCTCCAGCCGGTGGAAACACAAAGCACGTGCCCCCCAACCACTGTGCCACCCCGTCGTTCATCATTGGAAGGCGGGGGCACCCTGCATCGCCGGAGCAGAGATGGGGTTGCTGTCCCAGACACCCTGGTTACCCCGACTCCTAATTCACCCTGTGACTTGTCACAGCTCTGGGCTGGGACTTCACAAAAGGGTCCAGTCCTGAGGCGCCGCCTACCCTCCAGCGGTGGGACACATGCCCCCTCCCCACTGCCTGCAGGGCACCGGGGTGGGGGGGAGGGGCTGCAGCCTCATGATGAAGCGCATGTCCAGGACTTCTGTCCCCCGGACGACTGAGTGACGTGACTCCATCCCCCACCCAGGGCCAGGCCTCAGGTTCCAATAAGCCCAGGTCCCTTCTGCTCTCCTTCAGACACGCAGCCGACAGGAAACCTACGCCAAGCCTGGCCCCGTCCTGTCTCGCTGGGAGAGGGACCTCGAGGGACCCCTTCCCTGCAATGCCCCTCGGTTTCCCTGCTGCTAAAATAAGTGACTCTGACCAGCTCCAGAGGCAGGTTTCCCCACCCCAGCACCTCTGACATTTGGGGCTGGAAGATTCTTGGGGGGGTGGGCTGTCCTGTGGCCCTGGCCTCCATCCGCTAGCCATCCATAGTGCCTGCCCCCAAGTTGGGACAAAGGTGTCTCCAGACAGGAGCCAAATATCCCACGGGAGCAGAACCACTCCAGCTGAAAACCACTGAACTAGACGTCCTCTGGGAACCCCATGAGCTGGAGAGGGTCTGGTACCTGAGTCTTTTGTGCTCCTGAGTGACAGCTACTGACCTACTAAGAGCCAGGCAAATGGCTACATGCCTTCCAAGCCTAATTTCACCCCATGGTCCCACTGAGCCCAGGCGGCAAGGACGATTATGCCCATTTTACAGACGGGGAAACTGAGGCTGGGGAAGGTTACGTCTTGCCCTGTCTCGGGGCCATCACTCAGCACCCCTTCTGTTCAGCCCTCACTTCCCCTCCCTACCCTGCTGACTCCCACCCACCTTTTCATTCTCAGCTTCTATGTTTCCCTTAGAGACACGCCCCCTCACCACTGCAGACAAGAGTCACGCTCTGGGACCAACAGTCCCTGCAAGTCAAGTGTCATGTGCGGTGGAAAGGAGGCAGGGAAGGATCTTTTTATTTTGTTTATTATTACTAGCTCAATGCACTGAACGTGCACAAATTCCATAATATAAAAGAAGTTTCATTTTTTTTAGAGTTTAAAGAACTGAAAAGGAAGGGCTCGGGCTTCCCCATCAGACCTGGCTCGATCCCAGGACCACCTTGGATCTGTGTGTGACTTCCTCTTCCTGAGCCTCAGTTTACCGATCCATGAAGTGGGAACCAACACACCACCTGCCCCCCAGGCCCTGGGTGAGCTCCAGCAAACGGCAACAGTGTGGTAGACGGCAAAGGATGTCCTGGACATCTGCCGGGACGCCAAGCTCCAGCGCCAACCTCTCCCACAAAGCAGAGCCCGAGATGTCACGGACACGGACACAACAGACCCCCCGCCTGGTCGCCCTGTCCTGCCAGGTGCCCCAAGGAGCAGGCTCCAGTATACCAAGACCCCTGAAGCCCCCATTCCGTCTACTCACTCAACCCTGTGCAGAGGCCACTCCCATAACACAGCCTTAACGGTTAGGATAGTAAATTTCACGTGATGTGTATTTCACCACATTTTTAAAAAGTAATTAAAATCATTACAGAATATTCTAGATCAGGTATAAAAATACCAAACACAGACACAGTTTGGTGTAACACAGCATGCAATATAGAATACAAATCCTACATAATAACAGTTGCTTATATCCACATAGATCCATGAACCGCGAACACAATCAACCGTCACCCACTGAAAAACGAGCTACTTTTAAAAAGGCTGCTGCAGAACATGAAACCTTTGAAAAACCAAACCAAACTACAATCACGACTCTCCCTAGATTTGCCTTCTCTTTTGTAAACCGTCCTTAGTTACTAGGACTCGTGGAAGCTATTTTTTTAAGTCATCTTTTTATTGAGGCAAGAAGATGACATTCTGTTCAATCAGTTATCTTGGTACCTGTCGCCAGCCTTGAAATCTCGTTCGAAAATAGGGGTCTTGGCTCCCTGGGGGCCAGAAGCGGGTCTGGGAATTGGACAGAAAGCAACATGGCCAAGCCCGGGAAATAGGCACAGCGTCTGAGCACACCGGGCACACGCCGTCTGGCCACCTAAGCACGGGCGTTTGACGGGGATGGCTATTTGGGGGGCCGGCCGTTCGAGACAGGGTGGGGATAAGAAGAGAAAGTCGCAGACCTGACCAGTGCACTCTTACGCGTCCTTGAAAGCGAAAGGAGAAAAGAAACCTGTCGTTTCATAAAGCAGCAAAGGCTGAATGCCACTTCCGGAAGGGGCTTCCCTACCGCGCCAGCCTGGGCTGTGCCTGTGTCCCCTCCCCCAGGGGACTCCAGGCACCTGTCTCCCTCAGAGCCACCTGCCCCCAGCCCCCCTGCACTGGCCTGGCACCTAGCAGGTGCTCAGTAAAGACTTTCTGAGCAGACAACTGAATGGAGAGTGAATGGACGAATCCTCGCCGCGACACGGGGGTCCGACTCCAGCTCTGCTTCCCGTTCTCGGAGGACCCCAAGCAAGGCCCAAAGGCCCCAGCCTGCTGGGATTTTCTGGGATTCCGTGGTCTCAGTTCCCAGGAAACCCCGCCGCACGGGAGCCAGCTCGAGGCCAGGCCGCAGCTCCCTGCAGGCCCCTCTCCCGCCAGGCCCAGGGTAAAACGGCCTTCTGCAGCGGGAAGGGTGAGGGACAGATGGATACATGGGAGCGGTATACCCACCACCCGCCACCCGCCACCCCCCCCCCCAGCGTGGGCCCAGCTGCCTCGGGGGTGCACCTGACAGATTCTTCTCCCATTATCTCTGCAAACAACCCCCTCCCGTGCCGCTCCCCTCGCTGTACAGATCCTGGAGGAGGATCCCACGCACACCCATGAGGAGGAAGCCTCTTCCTTCCTGCCCTCCCCGCCCCCTCCAGCCCCCGTGGTCCTCTGTCTGCTGTCTCTCTGTCCTCCGAGTGATGGCAATTTCACAACCATCCGCAAGGGCCTGGGACCTGCCGTAGCTTCCTAGCCCACACTGCGGGTCCTCACCTTCCACGGCCACAAGCCGGGCTCAGCATGGGAACAGAGATGGTCAAGAACAAGGGGCAAAGACCCAGGCTGGCTGTGGACCCCGACACTAGCCTGACCGCTCAGCCTCCAGCCCACTCCCTGCAAATACAGAGAACCGCACAGCAGCGCAGGGCAAGGAACTCCTGAGATGACCCTGAGGGGCCCCCAGCAGGAGCCCGGTGTGGACCGAGCCCTGATGCGGCTGGCCTGGGCACCCCACGGCTGCAGCCTGTCCTGTGCTCCTGACAACCTGGGGCCTGGGCTCTCCCGAGGACCTGAGCCCGACCAGCACCGAAGCCCGAGTGCAACTCCCGGCTTTGCTTCTGCTCCCTGGGCGGCCCACGACCGCTCATAGAATCATGTAAGAGCCCTGGGCCTTGGGCTCAGCCAGAGGAACACGGGGCTCTTAATCTTGAGGCTGTGAGTTTGAGCCCCAAGCTGGGTGCAGAGATAACTTAAAAAGAAAATCTCAAAAAGAAAAAAAGGAGGGCGCCAGGGTGGCTCCGTGGGTTAAAGCCTCTGCCTTTGGCTCAGGTCATGATCCCGGGGTCCTGGGATCGAGCCCTGCATTGGGCTGGCTCTCTGCTCGGCAGGGAGCCTGCTTCCTCCTCTCTCTCTGCCTGCCTCTCTGACGAATTGTGATCTCTGTCTGTCAAATAAATAAATAAATAAAATCTTAAAAAAAAAAAAAAAAGGAAAAAGCCCTGGGCCTTGGTTCCCTGCTGCATCGTGGCTACTGAGAGTCTACACAAAATAAGGGGATCCTAGAGCATGCTGCAGAAACAGAGACTGGGTGGTCAGGGCACGCCTCTCCGAAGAGAGGACCCTGGGCTGGCGATGCCAAGACCTGGGTGCAGAGGGAACAGCAAGGATGGGGGGTTCAGAGGTAGAAATGAGCGTGGTGTGGGTGAGGGTCAGCAAGTGTGGGGGGGGCTGCCCAGTGAGGCCATGGGAGAAGGAGAGGTGAGCGATCCTGGGAAGCCCACGTTTTCCCAGGGAGGGCTGGCGTCCGCACCGTCCCAGCTGTTGGGTGCCCCAAGAGCTGTCTGGGATGTGAAGGGGCTGGCTGGGGGCTGTGGTGGCAAAGTGTCCTCTGAGAACGGCCCAGGGCACTTGGGATGCGGGTGCTCATCTTACCTGCTTCTTGCGCAAAAGACAGAGTGGACGGCGGGCCTCCTACAGTGCTAGTGAACGAGTGAGGTTCAGGCCAATTGAGGGAGAACAGAAGGGCTCATTTTGTTTGCCAGCAACAATGGTACTGGCTGCCCAGAGCCCTGGAGGAAAGTGATCGAGTGCTATAATCCGTGATCCATTACCAATGTCTGCTGTGGGCACCGGCGGAGAGAGTGTAGGTATGCATGTCCCTGTTTAAGTATCCCTGGGCTAGCTTTGCACTACGGGATTCTAGAACACCACAGTGAGGTGGGTCGGGGGCTGACCCAGGAAGGCCAGTGGAAAACACTGAGTCAGCTGTCTCCTAGGCTTGAAGGCATCACCAAAATGAACCAAAGGACATGTACTTGAGGCCCACAGAACTTCCTGGCAAAGAAAGATCAGTTCTTGGGGCGCCTGGGTGGCTCAGTGGGTTAAAGCCTCTGCCTTCAGCTCAGGTCATGATCCCAGGGTGCTGGGATCAAGCCCCGCATCGGACTCTCTGCTCAGCAGGGAGCCTGCTTCCTCCTCTCTCTCTGTGCCTGCCTCTCTGCCTACTTGTGATCTCTGTCTGTCAAATAAATAAATAAATTCTTTAAAAAAAAAAAAAGAAAAAAGAAAAATCAGTTCTTGTCTTTATAAGCTCTTCAGAGAGAGTCACCCTACGGCAAGGGCTGGGTGTCACAAGGCCTAGGGCCCCGGCTCTGTTACAGCAGCCTCCACTGACGGCTCTCCAGGGGCCAGCCTCTACCGCCTCCCTGCTGTTCCTTGAACACACCAAGTCCATTCCCATTGCACCTGCCGCTTGCTCTTCCCTGTTCCTCGAATTCCCCTCCAAGCCAAGTCCTTGTCCAGGTCGTAGCTGAAATAGCAGCTTGGCAAAGGAACCAAAGTCACTCCACCTGTCTGGGCCTCAGTTTCCCCATTGTCATAATGAGAAGGGGACTTGGAGGACTGCTCCATGGCTCGTACTGACCACGATACTGGGGTCATTATTAACATCGCCAGCAGAGAGAGTATAACTAGGCTGTGCTCCAGATGGTTTATGTGAATTAGATCATTTGTTCTTTGCAACATTCCTATAAAGATTAACTTTCCAGATGGGAAAACCAAGGTACCGACAAGTCCAGTAACTTGCTCCAGACTGGTCACGCAGGACCTGGGGTGTAGGTCCCCAAGCCCGGCGCCCTGGTTCCGAAGCCCGTCTGGCCACTCTGCTCTGCCTTCCCCTGGAGGAAGCACAGGTGTGAGCAAGGCAGGGCCCAGGGGCTAAATGCCGTGTTGGGACACTCCTCTGGGTGACAGCAGGGAGGAACTGAATGAGGCCACGTCTGAGAGCTCGCTAAGCGCACAGCAGCCCTGGGAAAGCATCCGCCAGCTCTCCAGGACAGATCACAGCCCTGTTGGCCGGGGGTCAACAGCAATGTACGTGAAGCACGGGGCGCGCTTCCTAGGAGCTGAGCACCTGCCGTGGCCGGGCTCTGGGGGCTCGGGGGCCAACAGTACAGGGCCCGCCCGCAGGGCCAGGAAAGGAGGCAGGGAGGCTCGCAGATGAGTAACTGTGGCCAGCTGTGTCTGCAGCTGTGGTGGGTCCCCTAAGCTAACCTGAGGGCCCAGGGGGTCTCAGGGATAAAGCCCTGAAGGTAGGGAGATAGGAGCCAAGCAAAGAGGCGGAGGGGTGTCCCCAGGAGGGGGAGAGGCCAGGCCAAGGTCAGGAAGGCCCAGGAGGCGAGGTGAGTTCAGGAACAGACAGCGGATTCAGGCAGGCCAGGGGGCAGAAGGAGATGGTGGTGAGACCAGCAGGGTCAACAGGGTCAGACCACACCCATCCTCAGCCCCACACAACCAGGCCGAAGGAAGGTTTTAAGCAGAAGCCAGACACTGTCAGGTTTTTGTTAAACAATGACTCCTCTGGCTGTCAGGTGGGAAGGAGGGGGATTATGTACAGATGGGGAATCCCGGAAGGCTTCCTAGAGGAGGTGACATGCAGGTGAGTCTCGGGAGACAATCTCAGCTGGCCTAGGAAGGTTGGAAAGAAGGGTGGGGAGTTCTGGAGGGGAGATATGAGCAGACCAAGGCCCAGGAAGGAAGGAAGGGGAGTTCTGGAAGGCAGAGCCCTGGGGATAAAGACCTAGAGTACGAACGTTTCTGGAACGCTCACCTGGGGAAGCGGAGAAGTGAAAATGAGGTCAGAGGCAGATCAGACCCACATGTTGGTCCTCCGATGTAGGGGAGGAAAAGGTGGCAGCTGCTGCTCGCCCCACAGGCGCTCCTCCCTGCTCCCACCCCCCCCAACTCTGCAGGAGGAACTGGCTCACCATCTGGGTTCTGGCCACCGGGCTAGATGTCCAACACGGGGTCAGCAGAGTTGGGCAGGGCGGCCACAGCTCCTGCCCTCCACAGCCTGGACTCAGGGGCCGGGAGTTGTACGGAGTGGCCTCTAGGGGAGCCTGGCCCTGCACATCCCACCCCCGGAGCTGCCCCAGAGTCTCACGGCACGGATCCTTGCAGGCCTGCCACGCCCTGGCTGTGACGGGGGGCCCTCTCCAGGCCTCAGTTCCCCATCTGAACGGCACACAGAAGACCACCAACCGTGGCTGGCATCTCTTGGGCATGGTGCTATGACCCTCACAGGGAATGTCTTCCCAGTACATCACCGTTCCCATCATACGCACGGGGAAACTGAGGCTCGGAGAATCACTTGAGGCCTGGTCAGGATTCTAGATCCATTTCTCACCCACCCAGCTTGCCTGGAAGTTTTCCAGGCTTGTCTCCTCCCCTCCGCACCCCCTCGACCTCAGGTCTCCCTTCACGCGAGCCTCCCCTGCCAGCTCCACATTCTGCCACATTGCGCAGGGGACCAGGGGACAATCAGCATGCCGCTCCCCTCTCCCCCAGCCCAGGCAGGCACCACTCACCCATCCCAGCCCACGTCAACCCCTCCCTGCTGTACTTTCCCTCCACTCCGTGACATACAGCCTCAGAATCCTTCTTAACCTGGCACTCTGGGCAGCCTCTACAGACTGGTGAGAGCTGGCATCCAAGAGAAAACCTGTTTGCCATCCTTGGCCCAGTCTCACCAATCACTTTATAGAAAAGGTGACCGAAACCCAGAAATGGGAAGAGACTTCTCAAGGCCGCTGCTGACTCAGTGACAAAGCCAGGCCTGGAACCGAATCTCCCGACTTGTTTCTGGTCCCAACCCCTCTCTTTGGTGAGCAGGGCCTGGTGGTCCCCAGAGATGACACACAAGGCAAGGAGCCCCCAACACCCCCGGCCACCCCAGTTCAACTGGCCCTACACCAGCCCCCTGGGGACAAAAGAATCTAAGCGAAGCCTGCCCGGTCTGGCTGGTACAGCAGCCACGCTGCAAAGTCCCTCCCCATGGCCCTCCCCTGGGCAGCTACACTGCCGTCCCATCGGCCCAAGCCGACAGCCGCCCAGGCGTCCCCGCCGATAGTTTGGGGGAAAAGAGCTACTCACCACTGCTGGACTTCCTTCTCGGTAACTGCAAGAGAAAACAGAAGCAGCCTTTCAGCTCTGGGAGGTGTCTTAGGGGACAGACAGACCCGGGGAACCTCCTTCCTGCCCTCCCCAGACCGCCCCTTTGGTCTACCCACCCATGTCCCCCAGATGATCTGTCCCAGTCAGGAGCTGTGTGTCCAGCCACCCCGGCAGGGGACAGCAAGGGCCTATCCCTCCTGAGACCGACTGAGCTTCTAGAAGGACTGACGAGAACAGCCTCTTACATGCGGGGTTGGCTCTCCCTGCCGTCCTGGGGGCTGGGGGGGCGCAGGAAAGAGCATCACACCCAGGCCAGTGTTTGAGATATGCTGTCCCCCATCTCTCAGCCCCGGGAAAGCACTGTCGGAGAAGGCACCCGGGGGCCTGCCTACGTGTGGCGGGCCAGGGCAGAAAGGCTAAGCAGCCCCCCTGGACCCTGGCTGTGCCCAGTCCCCTCCTCTCCTCGGCCTGGCCCTCCGGCGGTCAGTTCCAGGTTTTTTACAGGCAAGACGAGAACAGAGCCATGAACCAAAACCTGGGACAAGCCACATTATGTGGTCGAACATCCAGCCAAATCCAAATAGTCATTCCTTATTGAACCGTGAAACAAACAAACAAAATCCCCCCCCCTTTTTTTTCTGGAAAGTACTAAATTGGCTCAGGTTGGAACCAAAGCAGGGTTCTCTCTAGGATCACAGAATGAGAACAGGTAACCACCTCCTGGGCCACACTCACTCTCTGTGGGGGTGACCTCGGGAGAGTGCCTCAGTTTCCCCATTTGTAAAGCAGGAGTCTTAGGACCCGCCACAGGAGCTGTGCTGGGAATTCGATCAGAACAGGTGTGAAGTGGGTGTGAACGCTCCTGAGCCCCTGGCCGGCCAACGTGCTCCGTGCAGGTTTGCAGAAGGAAGGAATGCAGGTACGGGTGAACGGATGGACGGGAAGGTGGGTGCTGGGTGGGGGTCAGCTGCACAACGGACCTGCAATCTCTTCCCAGGGGAGTCAGCTGCAGAACGGAATGGCAACCTCTTCCTAGGGAAATGGGAAGGGAGGTCCCACGGGCTATCCCTGAATTGCTGCGCCCGACGACTCGAGAAGGCTACTTTCCAAAAACCCACTCAATGGAAGCCAGTCCCAACTGCCAGATACCAAGTGCCCACTGGCTCCGTGCCAGGGCAGGCCCCTGTGCTTTGGCTCAGCTGCCCTGACAACAGCTCCAAGAGAAGACAGCATACCTCCACCCTGGCTCCAAAGGGGGAAACTGAGGCACGAAGGGGGCCAGGACACGAAGTGAGAGGACAACGGTCTGCACTCCGTGTGTGGCTCGGCCACCTGATCCACAGCCTGGAACCTGGTGGGCAGACCCCTGCGGCCAGCTGGAGGCCCCCCGGCCAGGTTCCTCCTTGCACAGCCCAGATCCCAGGCGGAGGAAGAGGCTAGTTCTCGAGTAGGCAACTGGTAAACAGAGGGCACGGCTCCGGTGGGAGGCGCTGGTTTCCTGGATCAGACAGACCTGGTATAAAGAACGCAATTTTCCCAGAGAGTTTTGGCAGAGGGTAGAAGGTGGGAAGGGGTCAGGCGTGGGGGTGGAGAGGGAAGGTGACCTTGATTTAACGCAGGCTGAGCTGCCCTGGGCTCGAGCCACCCACGCCTGGCAGTGAAGGGCTGCAGGGGCAGGGGTGATGCTCAAAGCCCAGACCTGGAGAGACACAGGACCCCCATCACGGCACTGGCAGGAGCTTCCGGGCACAGGCTGCAGAGCCAGACTAGGCTGGCTGGATTCAAACCCAACTCCGCAGCTTACTAGCTTGTGTGTCCTCGGGCAAATTACTTCCCCTCTCTGAGCCTCAGTTCCCTCATCTGTGAAACGGGCTCTCGTGAAACCGACAATGGCTTGGTGCTCTTCTGCATGAGAATCCACAGTTAGGGGCGCCTCGGGGCTCAGTCGATGAAGAGGCTGCCTTGTGCTCAGGTCATGATCCCAGGGTCCTGGGATCCAGCCCTGTGTCTGGTGCCCTGCTTTTCTCTCCCTCAAACAAATAAATAAATAAAATCTTAAAAAGAAAAAGAGTCCTGCAGGTTGGTGACGGTCCCATTTTCCCAACTAGATTGAGGTTCAGACAAGTCCACTTGCTTGCAGTAACCCAAGGTCACCTTGCCAGGAAATGGCAGGGCCAGGACTGCCTTTGGAGCCCGGGATGGACACCCAACTGGGTGCCTCTGCATGACCTTGGGTGACCTTGGCATCACGTGACAGAAAGCGCACGAGCTGGGTGGTAAGAGTTTGGAGGACAGATCCACGGCTGACCTCTGGCCTCACGGGGCCAGAGAAGGCTCCCCTGGAATCCCCCAGCTCAGAAGTTCCCCCCCAAGTCCCCAGGATGGAACAGCTGCATGCGGGGAGGGGACACCGTTGACTGCCCCTCCCCCACTGGAATGGTCCCCAGCACCAATCAGCAGGCAACCAAGCCCCGGGGGGGGAAGGGAGCTAGGGTGGGGGGCAATGGACCTACTGATGCTTTGAGGAGCTAATTAACCTTCAGGAAACAGCTGAAGCCATCAGGTGTCTCCTGGCACCATGCCAGGGCCAGCAGGTCATCACTGCCTCCCTGCCTGGAGCCACGGAGGGTCCTGGGTGGGGCGGGAATCAGGCAGCCCTCCGGGGACCCAGCCACCCACACGAAGCTCCTCCACCAGGGTCAGGAACCTGGAGGTGACCAGTGTAAACCAGACGGTCCAGTGAGGCGGCCGAGCCACAGACCTGAGGAAGGGACCCAAGGCCATGGCCAGAAGGAGGCAGGCAGGAGGTCATTGCCCAGGTCTGTCCAATGCCAGGACCCGCATTCTTACCATTCTCTCTGGGTTTCCAGGAGCTCAGCCATCCCCATGCTACCTTCTCGATTCTTCCCTCACCCCCTGTCCAATGGTTCACTCGGGATATTTCTTTGTATCAACTCATTTATTTCACTGACTTGCCTGATCTAGATTCAGTCTAAGCACCAACAGCCATAAAATCACCAACGATATGTGCTGCTCGTATCTTCTCGAACACACGACAGAAACACAACTATGAAGACGACGGTCCTTGATCAAAGCCGGCCTCTCCAACAGTGAAACATCCCGACATCGTGTGCCCCCCCTCCCCATCTGATGCCATGGGAGGACAAGGCATCCACAGAGTCCTCCTGCCAGAAATATTCAACTGAGTCTAATCACGGGGACAGAACCAGACAAATCCAGAAGGCGGGACACTCTACAAGGCAACTGGCCAGGACACTTGAGTCAGTGCCATGAAAGGTAAAACGAGGCAGGGATCATTCTGGAAAGAGGGACAAGGCCATCAAGCGCAACCCACAAAGCCTGCATTGGGTCCTCGATCTGGCATTAAAGACGGGCCGCGGAAAACATGATTCGGACCGTGGAGGAAGCTGCACCAGGGGCACAACTGCATGCCCCGATGACGCCGCTGATTTTCTTAGGGGAAGGAACGGCACGGAGGTGGTGTGGGAGAATGCCCCTCTTCATCAGAGATGAGCCCGGCAGTATTTAGGGGTGAGGGTCAGGATGCCAGCGGCTTCGTGCGGGAAGTTCAGAAATGCACACATACACACACACACACACACACACACACACACACACACATTTAGAAAGAGAAGCAGCCAGCCCCGGCAAAACGCTGGCCGCGGGTGAACCCGGATGAAGGACATACAGGTGTTCCCGCACTGTCATCTCGATGCTGCTCCTGCTTTCAAAATTGAAGGCTGCAGGGACAAGTTTGTCCTCATCAGCCCATAACCTGGGTGTGCCCCCACCCCACCCCAGCACCAGAAGGGCCGGGGGTCCTACAGCTCTGACCACCACAGGCACGGGGAGGGAAGGAGGGAGGGGAGGGGTGGGGGACGTCACGGGGTCCCTCCACACTCCCCCTGGATACCAGAGCGACATTCCCAAGCTCAGGCTTCCCAGCTCCTCCCCGGGGCCTCCATCCAAGTGTGAAATTAAACAGGCGTCCACCCACACCGCACTTGCACCAGGCGGGTCCAAGCTCAAGGCTCAGGGCTCAGGACAACAAAAGGCTGTCCTCACGGCTACCACAGCCCAGCACTGCCCGCTCCAAGCCCCTCACTAGCCATCCCCCCGCCTCCTGACCTCTGCACCTGCTGATCCTCTGCCCAGGACATACGTCCTCACCTCCTTCTCCTGGGTAATTCCTATGCCCCTTTCTGGTCCCCACTGAGATGTCCCTTCTCTGCAGAGCCCTCCTGCCCCATCACAGCCCCCCCACTGAAGCCCCCCGATGTGTGGGAATCACTGTTTCCCACTTGGTCTGTCTTCCCATCGACGCACAGCAGAGGGGGGGACCAGGTGCTGCCCGGCAGGGCCAGCTCAGCAAGAGGGAAGGCAATGGACTGGTCCGTGGAAGGGGCTCTGTGGTCAGCCCAGCCAGCACCCCAGGCCAGGGCTCTTGCCTGACTCAGGCAAGGGCCCTGAGCAATGACTCCACACCTCGGAGCCTCGGTTTACACATCTGGAAAGGAGACAGATGACAGCGTCTGCCTTAGAGGGGAGAAGGGTACGGAAAGCACGTCACGATGTCGGGCAGCCAGCAGGCGCGCAACAGTGGCACTTTTTCTCCTCCTCCCAATTGGACGCTAAGTACCCAGAGGCCAAGGCTCTTCTCCTGGCATGGCCCAGCATCACCTGGGCACCCGGCCCCGTGTCCTGCACATGGGGGGCAGAGAATAAACCCTCCTCCATTCCCCCTCGTCACCACGCCACTTGGCTGCACTGGGGACACATCCTACTGGGCTTCTCACACATGTTTACTTTAACAACTGCCATTGGCTTTGGCCAACTTTAAAAACGAGCTGTCTTCCTCCAGCCCCCTCTTGCCTACAGGCCAGGGGGACCCAGGCTCATTAGGAAACCAGTATTTAAAACCGCATGGCTGAGGCAGAGGGAGGCTCTGGGTCCGCATCCCGTCTCAGCCTTGTGTAGGCTGTGTTACTCTGAATAAGTTACTTAACCTCTCTGAGCCTGACTTCTCATGGAAGGATGGGGTATAAACTCCCACCAGACAGAGCCATGGCGAGGGCTTCTTGAGAGGGAGCTAGAAAATTCCCTGTCTTAGAGCAGGGACAGAGCCAGGAGGAAAGGGGCCAGGCATCCCCTCCGCTTCCCTCCCACAAACCTCCCTGAGAGGCAGGGGAGGCGGGGAGCGGGGAGGGGGCCCAGCCCGGTGTGGCTGGCTCCCCAGCTGGCTCACTGCAACCAGGCCTTCACCCCCTGTGGTGGGGGTGCCTGCTGAGCCCCTCTCCTTGCCGCCCCCCCCCCCCCCGCAGGAATAGCAGGAACAGTGCTCCCGCTCCCGAGGCTGCTTCCTGGGCCTCCGCCCTCATGTACAGCTCTCGTCTGCCAGGAACGAACGCGAGAGAGCTGGTCCCTGGAGCCCAGGATAAATGTTGAGTCTGATTTTGATTTCTCTAAAGCAAAATACCTCTCTCCTGCTTGCAGCTCAGCTCAAACACGGCGGGAACAGAAAGCGGGGGATGGCAGGCCCACCCCGCTCCTTCCCGCCAGTCCAGGCCCCGTCTCGGTCTCCAGGGACAGAGGCTGGGCCGAGTGCCTGTGTTGCCCAGGCCTCCCAGCACCCCGCTGCAGCAAGAGCGCCTCTGGTTTGATGGACACAAAGAGAGAAAGTGGGACCTTCGGGCCCACCCCCAGCGACCCCTTGTCACTAAATCTGACACTTCCGTTAGTGGTGACACCTTTGACCGCTGGGACGAAGAAGTGCTCAGAAGCGCAGAGAGAGCTTCTAGAGCTCGGCACCCCTCACACAGCGCCTCGCCAGGCCCCGGGCCTCTCCTTTGCTCAACCTCCAAATACTGGGGTCCCCTGAGTCCCTTTCTCACACGGCAGTCGGGGACGGGGGTCAGCATAGGCACCCACCCACCTCACCCCAAGCTCCCCTCCGGCTGGCGCCCTCTAGCCCAGCCCCTGCCCACACTCCTCACGGTGGTCCAGGAGCCCCTCACGCTCCACGTGGCCCAAAGGGATTCCCTACCTCAGACTGAACCTCCCCTTCCTGGGGACACCCCTCTCCCTGCTCTACGAGGCAGAAAACACAGGAACAGCCCCCCCCATTCCAGAGCCAGCCGGGTGTCCCTCACCTGATCCCCCCCCCGCCAACGGGCCGCTGCCACCATCCCTAATTTGGCACGTTCCTCCCCGGGGCGCAGCTCAGGGAAGGGAGGGAAGCTGCTGCCGGGCCATCCCTCCACCCTGGGGACAGGCCACCCCACCCCCCACCTCCAAAAGGGGCAGGCAGTTCCCTATAGGGAAGGTGGCGCAGCAGGGCAGGCTTCTGGGACCTGGATTCCCGGGGTCGGCTATGCCCCTGCCACGTGACCTGTCCCTTCTCCCATCTATGAAAGAGGACACGGACCCCCCCCCCCCGCCCCGCACACGGCAGATGTTACCTACAGTGCTAAGGGCTGGGTGAGCAGACACCCACTCTCTCCCATCCTCCAAGGGCCACACGCGTCCCGAACCCCAGACCATTACCCAACAGACCCGTGTATATGCTGGTTCCCGTGGGGACAGGGGCCTAGGGGGCCCTCCTTGGCCATACAGCTCTCCATAGACTCTGGAGAGCTCCAGCCCCCAGCTCCCACACCCCAGGAAGTGACCTGCAGGCAGCTCTCCTGATGGTCATGGACCCCCCCCCCCCGTGGGCCCTGTGGCCAAGAAGCAACAGGCCACGGACACCCACCAGGGGCAGCGTGGAAACAGGAGAGTGGGCACGGGCCCTGGGCCAGAAAACCAGAGCCGGGTGTTGTGCTAAGATGCTAAGAGCCCGGAATAGGGTGGCAGGGGGTAGCGGGCTCCTCGGCGAGAAGGAACCCTTGGGGACAGCCGCCTCGGAGATCAGATACAACCAGAGAACAGGCACAGGAGCTGACTCTCGCTCTGGGCCTCCTCTAGGGTGGGGAGAGAGCAAGCCCCCCGCCCGCCCCTCTCCTGTCTTCCATAAACGCCCAGCTGGAGGGAGCCAGCCTGAGCTCATCAGAAAGGCAGCTGGCTTCCCGCCCGGAATTCCAGGGCGCTCCAGGCTGAGCGGGGTGCTGCGGAAGCCCCTCTGGCTGACCTAGAAGGAGTGAGCTCCCCAGGGCCCTGGCCCCCCCCCCCGCCCTCCCCCACGCCCCCAGCCCTCTCCTCTGGGCCCCTCCCCCCCCCCCACCGGTGGTTAACCCAGCCTCCTCTCCGTGCTTTCTCCACCCGCGCCAGCTGGACCCACAGCAGTCCGCGGGGACACACGGGGCAGGGCCTCGACTGCTGTGCTCATGCCGGACCCCGAACCTTCCGTGCGAGCTCAGCTGCGGGGACAACGCGGGCATCGGGCTGCCATCTGCAGACACGCCTGGACCGGATCTGCGAGCCGCCGCGAGGCTAGCCCTGTGCAGAGCCCTCTGCGCACAGCATTTTGTAAAGCCTCCCAGAGCCCCAGGGGTCATGGCTCCGGCCAGAGCTAGGCCAGCTGCCCACCCCTCGCCCCTCTGCTCCAGGGACCGACTCGGGCTGACCGGCCTGCAGCCCTCGAAGCCGGCCTCTCTCCCACCTCAGGCCTTTGTGGGGACAGGCCCACCGGCTACCTAGCTCTGCTGTGTGACCTCAGGTTATGTTCGCCCCTCTCTGAGCCTTGAGCTCCCCTCCCTCTCATGGACCTGCTGTTGGAGCCAACCAAAGGATGCAGGCCTAGAGCGCTGAGCCCAGTATGTGACGAGTGACATGGGGACTCAGACTATCACGATGACAGCCACAGTATTAGAATCAGATGTCGGGGGTCTCACTGCCCTGCGGCAGCTGGAGAAGACGCAGCCTGCTGGGGGGAAGCGGGGTGATGATGGGAAATGTCCTCGGGCACAGGCAGGAGCCAAGCCCTCAAGGGGACCAAGCCGTGAGAGCTGCTCCGGCCTGCTCAGATCCCAAGTCAGATGCCCCTGCTCCTTCTTGACCCCTCAAGACCCTCCTGAGCCCTAGAACAGCACCGGCGCTGTTGGCTGTACTCTTGGGTTGCTTCAAACCCTGTGCTGACAGCTGGCGGGGGGGGGGGGGGGGTGTCCCTGCCACACACCCCCCCCCCCCAGCTGTTGGAAGAAACTGAGTCTTCCCAGAGGGAAAGGCACTTTTCCAAGGTCTCGGTCAGTGGTGGAGGGCTGGAGGTGGGCACCCAGCTCTTTCCAACTCTGAAGCCCATCCTCAAGAAGGCTTTAGCCTGGAGATGGCCATCCCCAGGGAAGGGGCCACCGCCGAGCCCCGCAGGCCATGGCAAGCCCTCGCTGAGCACCTGCAGTGGGCCAGGCCCTGGGTGCCTGGGCTGTGAGGTCCCTGGTCCAGCAGGGAGCAGCGGCTCCTGCCCATCAAAAGTGCCCCTTGCTGGTCCGCGCTCCGAGAACCAGGCACAAGGCTCCAGGCTCCACCTTTCTTTCTCCTGGACGACGAGACCCTCCCACATTTAGATCTGCCAGACGTGGGGCGCCTGGGTGGCTCAGTGGGTTAAGCCACTGCCTTCCGCTCGGGTCATGATCTCGGGGTCCTGGGATCGGGTCCCGCGTTGGGCTCTCTGCTCAGCAGGGAGCCTGCTTCCCTCCCTCTCTCTCTCTCTGCCTGCCTCTCTGTCTACTTGTGATCTCTCTCTGTCAAATAAATAAATAAAATCTTAAAAAAAAATAAAAAAAATAAAAAATAAATAAAAATAGATCTGCCAGACGTGTGTCTTTCCGCTCGTGTCTCAGTTTTCTCATCTGACAAATGGGGTAAGAATGTTCACTCCCACTGGCTCATGGGGAGGAGAAAGCGCTTGGTCCCTGGAGCAGGGCCACATGCTGGAGGAGCCCAGGGGCTCCCTAAAGGTGCCCTCCCCAGAGCCTCTAAGGTGGAGGGCTGGCGTCCCCAAGAGCAGGGGCACCCACCCATCTCACCCCAAGCTCCCCTCCGGCTGGTGCCCTCTAGCTCAGCCCCTGCCCACACTCCTCACGGTGGTCTTAGGAAACCACGAGAAACGAGGTGTAGTTCAAATCGTATGTTCCAGCTCAAATATTCCCCGGAGTTTTGCATTCTGCTCCGTCATTTATACGCATTTATTTTACCCTAAAAATAAAGTTATAAGATGCATTGATTTTAATTCCTAAATAGGTTAAATAACTTTCCCCCCTAAAATTTTTAAAAGTGCAGAAAGATGTACTCTGTCTTGCAGCTTCCAGGGACAAAAAAGTCTGTGTTTACTTAGCATTGACTGCGTGCCCACCTGCGCTAAGCACTGGGCATGCGTTAATCTCACTCAGAGACCGAGCGACACTGTGGGACAAGGACTTTGCATCCCTCCTGCTACAGATCAGGAGACGGAGGCTTCTAGAGGTGAAGCCACTTGCCCAAGAACCAACGTCAGCCTGCACTGAGGCTGGGACCAGAACCAGGGTCCGTGTGAGTCCAGAACTTGCCGGCGAAGGACAGCACTTTTGACATCACACAAATGCATTCTGGGAGTTACCTTCCCTCCTGCCTCCTGAACGGCGTCACCTGGGGCCCTCCAAGAGGCACCGAATCTTTGGCTTCCCTGACTCCCCGGCAAAGGGCCACTGGGGCTGGGAAGCAAATGTTCTCAGTATCTGCTCATCGATTAACAACTTGCGTTGGCCCAGTGGCCCAGACCAAGGGACCCTCCCAGGTTCCAACCCCAGCCCTCCCACGTTCCAGCTGTGGGACACTGGACAAGTCAGTTCACCTCTCTGAGGCCCAGTCTCCTCATCAGGAGACTGAGGATAAAATCGACCCGGGCTGCATACGCAGAGGAAAGCCTGGACAGCAGGAGGAGAGGTTCTGCTCTCATCTTTCTGCCTGCCTGGGTTCTCTAATTTGGTCTTTCCTCGGTGGCCGGGGCTCCATGGGGCGGGATCTGTGTCTGCCTAAGTCACAGCCACGAAACAACCTCCGGTATGCAGTAGGGGCTCAATGCGTATCTGTGCTTGGAGAATGCAGGTGTGTGTCCTGCTGGTTCGGGGTGGGGAAGTAGACTCGCCTGCTTTTCCTTTCTAGAACTCAAGGTTATGCCTCCTGGCTAATGAATGGGCTTGTCCTGAGGCTGTACTCTTAGGCACTCCTTTTCTCTCTCTCTCCTTCCCACCTTCCCCCCCTCAAAAATAACCAATTAATTAATTAATTAATTAATTAAAAGGGAAGGGAAGGGAGAAAAGAAGGATGGAGGGACGGACAAATACCCCTTCATTCGCCCAATAATCACTGAGCAGCCTATGGGCCAGGCCCTGAGCTGGGCTCCGGGGACACAACACTGACCCAGACACAGGTCCTTGTGCTCCGAGTCTCCGATGAGCAGGAGAGATGGACCCAAGCATACGACAGCCCCGCCGTCTAACTACGTGTGTGAAGTGAGATCCTGACCCAGTCAGGGGGTGAGCGCTGCTCCCCAGGGAAAAGGGCACAGGGACTGATGCCGAAAGGATGGGTAGGCCTCAGCAGGCGAAGAGGAAGGGAGAGATGACCCACAGTGTGGTGAGCTCAGGGGACCACGAGAAGCCACAGCTCTCTGGGACAAAGGACTGGCCTGAAGAAGCGGGACATGGTCTGGGCAGATGAGGCACAGTGAAGGCTCCAAAAGGTTAGCAACTGCTACTATTGCTAATAAAGGAGTCACAGCACCCAGAGACAAGATGACCGGAGCCACTAACACGGGTGCCTTGGATGGGGGAGGGGTGCGAGCAGCCCTCTCCTGGGGCATGTGGCATCTGCCTACCCCAACATCCCCCCACTTCCTTGCCTCATCCCCAGACCTGGGAGCAGGTGGGGACATGCTGGGCTGGTCTCCATCCCAGCTCAGGCAGGAGCCAGCTCAGTCTCAGCCCTTAATAAGGTCACAAGTCCCAGAGCAAGGAAACTTCCCCCGGACTGGGGGGGGCAGTGCTGGAGGAAACAGTGGCAGGGATACAGGGACCAAGGGGACAGCCCTGGGCATGGAAACTGGGCAGGCACAGGGTCAGCAGGACCCCGCCCCACCTCCACCGCCAGCACTCCTCCCTTCCCTTCCTGTGGAGTGTCCCCTCCCCGACATGTGGCAAGGCCCTCGCTGAGAGTGACCAGCCAGCGGCAGGCAGTGACGTCTGCACCTGAGCCCCTCGAGGGTGGCCCAGCTCCCCACAGTGTCCCTAGGGGGTTGCGGAGCCCGAGGCACCCTGGGAGGCCAGCAGCACTGCGGGCTCTGGCCCTTTAAGAACCAAGAACAGAGGGTGACTCCGATCTGGCTTCTGCATGGGAGTGATCTGTCCTGGTCCTTATCCTGGTCCTGGGCACCAGAGGACCCCAGCCCTGGGGCTCCAAGCAGTAACACGTCACAGAGAGGCACAGCCGCACACCGGTCAGCCCTGCCAGAACCCACCGGAGGCCAGATGGAGGCTGTGACCCCTTGCTGGGGCCTCCTTTGGTCAAAGTGGACACCCATCTCCCCTAGGGTCCGTGAGGCTTCACATGGCTCACCTGGTTCCCAAAACTGGCCTCCAGCAGGGCTCCCTCCGGTGGGACCCCATCCTACTGAGCGACAGCCCCTCCCCGGGGCTAATTTACTATTCCTCCTCCTTACCAGGTGTCTCCTCTCCATTCCAGCCAGTGCACCTTCCCTAGGTCCTCAAGAGTTGCAGCTCCTAGATGCCTCCAGACCTGGAACATGCTGCTCCTGCTGAAAACACTTTCAGCATCCCCCATAAATTACCCCCCCAAAACCTCTTTGTGCCTTCTCAGCTCCAGGTACGGTCATCAAATTTAGCACATAAGGATACAGGATGCCCGTTTAAATCTGGATTTCAGATCGATAATGACTAACTGTTTATTATGGCTGGCAACCCTACCCTCAGGTTTCAACCGAAACATCACCTCTTCCGGGAAGCCCTCCCGGACGCACCTCGGACCCAGTAGCCTCCTGCAGCATTGTGGAATGCCCTGTCTTGATGCTTATCCTAGCCTCCTATCCATCTCCCCACCAAACTGCAAATGCCAGGAAGGCCAGAAATCCATCCATCCAGAAATCCTGGCACTCACAGGACCTGGCATGAGGCAGCGGTTCCACAAAGACTCTCCGCATCTCGAAGTCAAGAGTGGCAAGGTGGCCCGGGGATACCCTTGGCTGAAGTCACCCCACACGGGCCCCCGGGGTCTCCAGCCCTTCTCCCCCAGCCGGCTGGGCCTCCTTCTCACAACCACCCCCAGCTCCGCAGGGCCTGGGCCGAGGAAACACGCACCAAGGGAAGAGCGGCGAGCAGGCTCCTCTCCTGTATTTCGAGGGCTGCTATTAGTTTGAATTAAGATCATGTTCTGCTCAGGCCCAACAAGGGCCTCATCACAGGCAGTCTGGAAATAATAATCACCCACTGGGGCCATGTGGGCTGCTGAGCCCCGGACGGGGGGCCGGACTCTGGGGGCCGGGGCGGTGAGGAGGGGAAGGTGGGCAGAAGCCCCGGCAGCACGGGCTTTGAGCCCTGTCGAGCGCCTTGCCTGCCCAGCGCACACACCATATACTTTAGAACAGAAGGGAAGCATTCGCTTTTTCCCCCACAGTGCCAAAAATAGCCCATCTCCTGCCTTTGAACAGGAATCTCTTGGTTCCGACAAAGAGACAGGAGCGGCGGGGAGGGGGGCCTGGGAGGAGGGGCCACGCTGGTTGGCTGGACCCCTCCTCGTGTCCCCAGACTCCGGGGAGGTGGGAAGGGCCCAGGCCCTTCCTTGCCGGCATCCAGCCTCCCTGTGCCTGACTTCTCAGGACTGTGCCCCCCAGACAGGGCAGGCCCCCCAGGCCGGGCCCAGGAGGTAGGAGGGGGACAGACGGGAATAGAAAGCGCAGACCGGAGCCGGATAAGAAGCTCTGCTCTCTTGTTAGTTTCTTCCTTTCTGTACTGCTCGTTTGTTCCAACAGCTACGTGCCAGGCTCTGGTCTGTGAGCCAGGGGAACAGCGGTGACCCCCACAATGAGATGAGTCTGTCCTCAGGGTGCTCACAGCTGAATGAGAAGGGGACAAGCTGAACATGTCCTCGCCGCCCAGTCTGGGGAGGCCACTGGCCAGTCCCTGGGCATTTCCCTCAGAGAGGGCACCGAGATGCTGGTAGGAGCAGGGGGATCAAGTGAAGAGCACCTCTGAGCTGCCCCTCGCCCAGGGCACGGACTCTCATTCGACCTGGCAGCCAGCCTGCAGGAGGCCACGGGGCCTCAAAGGAGAGATGCAGGAGCTTGGGACCCGCCAGTCCCTCTGGCCAATATTTTCACACTCATTCCGGCCACAATCTCGGTAGGCCGGTAGGTAGGTAGATTATCACCTCTTCCGGGAAGCCCTCCCAGATGCACCTCGGACCCGGTAGCCTCCTGCAGCATTGTGGAATGCCCTGTCTGGATGGGGTGAAGTAAGGAGGCTAGGGGGAAAGAACTTGGTCAAGTTCCCGGAGCTCAGGAGAGGAGCCGGGCTTCGCACCAGGCCTGGCTGCTTCCGAGCAGGAGTGCCTGACAAAGCACCACAGACGAGCCATCTCTCCCGGCACCGTCCCCTCTCCAGTTCCACAGAAGACAAAGCAGAGATGTCAGGGTGGGAAGTGGCCCCAGGCCTGGGAGGTGGAGAAAGGGGGATCTGAACCCAGCTCTGCCTACCACCAAATCCAGGGCTTTCCTGGTTCCCACAGCAGCTTCTTAGTTGGGGGGGGAGGCCACCTTCTGTCCCCAAAAGGCCAGAGCAGTGGGGGAGCCAGGGAGGCTGGGGAGAGAGAGAGAGGGAGAGAGGGAGCCCACTTCCTAGCTGAAAACCCAAGCCTAAAATAAAAAAAGTGGAGTGCTATTTCTGCTTTGGGTTAAGCATTCCTCAAAGCCACATTCCTCCCGCCCTCCTCCTTCTCCCCTGCCAGGGAATCTGGAGCATGGTGGCCTGGACGCCCCATCAGCTTCCTGGTGCCACCCCAGGAGACCAGGCGTGCCAGAGCCTGCAGCTGCCCTGCACCCCTTCCCGGGCACCCGCAACACAGACTCACCAGGTGGGGAGCACTGTCCCCCGGGTGGCCCCATTGGGATACCCTCAAGTTAAGAAAAGGTGACATCCCATCACATAGACAGCGGGACATCAGAGAAACTGAGACCCTGAGGGGGCAGCTAAAAGCCATAGCAAGTGGGGCTGGAGCCAGGACCCCGACTCCAACCTGGAGACCCGTCCCCTCCCGCCCCACTCCATCTGATGGCAGGTCAGGAGCACAAGCGCGTCCCACCCTGGTCAGCAGAGGAGCAAAACAAAGCAACACACAGACAAACACTTTGGAAAGCCCAGAGCCTTCCACAGAGGTGTTCACAGTCCTGCCCTATTCGCGGCTCCAGGTCGGGCACTGCACAAGAAAACAAATCCACCACACATGTCCCAACCTTCAAGGCGCTGCTACCAGGCCTCTGACCCCTGAGGACCCCTCTGTCGCTGTGTCCCTGAGCCTCGCACTGCATCTGTGGTCTCCCGCTTTGTCCAACAGACATTTCTCGAGGCACCCTGGCCACGCCGGGCACCGGCAGGGCAGGAAGCCAGGGGGCGCCCCAGGCGTACACTGTTGGTCCTTGGGCTTCCTCCTGCTTCTCCGCCCAGCCTGCGGGCTCCTCAGCAGCAGGGAAGGTGCCAGTGCTGGACAGTGGGACACACCGCCTCTGAGCTCCCAGGCTGAGAGGACCCTGTGAGGTTAGCCCAGCGCTGGACACCTCACAAGCATCGGAGCCTCCCCTGGGATGGGCAGAGCCTGAGAAAGCCTAAGAGGCGGGGGCAGGGCAGCCCCCTCTTGCCTCCTGCACTTCTCAAAACCATTGTCCTGCTGCCTTCCTGCAGGTCTGTCCTACCTACACCCGGAGGAAGGCAAGGCCGAGGCTGCTCCAAATCCCTTGCGGGAGGCAAAACATCTGGAACCACTAGGGCCGCCTGTAAAGCTATGAAGCTGGAAGGATCCTACCCACTGCCCAACCTCACGTCCAGCCCAGGAATCTGGGACGCCCGGCCAGTATGTGATATCCAACCGCTGCTTGAGTGCCTCCAATGATGGGGTGCTCACTACCTTACTCAGCAGCTCTAAGGTTATAAGGTTCACAGAGATTGTAGGAGGCAGGCACACAGACGGAAGGGCAATGTTTCGGCACACAAAGATTTGAGCCTGAGCCCCGACGTGGCCACGGACTGTGTGGGAAGCCATGCGCAAGTCTCCCAATCTGCTTGGGCCTCTTTTTCTTCACCTGTAAAATGGGCTCAGTAGTCGCTACTCCCAGGGTTGTGGTGAGACCAGAGGCCGTATATCTGTACTATCTGCCGCCCCGCATACTCCCTTGGTAAGTGGGGGCTGTCACTTTTGTTCCCCCTCCCCAGCTCCCCCACTGCCCCGGGACGGAAGGGCTCCCACAGAGGACCGCGGTGAGGGCGGAGGGGTGAGAAGCGGCAGCCAAATCTCCTGGTCCCCGAGCAGGCAACTGCACCATGGTCTTCTGATTCAGGTCCCCAGGCCCGTCTCTCCCTCCTCCCCCCACAGCGCACCCCCCTCCCGGCCCGGCGCCCCCCGCCCCCCCGGAGCATCTGCGTTTACAACCTGCGCAGAGCTGCCCGCACACACACCGGCGTGCGCACGCGCGGGCACAGACACGCCGGCTCGCCCACTCCCGACACACGCCGCGACCCCGTCACTCACGCCCGGAGCCCGCCCCCGCGAACCGGGGCTCGCACATGTGATCCGCGGCCCCCGCCCCACCACACACCCACACCAGGCACCCACGCTGGCTCGCGATCGCCCGCACACCTCCAAGGCAGCTTCTCGGCGCCCCCACGCCCAAGGGCCCCCGCTCCGCCCAGGATCAAACGCCAGCAGCATCGCTCACCAGACAGGCGGCCTTGGGCCAATCCTGATCCCCCGTGAGCCTCAGTTTCTCATCTGTAAGCGAGGACCACCCACGATTCCCGGGAGGAGCTGGCGACCGGCGCGTGGAACCCTGAGCCGGGTCTGGCTGACATGAACATGCGGCGGGGACGGCCTCTGATCCACGGCGTTGATGGCGTATCCGCCTTCATCACCGATGAGCCACCAAATTCCCGTCTCAGTGATCCCTAACCTCACCCACAGCAGCCCCAATTCGCAGATGAGAAAACCGAGGCAGGAGAAACTAAGAACTGTACCTGCGGGTGAGACAGCCCGTGATCCCAGGTCACCAAAGCCTGGCACGCTCAGTCCCTGGAGTCCCAGTGTAGCCGCCCGCAGACTTCTCACCAGCTGGCAATCGGAACGTAGTACAGAAAGGGAAACTGAGTCCCAGGGGCACTGGGGACTCCACCAACACTGTCCAGGCTATGATGGTTCTGGGACTGAAGCCCAGGCAGGTGTCTCTTTGGCCCTCCAAGGCCATCTCTAAGCAGGGACCTAAATTCCACCACTCAGTGAGCCAGGAGCCCAGTGCAGAATGATCCTACCACAGACCACCTGGGCCAAATACAGAGGCCACCACGGGGGGTGGGGGTGGGGGTGGCCAAGGACCCCTGTCCCCGGACACCAAGAGCTTAGCAGCCTCTTTCCTATGGGAGTCTTTACTGAGCACTTAATACTCTCCTGTCCCCCTGTTGGGAAAAGCACTGTGGTCCATCCCCCTCGCACACAAGACACCAGGACTCAGAGGGGTAAGGGGCTAGCCAGAGTCACAGCCCAAAGACAGCAAGCTGTCCCACAAGCTCTTAACACTCTGCAGTCCTGCCCTCCGCTGGGAATCTGATCCCAATTCCCAGTTACCTGGAAACTTGGCACATTAATTTATAACGTTCTCTGCCCTGGTAAACAGACCACACCCAGGACATGTGGAGTGTTACATCCAGTACGAAGGATGCTCTTTCTCATTGATACTGGTTTTTTCCTTACCTGAGAGGAAGAGATATTTAGGACAAGATGAACCAATTCAGAAAACAGCAAGACACCCCCGTCTCAACCCCAAGAGCCAACCCATCATGGCACAATGGGGGACACCCCAACATTTAGAGGCAGTAGTCCTGGGTTTCTGCCTGGTATCTGCCTTATAACCTTGGGAGGAACACTTCGTCTCTCCAGTACTCGGTTCTTCCATTTGTAAAATAAAGGCACTGGACCCCCGAACCTCCTCTAGCTCAAAGGTCCTTGGATCCTATTTAATAGTAATCAAAGGAATGAACATTGAAAGAGTAGGGGCACCTCAGTGGGTTAAAGCCTCTGCCTTCGGCTTAGGTCACCATCCCAGAGTCCTGGGATCAAGCCCGCATCAGGCTCTCTGCTCAGCAGGGAGCCTGCTTCCTTTCCTCTCTCTCTGCCTGCCTCTCTGACTAATTGTGATCTCTGTCTGTCAAATAAATAAAATCTTAAAAGAAAGAACGAAAGAAAGAGTGAGCTACTCTTTTCTTCCCCACAAAATCAGCAGTAATCAAGAAAAGCAGTAAGACTCAGTGCTGGCAAGAGTGCAGGGAAACAGGCACCCTCTCATCCACGTTTGCTGAGAATGGAAATGGCAACAGACTTTCTGGAAAGCGATTTAACAATTTTTCTATCAAAAGCCTTTTAAGACGTCCCCAGGCTTTAACTCCGCAGTTTCATTTTGGGGGATGTATCTTTTTTTTTTTTTAATAGAAACACAGTGAGAGAGGGAGCACAATCAGGGGGAGCGGGAGACAGAGAAGCAGGCTTCCTGCTGAGCAGGGAGCCCAATGCGGGAGGGCTGGAGCCCAATGTGGGGCTGGATCCCAGGACCCTGGGATCAGGACCTGAGCCGAAGGCAGACACTTAATGACTGAACCACCCTGGTGCCCCTTGGGGAATGTATCTTCAAGAAGAGCTACATGCAAAAATTTATTGCAAAGATGTTCGTACAAAGATTGAGTAGAAAAATGTTTGTAACAGCACTATTGATATTGGCAAAAAGAAGGAGAAGGAGGAGGAGAAGGAAGAGGAAGGAAGGAAGGAAGGAAAGAAGGAAACTAACTGTCCAAAGGCAGGGGAGCAAATAAAACATTGCATTCATATGATACACCATTAAAAAAATCACGCTTTTTATTTTTTTGAATCATGCTTTAAACTTTCTTTTCTTTTCTTTTTTTTTTTTTAAGTAGAATCCATGCCTGACATGGAGCCCAGCCGAGGGCTCCAACCCATGACCCTGGGATCAAGACCTGAGCTGAGATGGAGAGTCAGACGCTTGACCGACTGAGCCACCCAGGCGCCCCTTAAAAATCATGTTTTGAAAGAATAGTTCACATTGGGAGCAAACATTCACAACTGTCAGGTTTAAAAAAGTTAGAAAGTAGGAAGTATATAATCCCGAATATATAAAGTAATGAAACCTACATACCGAGTTCCCCAGAATCTTCCTGCTAAACATACCCAGAATCTGGGGTCCTCCCCACGGACACCCAGTTCGTCACCCTGACCACCCCCAGCCCTCATGAGCACCCCCTCCTCCAATCCATTCTTGGACTACAGATAAGAACACTCTCCACACCCGCATCTAACTTTCTCCTCCCATGGCCCCCCGCCCATCTCAGAAAATGGGCAGAGCCCTTCCATGGCCTTCAGGGCCCTTGGCGTGCAGTGCTGTGAGCCGGGCCCAGCTCCAGCTGCACTGACCCGCGCCCCACCATCTGCCCAGAAGGGCGGAGGTCTGGCCTTGGGAGGAGAGAGAGTTGGGTGGCCGAAAATGGGCTTTCCCCTCACACCGCCAGCATCTCTGGGGCGGGGCGGTGAGAAGGCCAATGCTCTGTGACTCCCCCCGAGTTCCTGCCCCACCTCTGGCCTCTCTTCGTCTCTTAGCACAAAGGCGCAGGCCGCAGACCCACTCGGCGCTCCCTGCTCTAGGAGACAAGAGGATCCTAGGAGCAAAGCCACCAGAAGTCTAGAGGGTCCCCAGAACCAGGAACCGTACTAAACCCTTCACACACTCCCGAAGACAACTCTGGGAGTCTGGGCTGCCTGTCTTCTACAAGACGGAAGTAAAGCTCTGTGACAAGGGCTTTGCCCAAGGAAAGAGCCAGAACCCCAGCCCACCTGGCCCCAGAGGCCTACTATCCTCCCCAAGACCCTGTGCCAAACCACCCCTCTTCCCTTTCTGGCCCAGAGTCTAGACTTTCAAGCATCCTCCCACTTGGATCCCCGGAGTCACATGGGAAGCTGCTGTCCACGAATGAGCCGGTGCTCAGAGAGGGTAAGTGACTTGCCCAAGGTCACAGGACCCAGCCCCCTTCTCCAGGATACTGAGTTCTTTCCTAAGAGCAGACATGGATATTTCCTGCCCAGATGCACCTCTCCCCGCCGCCCGCAGCATAACGCCCCTCACCTCAGTTCCTCTTGCTGCTTTCTCTCACCTCCAGTGGAGAGAGGGAGCGGGCCTCCCTGGTCTCACCCCCTCGTGCCCAGGATACATAGCATAACAGAAGCCGCCTTCCTCCCTCTGGGCCTTCCCTCTCCTGGGTGGCTTATTCCTTGCCTGGCTGTGGGGCCCTTCACAGCCCGACTCATTTGTCCCCAGATGGGTACCAGCTACTGCTTCCCCCCACGGCCATGTTGTGCCCCCTTTGGCTAAGCAGCCCTGGGGGAGGGGAGTGATCACTGGAAATATTCCTTCTCTTACAGGAAGGGACCCTCGTGTGACCCCTCTCAAAGCCAGAGAGTCACAAGAGCCCAATGGGTGATGCTCAGCATCTCTTAACCCCAGACTCCTGATGGCAAATGGGGGGTCCCCTTCTCAGCTCTGGGGGAGGGGGCAGAAGCATTAGGGGCCGGCTGCCCAGACCTCCCCTCTGGCTGTGTCTCCTCTCCACAAGCTGCTGCATGCCGGCACCCTTCGGGGCATCAGGAATAAGGCTGCAGAGATTCAAGGTTGGCAAGCAAGGTCAAGGCAGAGCCTGGGCTGACCAAGAGCTACAAGAAGCAGGCGACCTCCTCCGAGTCCTGGACGGAGGGGTCCCTGGAGAGTGCCAGGAGCCCCAGGGGGAGAGGCTAAGGACGGGAAGTGGGGCAGCGGTATCTGCAGCCCAGAGGCCTGAAAACCAACGCAGCTCAGACCGCAGCAGACAGCTCGAGCCCCGTAAGCTTGGTTTTGGGGACCATCTGGCTGGTTTCCCTCTGAAGGCAAGAGTTACATCCCTCTCCTTCCCTTTTCAGTGCCTGCGCCCAGCCCCGAGTGTTTGATGAGTGGCAGGTGAGGGCAGACCAGGTAAAACAAGAACCTGCTGGGATTCGGGCACACCGAGGTTCCCACCTTTCTCTGCCTCCTGTGGGCCAGGCACAAAGTCCGGGGCCGTGGGAAGATTCCTGTGCGGAGAGACGAGCTTTGCCGGCAAGATGTGTTTACGATCAATTCAAGATGAAGCTGAGTCGTGTACTGTTCACATACGCATCCTTACGTCCTTGACAAATGTTTGTCGCGCCTTAAGGAGGACCCTTTGCGAAAGGCTACATATTGGGCTATAAGGAAATTACCCTGCAGACGCCTTACTTCCCCTGGGAGCTGAGTACCACGGGCATACCCATTTTGCAGATGATGAAACCGAGGGTCACTTCGGGGAGGGGCTGGCCTGTCCCACAGCCTGGGCACACAGGGTTGACAACAGCCTCACCAACAAGCTGAAAGACACTGAGAAACGCACTGCCGGCCACACGGACTCCTGCTCTCCGAGTAATGGCTGGACAGGGGCCCCCCCACCGCAGTCTCGAACCCCCTGCTGCTCCTGGATGTGAGCTGTGCCAGGGTGAGGATGGCACGATGGGACACGACGATGTACAAAATCTTATCTGCAGAGGAGGAAAAAACATCTCCTCTGCAGTGTTCAGCCTGAAAGACGGGAAATTTTAGCTAGGCTTCGACCAGATGGGTCTGAGACCTTCTCCTGCGCCCCCGCGCACGCACGCACAGACGCAAACACACACCACCGGGACAGTCTTTCCCACGGAGCTGGAGAGGGGCGGCAGCCAGCAATGAGCCAGGTGTGAACATCTGGACTCCCCTCTGGGCACTGCTGCCAGCTGTGCTCTCCCGAGGCAGCCTAGGACCCCGGGAACCAGTGTGGGTCTTCAGATGGGGCTCCTGGGAACCAGGATCTGCGTGACAAACACCTGCCAAGGACGCAAGGCCCTGGACCCAGCCCAGACCTAAGGCCTGAGAAATCTGAGCGCAAAGCTAGCCATGCACTTGAAACTTCACAAGCTCTCCCCGAGACTCCGACGGCCCCTGCTGAGTGCTCCTCTCTTGACACAGAACCCCCGGAACACAGAGCAGATGGCCCCAGGCCCCATCAGAAGGAAGCCCATCTGGGGGCCTTAGGACAAGCTGGAGGCTTTCTCTGCTTTTCCTGCCGGGAGACTTTCCAACAACAAGTATCTGTGGACCTACTAAGTGCCAGCAGAGCCAAGCAGCAGCAAGGGAGACAGACGGGAAGCTGAAGAACCCCCCTGCCGCCTCCCCCGGCCCACACCTAATAAGGTTCTGTGGAGGAAAGTACTGAGCTAACTCTCTGATCAAAACTGTTCCAGGTCTCCAAAGGCCTTTAAAAATAGCCCAGGCTGGCTCAGTACCGCCAGGCCCCTTCCTACCAAAGCCCTGTTGACTCAACTTCTCCCAAGGCTGACAGATGTGCTGGGGTGGGGGACCCAAAAATGACTGCCCCCCCACCCCTTCCCATTTAGAATCAGACAGGGACCCACAGAAGAAAAGCCTCTCCTAACTTCTCCGCCTGAGTTCTGAGCCCTTTCAAGGGGCGTAACTTTGGAGACGGACCGGAGTTTGAGTCCTGACCCTCGCCTGGTGACTGGCTGTGGATCTCGGGCACACGACTTCACCCCTGAGTGTTAGTTTCCTTGTCTGCAAATGCGGTTGGCGGCAGTGCCCGCCATGTATGAGGTGAGTCTATGAGCTGATGATGCAGAGCTTGGCATGGGACATGCTCAGGAAGCGGGCAACCTGGCTTCATGCGTGGGGACACCCTGTGCAACCCAAGCCCACCCCTCCTGTCAAAGCCCGTGGTGCCCTCTGCCTCCCCAGGCCCGGGAGCCTGGGAAGTTCCACCTGCAACCAACCTGCAGACAGCTGCGGCCCACATCTGGACAGAGCCCAAGGGAAGACCCAGCTAATCTCACAGAACGGCAGCCAAACTGGGCCACCTCCCGCCTCCCCCATCTTGTCCTCCTCCCCCAACTCCTAGGTAAGAGCAGGAAGGACCGAGTCCCAGTCCTTGGAGCTTCTGCGCTTGAGGGAGCAGCTACAGGGATGTGAGCTCCTTGCTGGAGAACGCCACCAGAGAAGGACCAGTCCCTCCTAGCAGAGTAGCGCCCACTCAGGAAAGCCCCCTTTGTTCTAAGCACATGGGGGCGAGGGGCAGGGAGCCGAAGGAAGTGTGGGCTTGGCCAGACCTGCAAACGTGCCCAGAAGACCGATGGGGGGGAGGGGGGGACAGAGGTTGTGCAATGCACCACCAGAAGCTGCCTCCCAGGCCTGCATCCACGCAGGAGGCTGGCAGTCCCTCTCCCTCCTGGGGGAAGAGTGCAGAGGGGCTGGACCCCTGTGGCTGCCAGGTATGGGGCCTGAACACCCAGGGCCGGTGCTCTTGTCCAAGTCAGACACTCAGGGAGGAGCCCTTCCAGACCATGCAGCTGTCCTCCTCCCGGTCCCCCCGCAAAATAAGAGCATGTGGTCAGGACCCGGTGCCGTGAACTCCTGGCAAGCCGGGGTGTCCCCTTAAGAGGGTGCAGGGAAGGGAGAAGTCCTTCATAGAGAAACCAGAGATGCTGGGGTGCAGGACAGTTGTGAAGTTGGGCCAAGTGCAAAGACACACTTGGCCAGCTCTGAAGAAGTCCGAAATGCGCAGACCCTCCTTTTAGGGGGACCCCAGACGGTGACCTGTTGAGATGGCCCAGATAACCCCCCACTCCCCCATCAACGCATTTCCCAGTGTGGCAGACAGAGCTAGAAAAGGGGAGGTGAGATCAGAGCCACGGGAGAATCCACCCTGTAAATCCTGCAGCCCACAGTGCGCCCAGGACCCCGCGCCGCCGCCGCCTGGAGCTCTCTGGCAAATCTCGCCACCCCCCACCCCAACGCACACAATCCGGGCCAGGGAGGGGGCGACAGGCCAACCTCGCAGCAGCAGCAGCAGCGGCAACAGCAGCGGCATCGTGATGCATGAATCACCCACCCCGCTGCGCTCGTGCCAGTCGGCTCCGCACAGCCCCAGCCACCGCGCCACCCGGAGCCCCCTCCCCGACCACCGCCCCTCGCCCAGGCACACCCCTGCTCTTTCGGACAGCTCTGCAGAGAAGGGGCCGCGGGGGTGGGGGTAGGGGGCTGGGGCCGGTCCTCCCGGCCCGGGGGTGGCCCCGCGCGCGCCGACAGGCGGCACCCGTCCCGGGCGTGGGGGTGGGGAGGGGTGCCCTAGAACAATAGGGCCAGGTGTGGGGCCGGGGGCGCGGCCGGGGGTGCTGCGGAGGGGCCCGCGCGGAGGCAGGGCGGGGACTGGCCGAGGGAGGGGTGCGGCGGGCGCGCCCCGAGGAGGGACGCGGGGTCGGGGGGTGGGGGTGGGGGGGCCCGGGCGTGGGGGAGGGGCGCGAGGGGGCGGAGGCAGCGCCGCGGAGCGCGGGGCGGGGGTCCCGGCGCGCGCACTCACAGTAGGTCTTCCTGGTCAGCTCCTCCACAACTTCGGGCTTCAACTTGCTGTTGGATTTCCCCATCCTCGGCGGCCGCGGCCCCCCGCCCTCGGCCGGACCCCGTCGGGGCGCCCAGCGGGAGCGGCTCGGCAGGCGCGGGGCCGGGGCGGGCGGCGGCCGGGGCGCGCGGAGGGCCGGCGGGCCGGAGCCGAGCCGGAGCCGGAGCCGGGCCGGGGCCGCGCCTTTGTCTCCGCCGGGCCCGCGCGGCCCGGACGCGGGGCTCCGGCGCGCGGCGCTGCGCGGCTGGCGGCGCCTCGGCCCCCCTGGGCGCGGCGCGGGGCCGGGGGCGCGGGGCGGCCGCTCGCAGGCCCGGGCCGTCCGGCCGCCGCCCTCTCCGGGCGCCGCGGCGCGGAGCTGCGCTGGGCTGGGCGCCGACGCGGCCGCGGGGTGGCCGCGGTCGTCCCTGGTTACTGGGCTCCGCGGCACATGCTCGCTGCTGCGCTCCCTCTCGCCGCCGCCCCTGCGCTCCCCGCCTCCCGCCTCCCGCCTCCCGCTCGCACCGGCGCGCCAGGGGTGGACCCGGAGCCGCCACTCAGCGCCCGGCGCCACCTCCCGCCCCGCACCCGCCCGGCCGGGCCTGCGCCCCGCCGCACCGCCGCCCCGCGGGCACCGAGCCGGCCGGCGGAGGGGCGCCCCCGGCCTCGTCCGGGCCCGCGGCGGGAGGGGACGGTCACCCCACCCCCGCCCCGGCCCCCAGTGGCGCCGCGGGGCGGGGGAGGGCCCGGAAGATCTGACGTGAATGGGGCCAACTCTCTGCGCGGCGAGACTCATTCATTCGACGCGGATTTGTGGGGCGCCGGGGACCCGCGGGTGAATGGGACAGGCGCGGCCCCGCGACGGGGGTGGGGTGGGGGGATCACTGCGCGGCAGGATGTCACATGTCTGCTGGGGGATACCTACCGCGGCGTGGGGGGAAGGTGACCTCCAAGCCCAGGGGAGGAAGGGGGGTGGTTGGAACCATGTTCCAGGCCACGAAAACCTGCAGGAGCAGAGGCCCGAGCCGGAGGGAGAACAACTCTCAGAGCACAGGGCCGCAGGCGCGGACTGGGTCTGATCTGAAACCCGAGAGAAGGACTAGGGCCAGTGGGGACCGGCCTGCCCCTGTCCCCAAGATGCTGGGCCTCTGGGCTTTAAGTAGAGGGGTGACCGGGTAGATGGGCTTTCTCTGGTCTCTGTGCGGGAGCGGGGTGGGGGGGTTGCTTCCTGTGGTGGGGCCCTCGGGCCGGGGTCCACCTGGATGAACAGAGGCAAGAGAGAGTCCGCATGGCCTTCTCGGGCCGTCAGCGTCTACAGCCTCCTTATGCTGGGACCTCTCTTGTCCCGAAAAGCTTTAGCTTTTTCTCCTTCGCAGCCACCACAGACTAAAGGTCTGTTTTGTAGGTTGTGTTTATTTCCCCTGTGTCCCCTTCCCTGGAGGGTGACCCCCTGAGAGCGGAGTTCTTGTCTTACTTGTAGTTGTATCTCTAACACCTAGAAGGCAGCTGATTTGCAGTGGTCACTCAGCAAACCTCCCTGTTGAGAAAGAAGGGGCTGGGGGCCTCAGGGTGGACCAAGCATGGGAGGAGGAGGCAAGGATGGGGTGGTGGGCGGGGTTTCTTTTTCTCCCCACTTTAGCACAGTCTCCAGACTTCAAGGGACCTGGGGTACCCAGAGGAACCGAGGAGAGCCTCTCAGCCTCCAGGTACCCCCCTCCTGCCTCCAAACATGGCCCATTCCAATTCCCCTCCTTACACTGCCTGGCCTGGGGGGAGCCCCAGGCCCTAGGAAGCCTTCCAATGGGCATATTCTTGCCAGCCATTCATCAGGGAATGCAGTGGGGAGCGATCTGGAGAAGGGGGAGCACTGCCCAGGCCCTGCCCCGGAGCACAGCAGCCCTTATGTGGCCTTGTAGGGGCATAGCAAGGTGGGGCTTGGAGAGCCATGGAGAGGTGGGAGGTAAGTCAGACTCCGCATCTGTTGGTGTTTAACTGGATCCCTTGGCTGTAGCTCTCAGCCCTGATTCTCGGCAGAAATGGGCAGAATCAGGACCCACGGAGGGTGCTGCGTGGTCAGCCGGGGTGCTGGTGGCCGGGTCCAGCGAGGCAGGCGAGGACACAGAGAGAACTAGTTAGACGCAGTTATAGTTTGAAAATAGAGACCGTGGGATAGCCTAATGGACTGGATGGGGGTGTGGGACAAAGGGAGTCAAGGTCAATGCCAAGGATTTTGACCTGAGCAACTGTTAGAATGGATGTCCATCACTCGAGTGGGGAGCGGATGGGTGTGGAGGCGGCGCGAGCAGGAGTCCAGCTCTGGTCGTCTGAAGTATGAAACCATGTTGGACAAGGTGCCCAGGAGACAGGGGATTCAGATGCCTGGAGTTCAGGGTCATGGAGGCTGCAGGGATCCCCTGGGGAGTCATCCTCCTCGTAGAGACCGAGTGTAAAGCCTCATGGCAGGATACGGTCACTAAGGAGGGAGGGTAGACAAGGAGAGCATGGAGGACTGAACCCTCGGGGACCAGGATCGGTCAAGAGCCGCTCCCTGACGATTATAAACCAGAGCTTATGAAGTACTTGAATCAGTTATATACACCTGTGAAGAGCAGCTGAAGGTTCTACCTGCTGGGGTTCTATCGCTTGTTACCAGTATCATGGGATTACAAGTCCCTTTACTTTCCGCCTTCATTTGCCTTTTTCCTTGCATTAAAAAAGAGTGGCATGTGATTGACATACCATGAAATCCACATCCCAGACTGTGCAGTTCCGTGGTTTCAGGATATTGGCTGGGTTGTGCAACCATCATCACTACCGATTCCACAAACTCACCTGTATTTTATACAGACTGTTCTCTACCGCTATCGTGTTGCTTTTGAATAAGACAAACATTCAATCAAGTCATCTCGCTCATGTGCGGTAGCCCAGGGAAGGTGCCTTCCTGAATCACATGCCCGAGCATAGTGATGACCTAGATGCCCAGGCACCATCCAGAAGGGGCAGATCTGAATGAGGTGGGGGCCTGGGAATCGGCGTCTTAACCCAGCCGCTGGTCCTTCCCCTGCCTTTCAGCGGAGAGTCTCTTGTCTTGTTTTATAAGCTCGCCTGGGAGAGTGACCCCAGAAGCTTGCTCAGTAGTTCTTCCAGAAAGCCCTTGGGGAACAAAAATGACGTACCTGTGGTAGGCAGAGTCTGGATTAAATACTCCCTATGCCCCTGCATCCTGGGCGTCAGTACCTCCCCCGCCAGATCAGCAGCTCTGGCCCAGTCTTGGAATTCTAAGTCTTTTCCAGTGCACTATGGAGTGTGGTCATTCGGGTGTCCCTTAAACTTATCAGGCCGGAAACACAATTTATCACTGCCCCCCAAGAATCTCTCCTTGAGCAAATGGCTTCTATACTCTGGCTCCAGCCAAAAATCTGAAACATCTTAGAAGCCCCTGCTCTCCCCAGGGACCCCACTCTCTACATCCATCCTCTGCACCTGGGCCATTGGCCTTCGCTCCCTGAACAGACTGCAAGGTTGAACACTTTCCTCTGTCCCCCCCAGCCCGAGCCAGGCGAATCCAGTCACCGCCCTCTCTCAAAGCCATTTTCTCTCCTGACTCCCCTCTAACTCCCTCTCATGGGGCTTCCTCCTCCAGGACTGGTCTCCCTTCCCCTCCCACAATAGTGCCCTCCTACACCTGCCGTGCCCCGCACAGGGACCCCTCCCACACCAAGGCCATTGAACACGTGCAGGGTGGCCAGGCCAAAGGAGATGCTGAAGTTTTGCCCAAAACAAAAGAATGAAAAAATACCTCACTGATATTTTTAAAAAGTTGAATGCCGTATTGAACTGGTAATGTCTGGGATAGAAAGTTTCCATATCTTAACTTTAAAGTGTCCACTTGCACCTGCGGCTCGCGCGGTATTTCTGTTGGGCAGCACATCAACCTAACCTCCTCGGAACTTCCTTGGCTTGCTCTGGTGAGCTCAGGTCCCCCTGGGGTGCAGCTTCCCACGGGCACCTGGTCCATGGTTTGTGACACTTTATATGATAAAGAGGCGTGTCTAGGGAAGTCCTTTCCTTTCCAGGGGCCTGGGGGGAATCGGGACAAATGAAGGATGCTCAGGGCAGAGTCAGCTGCTGGCGGGGGGGGGGGGGGGGGGGGGGGCGTGCTGAGATTTGGCCCAGCGGGGGGGGCGGGCCCACAGGGGAAGAGGAGGGGTTCCACTGAGCCCCCATCAGGGAGTGTGACACCCCCCCTTAAGTCCTGGTCAGTCCTGTCCCTCATGCACCAGGTGGCTTTTGGTAGATCACATCTCATAAACTAATCTGATCTTCTCATGGGGGGAGGGCAGACTTGCAAGGATCAAAAATGCTTTCCATGAGCACAGGACAAACTTAGTATCTTTAACCTATTAAGAACTTTCTAAGTCAATAAGAAAAAGACGAGCTCTCTTTTTTCTTTTTTTTTTTTTTAAGATTTTATTTATTTAGGGGCGCCTGGGTGGCTCAGTGGGTTAAGCCTCTGCCTTCAGCTCAGGTCATGATCTCAGGGTCCTGGGATCGAGCCCCGTATCGGGCTCTCTGCTTGGCAGGGAGCCTGCTTCCTCCCCTCTCTGGCTGCTGCTCTGCCTACTTGTGATCTCTCTCTCTCTCTCTCTCTCTCAATCTGTAAAAAAGAAAAAAAAAAAGATTTTATTTATTTATTTGAGAGAGAGAGTGGTGATGGAGCATGAATGAGGGAGGAGGAGAGGGAGAGGGAGAAACCAACTCCCTGCTGAGCAGGGAGCCCGATTCGGGAGCTCATTTCCGGGCTTGATCCAGGGACTGCGGGATCATGACCTGAGTCGAAGGCAGATGCTTAACCAACTGAGCCATCAGGTGCCCCAAAGATGGGTTCTCAATAGAAGGTTGGGGAAGGAACCCAAGCGAGCGACCCAAGAGTAAATGCAAGTGGCCAGTCCTCAGGAAAGCTGTCCCTTACAAGCCATCAAAGAAGACAATTGGCAAAAAGAAAAAAAAAGGAACAATCATACCCAGTGTTGGCATTGGAACAAGAAAATGGGCATCCAGACACTGCCAAGCAGGGTGCAAGTTGGTACATCCTTTCTAAAGAACACTTTGGCAATAAATACCCGTATTCCCGGACTCAGCAGTTCCACTTCTAGGAAATTATCTTAAGCCAACGATTAGAGATCTATACAAATGTTAAGCCTCAAAGATGTTACTGCAGCAACATTTAAAATAATAACAATAAAAAACGGAAATGGTCTATACATCCCAAACAAGTGATTCGCCTGTCGTACCGTGGGATCCTGTATGATATTAAATTATAATGTAGCTGGAAACCTATTCACAAGGTATAGATCTGTTTACAGGACAAAACACACAGAAAAGTTCCAAAAACCCTATAAGAGGATCCCACCTGTTGGGGGGAAAGAATCTATGCACATAATTGGGTATTTTCTTTTTTTTTTTTTTTACCAATTTTTTTTAAATTTTATTTATTTATTTGACAGACAGAGATCACAAGCCGGCAGAGAGAGAGGGGGAAGCAGGCTCCCTGCTGAGCAGAGAGCCCGATGCGGGGCTCGATCCCAGAACCCTGAGATCATGACCTGAGCTGAAGGCAGAGGCTTAACCCACCGAGCCACCCAGACACCCCGGGTATTTTCATTAAGTCATTTTTTATCATATTTTTCTCCAAATTATTTCTTTTAAGATTTTATTTGTTTATTTGAGAGAGGGTGGAAGTGAGAGAGATCACAGAGGGAGAGGGAGAAGCAGACTCCCTCCTGAGCAGAGAGGCTGATGTAGGGCTTGATTCCAGGACCCTGAGATCATGACCCGAGCCAAAGACAGAAGCTTTAACTGACTGAGCCACCCAGACGCCCATATTTTTCTCCAAATTAAAAAAAAGATTGTCAAATGTACATAAGTCTGTGCCTCCTGAAGAAAAACCAGTTTCTGATTTATACATCCATGGGAAGAAGCATTCCCCTCTACGACGCTTGTTGGGAGTAGGCCATACTGTGAACCACTCTGTCCACAAAGTCGAGATGTATTTGAGCATTGTAAAGGCTCTGAGAAGTCCTGCAGTGAAGGAATCTATTTTATTTAAGTAAGCATTTTCCACACTTACTTGGCCGGTACCATTTTTTTTTTTCTTCACTCCCATTAGCATTTAAAGAACTGGTATCCTATAGAATAAAGAAGCATGAGGAGCCCCCTGTTTTATCAGTCTGACCTCCCTGGGAGAAATGATGGGGAGAGCATTCCCTCAAGGAAGTGGGACAACACTGAACCCTGATGAGAGTTAAGCGGATGGAAGGGCCTACCTGGGCAGCGTGCCTCCCTGTGTTCTCTCAGGGAGAATCCTCTGGTCGTTCCCACTCATCTTGCCCGTCTGAGTGACTACTCACTCAGGGCAAATGGTGCGTGGAGAGGACCAGGAGCTGGTCGTCCACTCATGTCAGAGCTGCCCACCATGGCATGCCCTCCCTGGGCCCTCTGGCCAGCCCTGTGTTTTAGGAACCCGTGGACGTGGCCAGTCATTTCCCCCCTGTCGAGGGAAGCCTGCAGGGCTCTGGTTAACACAGCCCCAAAGTCACATGCATTTACTGGTTGTGTGGCCTTGGGTGACTTATTTAAACTCCTTAAGCCTTAGTTTTCATATCTGGTAAATGGGCACATAAAGATGCCACGTCCCCACAAGGTCTTTATAAGAATCAAGTGAGGGGGCACCTGAGTGGCTCAGTGGGTTAAGTCTCTGACTTCGGCTCAGGTCATGATCCCAGGGTCCTAGGATAGAGCCCCACATCGGGCTCTCTGCTCAGCAGGGAGCCTGCTTCCCTCCCTCTCTCTGCCTGCCTCTCTGCCTGCTTGTGATTTCTCTGTCAAATAAATTAATAAAATCTTAAAAACAGACAAAAAAAAGAAGCAAGATGATGTGTGTAAAATACTTCATGCCACTCGGTATAGATTGGCTACTGTTACTGATGAATAACAACATTGTATTTTAATAATATTAAAGTTGTTATTGACAAAGGAAAAGGCAATCATTTAATGAAGCCATCTGTGGGGAGGGCCCTAAACCAACAGTCTGAGTGCCAGTCCTGCCTGCGGGATCCAGGGTCAGGTACAGGGTCTTTCTGAGCCTCAAATTCCTCATTTGTAAGTGGGGACCACAGTGTCCCGACGGGCACCTGCTGCCTTGCGGGGCCATCTGTGGGCTTGAAGCGGGTTCCTTGGGTCACAGGAGCATGGAAGAGCTGAGTGAGCACCTTTGTGAATGAGAAACAGGTGCAAAGCCCAGCTGGCCTCTCTCCTCGGTTCTCTCCGGTGCCCTGGAACTGAGGAGGGGGTCCCTTTCCTCCTGGAGTGACTGGCCATCCTGCCACGGACAGGCAGACTGTTGGGGTCCCCTCAGGCTCTGCTGGGGAGCTTGGGGACGGGTGCCTTCTCTGAACCTCACCTTCCAAACACTGAAGCCTTCAGGGAGGGTCTCGAGTGAAGCCCTTCCCACATGCCTCCCGCTGTCCCAGCGTGGAGCAGTATATGAGAAGGACAGGAGACAAGCCAGGGCCCCTGAGAGTAGAGACGCCCCTGGGAGGGAATCTCCCGGCTCCGGGTTTGCCCGCAACAGGGACCAAAGTGGCTCACGGCAGCAGAGCTGGCAGTGTGTGTAGGTACAGGAGCGCTCAGGGCCCTGGGGAGCAGCTGGAGAGGGAGCCGAGCAGGACCAGGACCCACGAATCTCCAGGATGTGGAATCTACAGGCAACGCCGAGGAAACGGGGGTCCAGGCGGCCAGCAGCTCCTGCCACTTCTTCCCACTCTGTAGTCCTGGGTTCCGAATTCGGTCCTGCGAGAGACTGTCTGTGGCCGGTGTTAGGGTCTTGGAACCAGACTGGACGTGGGGTGGGAAACTCCTCCAGTGAGGGAAGGGCATTCCCCCCGACCAAGGTAAACTGAGCACTTTTCCTAAAAGAACGGGAAGTGAATGTTGGGGTCGGGGGCAGATGCAGTAAATGCCCAGGCAGCTGGTCTGCAGACAGCTTCCTGGAGGCCTCCTGCCCTCCAGCACCTGCCCGCCAGCCTGACCGCTGAGTCACAAACCCTAATTCTGGGAGAGAGAATCAGCCCCGGCCAACCAGGGTCAGGTCACATAGTTTATGGCTCCAGAGGCCTGCCCTCAGGAAAGCAGAGCTGGACTAACCCCCTAAATATCACCAGCCACAGAATTCGAGAATCCTCAAAGCTGGGAGCCACAACTTTGAAGACCACTTGGCCCAGTGTGCCCATCTTACAGATGGGAGAACGGAGGATGCTGTGTCCTGTGGCTTCTGCCAGGTGCGGAGTAGAGCTCCCAAGAGCCAGCGGGTTCCCCCAGGGTCAAGCTCATACACACACTCAGAGCAGGAGTGGGGAGGAGGAGCAGCTTTTCTGGAGGTTCCAGGCCAGGGGTCCATGAATGCCCTCGTGCCAGGGAGCTACCCTCCACCTGGCCTGTCCCTGGCTCATCAGCGAGATGCCTGTTGGTTTCTGAGCCCCTGATGGCCTCTGCGATCCGGCCCAGCTCTCCCAGGGCCCTGGGTCCCCTACGTCACTGATCTCTGAGCCAACGCATGGGCTCAAGGAAGGTCGGACCACGTGCATCTCGTTGCCGCTGCCTGCCCAGAGCCCAGCCCGGAGAGGAAGCTCAAACCACACTGGTGAGTGGCTGGGCCGTGACTCCTCAGCCCCTTTCCTCCTCCGTGGCCATGACCTTAAGTCCATCCATCTCCTTGAGGTCAACCACATGCAGAATCCAATAATGTCCCTGGGCCCCTGTCCTGGGTTCCAGGCCCACTCATTTCTGGCACAGACCTGGACCGTTGTTCTCACCCTCTGGACCTCGGTTTCCCTACCTGTACACTGAGGGGCTACAAGGTGCCTTCCATCTGGGACGCTGTGTGCTTTGACAGTTCTGAGTTGGGGTCCAGGCTTGAAGGGGCAGAACTGACCAGGATAGAAGGAGGACATCGTCCTTCCCTTGCAGTCCTTCTTGCAAGGACTTGGTAAAGAGCAGGTCCCAGGGGGACAACTGCAGCCACCCCCTTCACCACGCCCTTGCAGGGTGCCTAGCAACGCACCAAGTGCTTCCCATGCATGGGCCCCTGAGCCTTCACAGGATCCTGCGAATTAGGCAGCAAGGCCCAGAGAGGTTGAGCAACCGAGCCTGGTCACACAGCGGCGGGCGGGCCGTAGGGATTCAAGTGAGGTCTGTCTGACTCCCCAGCCTGGGGGCTCACTGTGTGGTACACAGACATCCTGGAACCCGGGTACAAAGAGCTCAGCAGAGACTTGCTTGGTTGCACAGTCCACCGACGCTGGCGGGACGCAGGGGTCACAGGATTCGGGGATACCAAGTACTCACTGTTGTGTGGATGAGTGAGCTCCCCATAACCCCTTCGTCCAAAGAGCTCTGGGGGAGCTTGGGGTGGGCACTGGTCCTGTTCACCTCCCGATGTTTTGCAGACAGAGCCCGACAGCCCCCTTCCTGGGGTCCAGCCAACAGAGGACAGCCATCATGTGCGGTGGATCTTTAAAGCCTTCATTTTCAGTGGCCTTGGGGTGTCATTAACAGATGGCCATGCTGACAGTGAGCACCCCACTTCCCCAGCCCAGGAAAATCCATGCGGGCGCAGGATTCCTTCCCCCATCCCCCCAAGACCAGTGAACTGCTGGAGCTCAGACCGAGGCTTCATGTGGTTTCTGGGAATGTTGTAAATTAGGATGTAGGAAAGTTCCACTGGTAAGGTGGGGGCACAGGGCTGAGTTTGGAGGGGAAGTTCCAGAAGCGTCTTTCCTGGGCTTGGCCCCCATCTCCCTGGGGCTTCCTGCCCCAGCCCCTCCTGCTTCTTGCAGTTCTCAACGAGGCTTCCTGGCTTGAAGGAAACCTGCCAATGCTGAGCTGACTGCAGCCCCCCCCACCTGTCCCCCCCGGGGGAGCCTCCATGGAGAGCAGGTGCAACTTGGGGTCCTTCTACACGGGCTGATGGCTTGGGTGGAGCCAAGCTGCAAACACCCCCTTTCTTGGCTGTCTCCACCTTGTCTCTGAAGACAGGGTTTGACCCTGAGCCTGGAGGACTGTGGGAGCCAGCTCGGGCCATGGGGGCGGTGGGGGCTGGGCCACCCTGCCGGAATGAGGCCCCTTACTGCCCGAGTGGCCCTGGATTCTCCCGTTTTGCTGCGCATCCACGTTTCCCAGCAAGCCCCTCCGGAGAAGTAAATAGAGCCTTGTTAATAATTCTGTCTGAGTGACCCTGTCTCGGGAGCCAGATGATCCAAGTTAAGAGTAGTTCTCAGGGGCCTGGAGAGACTCATTATGCGGAGGTAAAACATGGTTGAAAAATCAATGAGGCCACCCCACGGATGCGTTTTATGAGGGCCTTGACAGTGGAAAGGCCAGAGCGGCAGCCAGAGGCCCACAGGTAAAGGCGGGGGGCAGGGAGGGGGACAGGGAAGGAGTGTGCCTGAATGCCAGATGGGATAAATGAGGTTTTTCTCAAAAACAGCAAAATCTGCTTTTCCCAAGCTCAGCCCTGGAAGCCTTGCTGTTTCTAGTCCAACCCTGAGCAGTGTGGAAAGGACTCAGTCAGGAGACAACACACCTAGGCTTGTGCCCTGGGGCCTCACCTTGGATGGCTTGTCAGGGCCCTTCTTGTACTCAGTGTGGGTCTGGGGTTGGGGTTCCCCCCCAAACCCCCTCCCGCCAGACTACTGAAACCCACCTGGCTGCACGCCAGCCTTCCAGGCATTGATGATGAATGAATGTCATTAGCAGATTCTCAGGAAAGACACCGTATAAATCAGCCCTTCCTCTCCACGACAGCCCTTCCACTTACTTCGCTAATTACCTCCTTCTCATTTTTCAGAATTCTGCCCCCACATTTTGCAGGCAGTCCTCTGGGACCATCCAGGAAGACTGCAAAGGGCCCTTAGGGCTCCCTGCGCCTTGTGTATCCCTCTCATCAAGCGCTTTGTAGTAACAGAAAACATGACCTAAATTGGCTAAAACGACTCACGTAACATAGAGACCGGCAGTATCTGCTTTCAGGAAAGGCTTGATCCAGGCTTTAGGATTTCCTCTCCTTGTTTCTGGCTCTGCTTCCTCAGTATTGGGGCCTATTCTGAGCAGGACTCTTCAGCTTGGTTACAGGAAGCAGCTTAGGGCTTCCAGGTGTTCACGTCTTGGCTGAAAGTGACCTAAGTCCTCCCACCCCGCCAACTGAGACTCCAAGGTGGCATCTCTTTGGACCAGATGGCCTGAAGGGGGTCATCTGTCTGTTCTCAAGCCAATCAATGTAGGGGGGGCAGGGCTATGGGCCCCCGGGTGGATCAGTTGACTGAGCATCTGACTCTTGATTTTGGCTCAGCTCATGATCTCAGGGTCATGAGATCAGCCCCACATTGGGCTCTGCGCTCAGCATGGAATCTGCTTATAATTCTCTCCGTCTCCCTCTGCCCTTCCTCCACTTACCCCCACCCCCACTCTCCCTCCAAAAAAATAATAATAAAAATAAACCAATCAGGGCCCAAGTCTGGAGCCAGGAATGTGGGGTCACTTTCACCCAAAGCAGAATCCTGGTAAATCAGAGGTTGGATCTGGGATAGAGAAGGGGGGATGAAAGCCAGAGAGGCAGCCGAGACCTGTCCCCCACATCACTCCTTTGTGCTGCGGTGATCAGGGTGCCCATCGCAGAGCCATCTGACCATGTTACTTTCCTGTTAAAGCTTCCAGCACCTTCCTCCTATCTTCAGGGGCAAGTCCAAGCTCTTGCAGAGCGCGTCCTGATGTAGCCATGCCTGCTTCTCTAGTCTCTTCTCTTGGCTTCCCATTTCCCACTCATGGTTCCAGCTCTGCTGGATTTGTCCAGATATGCCAGGCTCTCTCTCATCACCGACCTTAGCACACGCTGTTCCCCCTGCCTGAACCCCTGTCTGCCACCCGCTTCATCAGGCTAATTCATCCTGTGCAGGACGGTACTTCTTCCCTGCAGCTCTCCTTGATCTAGCCAGGGTTGAGGCCCCAGGCTCTGTGTTGCCAGACACCTCTCAGCTTGGATCACTGTATTTTTTAACAGTTTTGTGTGATACATTTCACATACAATTCACCCATTGAAAGTGCACATTTAATGGTTTTAGTATTTATGTAGAGTTGTACAACTCTCACCACAAAGGCATTTTCACCACTTCCAGAAAGACACCTTCTGCTCACCCAGCACCCACCGATCTACTTTCTGCCTCTACAGACTTGTCTACTGCAGACATATTATGTAAATGGCAGCCTTTTGCAGCCGGCTTGCTTTTGCTTACGTCTGCCGTAAAATGCCATCAAGGTCCATCCCTGTTGTAGCACGTGTCAGCCCTTCATTCCTTTTTACGTCCTCTGGGTAGATCACTTTGTGCATTCATCAGTGATGGACATTTGGGTGCTTTCTACTATTTGGCTCTCAGGAATGATGCTGCTAGGGACGTCTGTAGACGAGTGTTTGTGTGGACATCAGTTTGCGTTTCTTGACTGTGTACCTAGGAACGGAATTGCTGGGTCACATGAAGACTATGCTTCATCTTTGGAGGAACTGCCAGATTTTTCCAAAGCATCATTTTGCATGCCCATCAGCAGTGTGTGAGGGCTCCAACTGCTCCACATCCTCACCAACCAGTTGTTAGAACGTCTTTTTTTATAGCCATGCCAGTGGCAATGAATCAGTATTCTCACTAATTTTGACTTACATTTCTCTGATGAGTAATGAGGTTGAGTATCTTTTCTTGTGCTTGCTGGCTGCCTATTCAGATGCCAAGACCATCTGGTGGGGGAAAGGAGGGTCCTTTTCTTGCTTCCAAAGAACGTGGAAAAGTGAATCTCCACATGCAAAAGAATGAGGTTGGACCCTGTCTCACACTAAATACAAAAATTAACTGAAAATAAATCAAAGCTCTAACCTAGAAGCTGAAATTATAAAACTATTAGAAGAAAACATAGAGGAACAGCTTCATGGCAGTGGATTTGGCGGTGATTTCTTCTTCATGATGTCAAAAGCACAGGCAATGCAAGGAAAAATAAATAAATTAGACTTCATCACAATTTAAAATTTTTGTGCATTAAAGAAACTATCAAGAATGAACAGCAACCCACAGAGTGGGAGAAAATATTTGCAAATCATATATCTGATAAGGGATTAATATCCACTATATATAAAGAACTTCTAAAACTCAACCACAATAACAACAACAACAGTTCAAAAATGGGCAAAGCGAGCCTTGAGGACATCATGTTGAGTGAAATATGCCAGTCACAAAAAGACAAATACTATAGGATTCTATTTACATAGTGTACCTAGAGATGTCGAAGAGCCAGGAAGTAGAATGGTGGTTCCAGGGGTTGTGAGGGGTGGGGGAAAATAGCGAGTTGTTGATTAATGGGTATAGAGTATCAGTTTTGCAAGATGAAATGTTCTATTTTTTTTAAAAGATTTTATTTATTTATTTGACAGAGAGAGATCACAAGTAGGCAGAGAGGCAGGCAGAGAGAGAGAGAAGCAGGATCCCTGCCGAGCGGAGAGCCCAATGCAGGACTCGATCCCAGGACCCTGAGATCATGACCTGAGCCGAAGGCAGCAGCTTAACCCACTGAGCCACCCAGGCGCCCGCAAGATGAAAAGTTCTAAAGATTGGCTGTACAACAATGCAATTGTACTGAACTCCACACTTAAAAATAGTTAAGATTGTAAAATTTATGTTACCTATACTTTGCCATAATTAAAACCAAGCTAAACTAAAAATGGGCCAAGTCTTTGAATATTTATTTCTCCGAAGAACACAAATAGATGGCTAATAAGCATGCAAAAAGATGGTGAACGTTACTGGGCATTAGGGAAATTCAAGTCAAGACCACAATAAGATACCAAATCACAGCCATTTGGATGGCTATGATAAAAAATAATAATAATAACAAGCAACCTTGTGGAGAAATTGGAGCCCTGCGCACTCACTGCTGGTGGGGATGTAAAATGGTACAGCTGCTGTGGAAAATGGTATCATGTTGCTCAAAAAATGAAACACAAAACTATTGTATGATCCAGCAATTCCACTTCTGAAAGCAGAGACGTGGACAGATATTTGTATGCTCATGTTCACAGCAGCATTATTCACACCAAAAAATGGAAGCAATCTAAGTGTCCATCAGTGGATGAGTGAACAAACAAAATGCGGTCCATACATACAATGAGATAGGATTCAGCCTTTTTTAAAAAGAAATGAAATTCTCACACATGTTACAACACGGATGAACCCTGAAAGTACGATGCTAAGTGAAATGCCTGTTCAGATCTGTTGCCCATTTTTAAAATGGGTTATCTTTTTAGTGAGTTGTAGGAGATCTTTACATATTCTAGAATTGAGACCCTTATCAGATACATGATTTGCAAGCAACTGGGCTGTCTTTTCACTTTGTTGATGGGTACTTGAAGCCATAAGCTTTAACTGTGATCAAGTCCAGTTTATTTGGGCGCCTGGGTGGCTCAGTGGTTAAGCAACTGCCTTCGACTCAGGTCATGATCTTGGAGTCCTGGGATCGAGTCCCGCATCGGGGTCCCCACTCATGAAGTCTGCTTCTCCGTCTGACCCACTCCCCTCTCATGATCTCTTTCACTCTCTTTCTTGCAAATAAATAAATAAAACCCTTAAAAAAGTTAATTAAAAAAAATATAATGAGGGGCACCTGGGTGGCTCGGTGGGTTAAATCCTCTGCCTTCGGCTCGGGTTGTGATTTCAGGGTCCTGGGATCGAGCCCCGCATTGGGCTCTCTGCTCAGCAGGGAGCCTGCTTCCTCCTCTTTCTCTGCCTGCCTCTCTGCCTACTTGTAGTCTCTGTCAAATAAATACATAAAATCTTTTAAAAAATACAATTAAAAAAAAGCCCAGTTTATTTATTTTCCTCTTTTGTTCTTTAGGCTTTGGTGTTATATCTAAGAAACCTAGACAAAATACAAGATAATGAAAACTCAACCACTTCCTTCTAAGAGTTTTATAGTTTTAGGTGGATGATCCATTTTGAGGTAATTTTAGTATATGGTGTGAGGTAGGGCTACACATTTACTATTTGCATGTGGATGTCCAGTTGCCCCTGCACCACTGGTTGAATAAAAAGATGGTTCTTTCCCCACTGAGTTGTTTTGGCACGATTGCCAAGTATCAATTGACCATGAACGTGAGGGTCTACTCTTGGACTTCACTTCTATTTCACTGATTTATATACAGTTATACTTCCATCAGCACCACACATTCTCTTGATTACTACAGCTTTGTGGTAAGTTTTGAAATTGAGGGGCGCCTGGGTGGCACAATTGGTTAAGCATCCAACTCTTGGTTTCAGCTCAGGTAATGATCTCAGGATCATGAGATCAAGCCACACGTGGGGCTCCATGCTCAGCACAGAGTCTGCAGAAGATTGTCTCTTCTTTCCCTCCGCCCCTTCCCCTTCTCTCTCCCTTAAAAAAAAAAAGTGATGATTTTGGCTATCCTGGAGCCTTTGCCTTTGCAAGTGAATTTCAGAATCAGCTTGTGAATTTTTGCAAAGAAGTCAGGCTTTATTTTGGTAGGAACTGCACTGAATTTATAGATTAATTTGGGAGTATTATGGTTGTAATATTGTCTTCTGATCCATGAATATGGGATAGCTTTCCATGTATTTGGATCTCCTTTAATTTCTTTCAATGTTTCAGCTTTCAGAGTCCAAGTTTTGCACTTCTTTTTACTTTATTTATTTAAAGATTTTATTTATTTGAGAGAGAGCATGGGGGGGGAGGGCAGAGGGAGAAGGGGAAGCAGATTCCCCACTGGGCAGGGAATCCAATGTGGGGCTCAATCCCAGGACCCTGACATCATGACCTGAGCTAAAGGCAGATGCTTAACCAACGGAGCTACCCAGGTGCCCCAAGTTTTGCACTTTTGTTAAATGTATTCCTAAGTATTTTACTCTTTTCGGTGCTACTATAAATGGAACTGTTTTAATTTCATTTTTGGATTGTTCACTACAAGTGTATAGAAATGTGGCTAATTTTTCTATATTGATTTTCTATCCTGCTTGTTTGCTTTGGTGTCTCTATGCTATAACACGGTAGGCAGACACTTTTAAAAGCTCCCTGGGCTAAGGCACGGCAAAATTCTGGAAGCAGGGCAAAACGGGAGGCCAGGCCAGCTGGAAGGCGGTGGCTGGTGGTGTAATCCGGGCGATGAGGGTGGCCGGCTTGGGCAGTGGCAGTGGGGAGAGAGGTGGGCGCACTGGGATGGTACAGGGGATAGGGAAGCACCAAGGGTAAGGTCCAGGTTTTTGGCCTGGATCACACTTACCAGGACTGGGGAGGAGGTGTGGTGATCTCATTCTGAAATCGTGGCTTTGAAGTGCCTTAACAGCCCAGGAAGCAGCTGCATAAGCCACCAGGGGCTCAGAACAGCTCCAGGCAGGAAATAACACTCTGGGCCCAGCAAGAAGGGGAACGGAGGAGGCTGCCAGGGTGAGAGCTGGGACGCTGCCGAGGAGCCCATCACCAAGACCGGGGCCACACGGCCGGAGGGAAGAGGGAGCCGGCAGGAAGTCTAACCGGCCGGTGTGCAAGGCCAAGAGCTGATGCTGTGCAAGGCGCCGTGGGAGCTGAGGGTGCGTCTGGGAGGGGAAGAGTCCGTCAAGTCCCACAGATAGTAACGGGGCCCCGGGAGGTTGCAGGTGACTTTGGTGGCCAATGGCAAGTGGGCTGCAGTGAGGTGGGGGACAGCGAGGTGAAGCACACCTGAGCGGTTTGGCCTAGGAGCGGGGGTGGGGTGCTGCTGCTGGTTAGAGGGATTGGGGTGGTTCGATTTTGAATGGGAAAGCCGAAGGAGCTGTTAACTGCGGGGGGCGGGCAGGAGAAAGTGGTGGCATGGCTCCCAGCCGCCCGTGCTTCCCCCCCATGCACCCCCGACGCCAGGTTCCCCTTGGATCGCCCGCAAACACGAGCGTGCAGAGAACTACTTTCACCCCGGAGTGACCGAGGCGCCTTAGGCTCGGTCCCTGCAGGTCTGCTCTAACGAGCCGCTTCCTCACTTCACGAAGGTTGGCGTTCCCCTGCCAAATGGAAGGAGCCGTGGAAGGCACAGCTCCTGAGCTCGTCACCCCAGACCCCTATACTCTGGTCCCCAGACAGCCGAGCCAGCTTCCCTCCAGGTGGGCACTGGGCTGATGCCCAGGGGCTCTGCAAATTCTCGCGAACGTGGCCTGGCAGAAGCAGCAGTCTGCAGGAAGAAGGAAGCACTTTTCTCACAGCTCTCACTGGCCTCGTCGTTCCGCAGCTGGAGGGCACGTGCAGCTATCCCCCTGCCCGCCCGCCCGCCGGATTCCCGGGGAAGGCAGGACAGCCGCAGGCAGCCACAGCAGGGAGGGGGGCCGTGGGGGCACTGGGAGGCCCCCCCAGGCTCCTGGGCCTGGAAGGCAGGGGCAGCTCTAGGCTGGGCTCCCGACTTCGCCTGCTGCGTCTCATCAGAACAGGGAGAGCAGGCGAGCGAGCTGCGGTCAGGCGCCCCGGCGCTGGCCTTCCCCACACGAGCCCAGGTCCTGAGTGGAGGCCCCATGGCTGGCTTCAGGCCTAGAAGGCTGCCTTCCCGCTGAGAGCAAGCTCGCCTGGCCAGGGAGGAGGAAGCCAGTGTTGATCCGAGGGAGCGGCCCGGCCGGCACCCCCAGCCGGAGCTCGTGCGAGGGCTGCTTGGACCCGTGCAGCTGCGTGACGGAGGCGAGTCTCCGGCAGGGGCTGGCGGGCTCACGTGGGTGGCTCTCTAAGTGTGATCTGGGACAGGCCGAGGCCGCATCAGCCGGAAGAGGCCGGCAGTGCCACTTCCCAGGTCCCGTGGGAGACCGTGGGCCCTCCAGGGGGCTGATGCTTGCTCAAGTGTGAGGGAGAAGCATGGCATCAGGGGCTCCCGAAGGTCCGTGTCACGCCTTCTCTTGGCTGCCCCAGCATCTCTCACCCCGAGAGCCCCGTCTGACTCCTGGGATCTCCCATCAGAAGGCCCATCCTACTCACGCTTCAGTCCACAGACACTGTTGGTAACCCAAAGCCCCCAGAGAGTCAGGAATGGGAGCTGGGGGTAAAGCCTGGCCACTCCCTGGGAAATCTAGGCCAAATCACATGGCTTCTAAACCCCCTGACCCTCACCCCCCACCCCTGAATGTCTAGACCATGACCAATGAGGACTGAATCCTCACCACCCCAACTCGGCTGGAACCAGCAGACCTGGGGAGGGGCATAACCTCCAGCCCCAATTTCTGTAGCTTTAAAGCCAGAGCATGGGATGGGTAAACCACAGAACAGTCCACCTCGTGGAAGCAGCCAGACACGAGGGGTGTAAGCTCCAGAAGAGGCCAAGCTGCCGGGTGGGGATTGGAGCAGGGGTGTGGCCTTTCCAGGGTGGTTCTGGCTGAGGGGCACGGGGGAACCTCATGGGGGTTGGAAATGCTTCACCCCGATTATGGTGGCGGCCACAGAACTATGTACGCGTCTGTCCAAACTTCTCCGACTGTGCGTTTAGAGAGTGAACTTGACCGTACGGAAGTTACACCTCAGTCCAAACATCCGTAGTCAAAGTAGAGGTTTGGGATTGCATGACTTCTAAAAAGGCTCTGAGTCTGAAGTCTTGGATTTCTGTGATTCTGATGTGATCGCGGCCTGCTTGAGAAGCAGCGTCAGAGGGCAGAGCTCGGGATTCTGGGGCAGCGAGGGCGTCACCCCCAGGCCGCACTGTCCCCTCCCCTCCAGCAGCGGCAGCCGGCAGGCAGGTCCTGCCCTGGAAGGCGCGCGCCCCGATGGAGGCAGGGCACCAGGAAACGACAGGGGATTTCCAGTCTGTTCCAGAACCGAGCCCCTGGGGGTGCAGCCGAGCGTCTCTAGTAGGAGTCACTGTTGTCAGTGCGAGCAGGTGGGAGGCAGTTAACTAATTTAATGAACAAGACTCACAAAGGGAAAAATGACGAGCAGGAGGAAGAGAGGCAGCAGCCCCGAGTCAGTGACTCCCTACAGGATTACAAACATCCATTTCCGTCAGAGAATCTTTATTTTACAAGTCTGCATCACAGCGAGAGAATCCAGCCCATACCTCACCCTGATTGGAAGCCCCACCCCGTACATGTTTACATAAATACTCTTCAGTGATCCTTAGTGTTAAAAAACAGAAATACTGAAAACGTGGAAAGCGAATGGTATTTACAGACATTTTCTCCCCCAAATGAAACTTATTTCTGGATTAGATGTGTCTGACTTCTTTTGAGGTCACATGACCAGGCAAATCCAATTTATGGTGGGAAAAGCTGCTTAAGGCGCCAAGAACTGCCCCCCCACCCGTGTGGCCGGGATTTGGGGACCCTTTTGTAGTAAGTATCTTAAATGCTAAGAAGGCTGCCCTGTTGCCCCCCACGCCCATCTGATTTGGCTGTCCACTGCACAACCTCAAAGATGGCCCTAAAATGAGCTGTCTTGAAGTGAGTGAGCTTTTCTGTCTCCCTTCAACCCTTAATTGTCCAGAACTCCTTCCCCAACGGCCTGCCTGCAGACTTCCTACGCCCGGAATTCCAACAGTCCCCGCGCAACACGACCAGATCCTGGCTCCCACACTACCTAGTCCCTCTCTCGGCCAGGCTGCCTTCCTCACACAGGAGCTCGGAGGATGTGCATGTCCCATGCCCTAGCAGAGAGACACCGAGAAACATTTTTTAAGCATAAGCCATCCAGAGGGGGTACAGGGTAGAGCACAGCCCCTGGGGAAGGATGGAGTGTTCAGTTCACTGATCGATAACCACACTGCAGGGGGGACAAGTCTTAGCATCAGCTCAGGTGGGCCCCCAGCACCCTGGAGGAAGAAACCTGAGTCAAGAGCAATCTTTTGGAACATATGGCGTGTTCCAGAAGAATGCCTTCTTCGCATACCAAGAAGTACCAAGTCAAAGCCTAAATTCTTTAGTGGGGAAGCTTCTCATTTACTGACTGGATCCTGAACGGCAGAGACAGGTAGCAGCCACGGGCACTGCAGACCAAGCACATTCTCGATCCGGTAGGCGGCCAGGGTGGGTCAGAGGAAAGCAAAGGGGGTGAGGTTGGCGGGGCAGGTAGTGGAACAAGAGGGAGCAGCTACCCGGATGAGCTCACAACGCAGGAGCAGGAAGCGCGCCAGGACAGGCACTCGGAGCAGAGAGGCAGTGCTGCGGGGCTGCCCAGATGAATCCCGGAGAAACCACACCTGGACATTTTACTCCAAAGTGATTTCTTGGAAGCAAACGGAACTGACTCAGGCTACGATGTGGGAAGCCATCTTTCACTCTGCAGTAAGCGTCTCCTGACGGGAGAAGGGGCCACCAGTCCACCGGGGCTGGAGTCAGCAGGTTCGAACACGCGGCTACTGAAATTTTAAAGCACCAAGGAACCTAAGAAACGGGCTGATGGCGTCTTTGGCCACGGTTAGAAGCCAGGATGAAGAGATCGATGATTGTTCCTGCTGTCTAAGTGGTAATTTTCTAGCAAAACATACACACTTTATTACGGGACAACAGACCCTTTCCTTCCTCAAAGCTGGCAGCCGGCCGCCCGGGCGGTCCAGAGCAGCTTTCTCAAAGGAAGCGGGGGCAATCCTGCAGAGGCAGAAACGGGGAGCAGGCGCACAAGGCGAAGCTGTAAATACTGCCCATCGCTCTTGGACACACACCCGAGCCTTCCTGCCTGGGCCCCCAAACGCTGGTTCAGCTGCAGGAAGGACTGGGGCGACCAGCTGGCTTCGGACCCGCAGTCATCTCTGCTCTGCTCGAGAGGAGAGCTGAGGGCGGGTCACAGCGCCCAGATGATGGACACCGGGAAGACGTTTTTACAGAACAGGAAGGAGAGCTCTAACAACCTGTACAAATGTGGGAAAACCAGTTTTCCCAAGCTGGGGCTGGGGTTTTGACTTTTCTTGATCATTGGGCCTCACTTCGAACCTCCTGCCAGTGACAATACAGGACTTGGGCAGACTCGTTAGCCTTTACTCCTACATCACGACCTTATCTGGCCTGCACTCTCCCGTTCAGAAGGTTCAGCCCCTCAGCCGCGGTGCACCTGAGCCCTGAGGCGCACGTGTGGCACCGGGAGCCCGACACGCTGGCTCCCGGCCTCGCCTGGCTGCTGAGGCTCGAGGCTCTGGCAGAGGAAGGCGGGAGCCACGGCCGGCTCAGGGAGGGCAGTCAGGTCAGAGCTGCCCCAACGCGTTCTCCTCCTCCCGGGCTCCTTCACGCCCTGGCTTCCAGCAAGTGAATCAAGGACACCTCTGCGGGGACCCTTTCCGGGGTGGGGAGGGGGGTTTCATCACACTTCTGGGTCTTACCAAGTCTAGGGACCAGTCAAGAATATCTGCTCGCAGGATGAACGGCAAAGGCGTCCCTCTGAGGGGAGCACCGCGAGGGGTTTGATCACAGTATGAGACACAGTTTGGAAGTATTGGGACGGCGTTTACGCCAGGAAAACAGTCTTAATATTCCCGTCCTCCCTGAAACCTCCTTCTCTGATCACGTAGCCCCTATTTAAGAAAACAGAAGGAAGGAAGACAGAAAGACAAAGAAGCGGTGCCTTAAATAAATACTTAGGGCAAATTTCCTTGCTCCTCAAACTGGGGAGACACATGATCCCTGCCCTCAAACCTGCGGCAAGGCGAACAGCAGCAGCCTCAGAAGACAGAAGATTCCAGCTCGCACCCCGTGCCCAGCCAGGACGGAGCCTTTGCGCAGGAAGGGCTGCGCAGAGCACCCAGGGCTAAGGAAAGTGCATAAAGAGGACGCTCTCCCGCTCCCTTCGTCTGGGACAAAGAGGACAGGAGAGGGACAACTGAGGACAGACTCTTCAGGTGGCGAACCTGGGGAGCTGAGGTCCACCTCCTGAATTCCGCAGTTTCTGAAGGATGCTTCCAAGCCGGGGAGGGGAGAAAACCACCTCCAGAGACGCCTGCCCACCCGCAGCCCCAGGCCCAGGCAGGTGCAGGCTCCTGGCACCCTCGGAAACGTTTCCAACAAGGCCACGGTTCAGCCTCTGGGCTCAGGTCTGGGCGACCATCACTCTGGTGGGGGATTACCGCCCCCCTCCGCCCCGGGGCCACAGTGGACCTTCTGAGCTCATCCCACCATCCAAAGGACTTCCCTACCAGCTGTACCACCGCTCCCCTGAGGAGGCTGCCCGCGCTCCTCTCCAGGCTTGGAGAGTTTGGAAGGGCCCTCCGCTGAGTCTCTGAGAAAGAGCTCGACATGCCCAGCGCCAGAGAGAAAAGCTGTTCAACACACCTGCTCTCCCGGCAGGCATGCTGCGGGGAGATGGGGACGAGGTCTGTTTCATTCCTATCAGAAAGCCTACCTGGTTTATAGGAAAAACTTTTTAGTGATGACGATTTGCTTGTACTTAAATATCTGCTTAAATACTACCTTGTCTGTCCCTAGTTGCGCCTTTAAGGAAAACTCCTTCCCGTTTCTCCCCATATTTGGATGACACGAAACAGACGCGGCCACAGTGAGAGAAGGAAAAGAGCTGGTCCTGCTCGGGGCAGTCAGGGGAGCCAGATGTTTGAGGGAATCCTACTGGATAACGCTTTCTGAGCTGAAACGTACACTTCTGTCCATCCGTTACACAACACCACATCTGCTTCCATCAAGAAAAGCACTTCCCACCACGGTTCCGGAGCCGTGACTCTGACAGGGATGCTCAGCCCCCAGATGACCCAGCCCTTCTGGGAAGTAGACCGTCGGGCCTCTGGAGCTGCTGCTTCCTGGTCGCTTTCAGAGTCTGGGGTCAAGGTCTGGGGCAACACTCTGGGCCAGGAACCCTGCGGCAGGCTCCGAAGGCTAAACTGGGTTTTGACGCTGCCTTCTAAAATAACCTAATTTCATTCATTTTTGTGCCCCAAAGATGCCACGGTGAGTTCCGTCTCTCTCCTAAGTCCCTGTATCCTGCCTCAGCCCCTGCTCATCTCCTGCGGCCTCATTCCTGAGCCGGGACTGGCCCCAGCCTCGCGCCGCTGCCCTCCCTCCCCTTCCACCAACACTCCTCTCCCTGCTGCCACACACTGAGGGGCACAACTGCGTCTTTCTGGAGAGTTCCCAGTTAAGAAAAAGAAAGAAATAGAAACTACAAACAAAGTCTTCCTCTCTCCTCCTCCTGTCTACACGCCCTCCCCGCCGTCCCCACCTGAAGGAGAATTCTAGCTGCCCATAACCAGCCACAGATCCAGTTTCCATAAAAGAGAGTAAAAAATTAGGTTTCCGTGGCACTTTGTTCCCAGCCGCGTGCTCTGTGGTGTCACTGTCGGGAGGTGCCAAGAACTCCTGCTCACCACTAGGATGATTAATAAATTAGAGGTTCTCTTGGACAGTCCCGGCCCCGAGGCTGCTCCGTCACGCGGTGCCTTCCCAGTCGCCCTGGGGTTCCACTGAGCCGTTGGTCACCTTCTTGACTTTCTTCATGTTCTCCATCACCCCTGATGTCGTCACGCTGAATGAGGGGAAAAACAAAACAGAACAATTGGGACAATCGCAGTCTTTAAGTGAAAGGCCACTGTCCCCACGGCACAGCGGAGTGGCTACATGTGTTGGCTCTGGAATCAGACAGACCCGGTTCCGGTCCCGACCCTGCTCCTGGCTAGCTGCGTAACCCCACCAAGCCGCCTGCTCTCCCCCTTCTAAGTATGAGAAACGGTTCCCGCTTCCCAGAACCGTCACGGGGGAAAATGAGATTCTCCGGAGCATCTGATCAACACCACCAGCTGTCACTACCACAATCAACGTGGATCCAGTCCTCGCTTTCCGTCGTGGCCTCCACCAATTCTAATGCTGCCTGGCTACCTGACTGTGATTACAAGACGACGATCTGTGCCCTCACCTTCTGAAAAGAAAGCTCAGCAGGGGTAGTCATTCTGAGAGTCATGGGACAGAACCACGGGTTTAGAGGAACCTTCCGGCCCAAAGATTCTCTGACCCTCAGAAAGAGACCCAGGCCCTGGTCTCTGCATCGCTGTCCGGGAGCACGAGGCTGGGCCTCCCCTTTGGGACCGGGGACAGGGGCCTTGCCTCTGTTGGTGCCCGGCACTAAGGAGGTCCCACGGAACCCTATACTGAACGCATAGATCAGAGAGGGCAGAAGGCCGGCTTCGGAGAATGTGCAGAGGCGAGCAGGGTGGCCCTTTCCTGACAGTGAGTCACAACATCTCTCGGGAAGGTGGAGTGCAGGAGAAGCCAAACTCTTGCCTCACCAGCTGTGAGCCGGACAGGACCTATGAAGGCTCTGGGTTGCTTTGGGCTCAGAGCAGTCACCGGGCGGGGAAACTGCTCTGGGTGGGTGTGTACTGTACACCCATGACGTGACACATTCGTCCAAAGCCACCGAACAACCACCACCAAGAGTGAGCCCGGAGGGGAGTTACGGACTCGGCGATAAGGACGGGTGAGTGTCGGTCCACCGACTGTAACAAACGTGCCGACCGTCCTGCAGGTGGTGCCGAGGCGCACCTGGGAAATCTCTGTCCCTCTTGTCCAGTCTGCTGTGAACCCACAACTGTTCTAACAAACAGAATTAAAAACGAGTAAACAAACACACCTGCCAGCATCTCCCTAAATACTTGAGAAAACGAGGCACCTATGCGCCCCATCACGGACCTAGAGGAATTTCTGAAACAGTAAAATAAATTCCATCGCTCAACTCCACAGATCTCTCCGAGGACCCTTCCTAACCCCCCACCAGCTACCAAATCCTTTCACCGACACATGGTAATTCAGCAGCTCTACACGGCACACACCTAGAGGCTGTCCAGTTGGACCTAAAGGCAAGTAAGTGTTTATGGGGTAGGGAGAAAATTTCCCCCTTTACTTCTCCTTTCATTCCTGCCACCGTGCTGCTGCTGTGACCGGGCCCCAAAGCCAGCCAGTCCTCCCCAGAGGTGGGACTTGGCTCAGACAGGAGGCCTTCAGACCGTGGGCCGGCTGTACTTCTGGCAAGTCAGGACAACGTGGTCTGCCCAGACGTGGCTCTTAGGGGACCCGGGGGATCCTGCAGATGCTGCGAGTGTAAACACGGTCCCCGGACAAAGGAAAGCACCCCCTTCGCCATGTGACCCGGCACCACTTCCCGTCAGCTGGCGCGGCCAGGGCCTGAGCCCTCCAGGAAGGGTGCCCCTCTCCCAGGCCGCAGGCACACACCCAGGTCTTGTCCTCACGGGGCTGTCACTGGACTGGGACACGCAGGGGGAGCAGCTGTAGGCCCAAGAGAACCAGAAGCCTTCCTAGCTCCAGCACAGCTTCTCCAAGCCTGTGAGATCAGAGAAGAAATGCACCCTCGAGTCTCGGAGAGTCACTTGCAGCGACAGCACCTGCTGTCGGGCTGTGGCCCCTCCTGGACAGGACAGCGCTCCACGCAGCTCGGGCTGAGTACAGCCTGTTCATTGGACCCGAGTGGGGCTTAGGCTGCGGCCTGTCTTTCCCCCAACAAAACACTGCTTTCCAGCCGGCGGACCAACTGAGAAAACAAGGCTCACTCTGTCATGCCGGCCTGGGGCTGGGACAGAAAGGGACAGGAATCGGGGCTCTTGGGGCGCCCGCAGCCCAGCAGAAGACGGTCTCCCAGAGGAACATACAAGCTGCTGGAAACAGACAGGAGAGCTCTGAGCAGGCAGGACGAGGGCTGGCGTGGGGAGAATCACCCCTGCCTAGGGCTGGGGGCCGCTTCGAAGCCTGTACGGAAGGAGGAGCAGCGGCAAGACGGAGGGGCGGGAGGGCTAGGGAGCTTCTGAACAAAAGAAACGTAAAGGGCAAAAAGCATGCAAGAAACAAAAGAAAGCTCCCCGCGTGGTCAGGGAGTGTGAAGTAGCTGTTGGCAAAGGTAAGTCGCAGGAGGGTCAAGGGCAGGCAGGGCAGGGCCGTGGAGGGCCTCGTCTGCCTTGTCACCCCGGCTGGACTTGACCCTCACGCCGGAGTTCTCAGTCCTGGCTCAGGCAGGATGCCCTGGGGACTTAAAAAAGGACAGAGGTACCTGAGCCTCAACATTGAGAATTAAGTCTCCAGGGGAGGGACCAGGGACTCTCCTTGGAAAACACTCCACAAGTGATTCCGGGAGCCACGAGACCGGACCGGGAGACAGGAAGACCGGGGGTGAGGACATCGGCTGTAGGAAGGCAGGGCGCTCAGGCAAAGGGGGAGAGGAGACGTGACATTAGGTCCCCAAGAAATGGCCACTCACTCCACGTGCCTGAGAAGAGGGAGGTGTTTAGGGCAATGGCCACGTGCTGCTGATGGCGAGTGGTGGACGGCAGTGCCCGCAGGGAGCGCAGGGGACACAAGTTTGGGTACCAGTGAGCAGGTGGCTAGAGGGACCGAAGCTCAGAGGAAGCAAGTGGCTGGAGCTGGGGGGTCTGGGGGTGGGGAGGTGTCAGTGAGGAAACGTCGGGGGCGACCTTGGGCTTGGGCGAGCCTTCCCCACTGTCGGTGGAACCGGGGAGCGTGTCAGCACAGAGGGAGGTCACGGGAGCAGGAGATGGGCGAAGTGAACGGAAGCAGAGCGCCACCCAGGAAGGCAGTGATGCCGGGCGGGCCTCCGCATCCTGGGTCCCAGCAGGCCGCTGGCAAGTGGCACTCACACGTGGCGCCCGAGTGCCGCCCGAGTGCCGCAGACCAGCCCGCCAGCTGCGGCCGACCGGTGTGCCGCCGCCGCCGCCGCGGTGAGAAAGGAGCCAGCGACAGCGCGGCAGGCGGGAACGCGAGGGCCTCCAGCAACCTCAAAGCTCTGCGGGCCCCTCCCTGTGCGTCCCTCTCTGGGGGTAAATGCTGAAGGGGGACAACGGCAGAAAAGCCACCGTGCGAGCAGCAGTTCTCAGAGACCCTGCACACAGGGCAGGAAGGGGCTCTCCGAGCTCCAGTGAGGCAGTGGGCGGCAGCGACTCCCAGTCTAACACAAACTCTGGGGACGCAGCCACCCACCCTCACTCCCTGGCTGGGGCCTGCGAGGCCAGAGAGGGAGGGTCTGTCCTTCTCGCTCTCCTCAGCCCTTCTCTGCCTGACTAGCTCCTTCTCAACCCGGCAGCTGAGATGCCCTCGCTCCCGGCTCCGGGGGCACCCCCGGCTGCACGGCTGGCCACGTGGCTGGCGGCATCCGTCCCACTGTTCCCCAGGGGGCCCGCACTGGCTGGTGCTCCAAATAGCCTACGGGGCTGACCGGGCCGCTCACCGTGGGGCCCACGTGGACCCAGTGACCAGTGCCAGGAAGGCCCCTCCGGCCACCAAGCCCAGAGCCCACTCCTGGCAGAGGCTGTCCCGCCTGCAGTGCTGGCTCAGGGCAGCCCTTGTGACCGCTGCTGACGTTAGGACGGCACCTGCGGGCTCAGGAGAGAGTGTGCAGGACAGAGAGAAGGAGCAGGGAAGTGTAACGGAGCTGGAGAGCAGACCGGCCCAGTGCGGCCTCCCGCCTCCCCTCTCCATCTAAAAGGTGACCCTTCCTTTCCCGGCAGAACCCTGACGATCTGTGCTTGCGACCGGACGGGCCTACTGCACACAGGCACCTCAGAAGGGGGGTTCCAGGTGCCCACCCCTCTTCCTGCCGCACCATGCTGTGATCCGGGGCCTGGGCGGCCCCTGGAAGCATCTGTTTCTGTAACCAAACCAAACAGTAAAGTATAACTCAGCTGAAAAGTGTTTTCTGGACTTGAGATGTGCAGAAGTCTGGCTGAGAAACAATTCTATTCGTCTCTAAGTGCTGTCTCCCCTTTTGCTGGTCGTCCACTTGAACGAAGGCAGCGTAGTAGAAAAAAGGTTCCCGGCAACCGTGAGGCCAGCATTCTGGATCGGGCCTTTCAGAGAGGCGGCTTCCCGGCCCTGGAACCCGCAGCAAGTACTTCCTCCCAGCCTGGCATCTCAAGACAGCGGCGAAGAATTCAGTCTCCAAGGACAGGCCTAGCACAGGAGGCGGCTAACCAGGCCTGATCACCGAAACCGCATGCGATATTTACCTTTTAATTTGCTGACTTTTTTGTGATAAAGTCTCTTACCAAAATGGGTTAAGTCTTTGCAAAAGCTTTAGCCCAAGGAGAGTCGTTACAGAAAGAGAAACAGAAAATGACGGGAAGTCGGGTACTTCGGACCACACCTTCGCTCTGCGGGCCCCGCGGGACAAGCCAGGCGGGGCTGGGGGTTGGCAGCTGCACCGACCTCGAGCAGCCGGGGCCGGAGGAAGGGGGGAGCGCTCCACCCCCAGGAGGAGCCCGGCCCATCCTGGGCTCACCTGGCAAGACGCCTCCCAAATGCACCCACTTCAGAGAAAGGGAGTGAAAACACGTAGTAGAGAAACTACCCAGAATCCCAATCAACAAGGGCAGTGAGCGGCCCAGCTTAGCGTTCATGGGCCATTGATGGGTCAGACTCATTACGAAGAGGATTTGTTTTGGGGTGTGTGAGGCCGAAGGAATATTCCTTTCCACAAAGGGCCAGGGATATGTGCTCTGTGGCGAGGATCAGATCAAGCTCCTTTCGCCAGGAAACACCCTCCACCGGGACGACACAGAGCTCCTGTCTTTTTAGAAAACACAAATAATGGCTCTGCTTGCCTCTAGCTTCAGTTATTTCCGGAAGATTCAAGAGGTGCCATCCAGGAACAGCACCTCCAAGCAGGAGAGAGGGGGGACAGCCTGGGGCGCAGTGGCGTCCCCGAGGAGCCGACATCAGCCCTCGCGCTCACCCGCAGGTCAGCGTGGACGGCAGGCTGAGGGCCGGAGTCTCCACCTCGGCCTGTTCTGCTCAGACACAGCTTGTTAATCCACAGGACTTTCTCTCAGCCAGGGAGAAGGCCCAGAACAATTTCCCTGCTGACTTAAAGGTACATGGCCTCAGTCGGCTGCCCAACTTCTTTTCTTTCTTTTTAAAGATTTTATTTATTTATTTGACAGAGAGATAGAGAGCACAAGTAGACAGAGCAGCAGGCAGAGGGAGAGGGAGAGGGAGAAGCAGGCTCTCTGCTGAGCAGCAAGCCCGATGTGGGGCTCGATCCCAGGACCCAGGACCTGAGCAGAAGGCAGGTGCTTAGCGCAGTGAGCCACCCACGTGTCCCCCAACTTCTTTCTCGCAGGCTAAGCAGGCTTAGGGCTCCATGGAAACAGTACCTACCCCACTAAACAAAGCCTTCACCTGTGGTTTGACTCTCGCTGGGATATACTCAGCTTTTCCACCAGTGAAGCGCAGCTCCCTCGCTATCCCAGGACGGCTGACACTGAGCCACAGAAATCACGGTGTCGCCACAACGCTCCTCCCTTCCAACAGGAGCGCAAGGGGAGGCAAACACCGGATAACCCTTAACATTCCCATCTCTCTCCCCCAGCCTGCCAGAAGGAAGGACACACTCCCTCCTCTCCACGGGGCTCGTGGTCTGTCTGACCACGTCCCCCGCTTCCCTGCCCTGATCCGAGGACACAAAGACCCTCCTGCTATAACAGTCACCACATATCGCCAGCAAGAAACAAAAAACCAAAACAAAATTTTAAAAAATTCTGCCATGAGACAAAACTACCCGCACACTGCCTCTGCGCTTCTGGCACGACGGCCGATGGAAAGGACGCGGGAAGGCCTACACTGCGGGAGAACGTTCAATGACCCAGCCGGTCGGCTTCCAGCTGCTAGCCCAGGGGACGCCCTGCCGGGGGCTGGGGCATGGAGAAACACAGCCATCCCGCTGCGCTTACCCCACTGCCTCTCACTTGAGCCCCTCCAACCAAGTTACTGGCTCGGATTCTGCTGCTTCTAGAAAAGGCACGTCCGGGGCTCCGCGCCTTCCCCTCTGGTATTTGTTCTCCTGTACCGAGAGCTGTTGTCTGGGCCCATCGGTGGGAGCAGCCTTCCGCTGATTGTTCCTGTAGCGGGGCTGAGCACAGAGAGCTGTCCTATGCTGCCCGACAACCCAGCAGGGGCCAGAGGCTCAGCAGACAAGTCGCCCAGCTCCGAGGCAGCACACCCGAAACTCCGCCTTAGGCCAATCATGGAACACAACACCTGACCTGGCCCACCACAGTCCAACAGTAAACGAGCCAATACTCTCCATCGCTATTTCTTTTCTAGATAATGAGTGCCCTTTCCCCGGAAAACAGGACCCTAAAGTCACTGGCCCTGTGACTCAGAAAAGCCGGCTTGAACGCTCGCATAGAGGTCAAGTCACTGTGCCTGCTGTGAAAACCATTTCGTTATCTGGTGCCAGAGGAGCCTGCCGACAAGCAGCAGACCCAGAGAGGACTCAGAGGATCACGTTTTTAGACGTCAGCTCCCGGAGGCTGGGGGCCGACAGGAAGCGGGGCTGCCCATCCTCGGGAGGGCTGAACGGGCCAAGCCAATGCCCAAGTTCTCACCACCGGCTCAGTGGAAGCGGGCGCCAACGACGCTGGGGGATGCTTAAGCGGAGGGCCGGCTCCACTTCCCCTGCGAAGACGGAGCGATCTTGGCAGACACTGTACTTCAAACTGAGTAAGACAGCCTGGGGCTCAAGTGTCCATTTCCTTCTGCTAAATATAGAGGTAGCACCTCGGGAGCGACAGAACGCAGAGAGAAGCCGCTCCCACTCCGACTCCGACTCCCACCACGCTGTCTGGCAGGGTCCGGGGGCCGAAGGAGGAGGGACACGAGGGGAGATTGCTTACACGGATTCCATTTCCAGGTCATCCTCCTGAGAAAGCTGTAGGTAGGGGTTATCTGAAGCCGGACGGAATTTGCAGCCCGTTAGAACAAAGAATACCAGCGTGGCCATTTCGTCCAGGAGCTGCGAATTAAAACCCATCCAGAAAAAGAGGTTAGCAAGGCTGTTCTTCTGAAAGCAATGTAACTAAAACCGGTGCCATACTCGCCCGCCCCCCCTACCACCACCAAAGGCCAGGGCAGGGCTGGGGTAGGGCCTCCTCACCAGGTGGGTCAGAGCCTCAGCTAGGAGCATTCTGCTCGGGGATGATGGTTAAGACCCCAGGCTTTAACCAGTCGTCACCAGAATCTTTTAAGAGCTCCTTCTAGCCCCACGTTTCCCGTAGCGCCCTCAGCACCAACGGGCGCCCCTAGGAAAAGTCTCATTGCTGTGCCCTCCGCCCGGAACTGGGGCAGCACCGAGTGCCGACTACACGTCCCGGCGAGAACAGGCTCTAGATCATTAGGTAGCTTCCCCTAGGAGTCAACGAGCTCGAGTCTACGGCAAAGACACTGTATCACTGAAATATTTGTGGGTAAAGAGGGGCATTCTGGATTCTGAGCTTTCCTGAGCCCCGTAGCTGAAGGAAAAAACCACGTCTCATTGTGTTTTAATTATCCAGGGCGAGGCTCACACTCTCTGCCTGAGGCTTTTCTCTTCCAAGTCTTGTAAAATTGAAAACTAAAATCAATAATGCAATTACTTCCAGATTTTTCATGTAATCCAGCAGCTTTCCTGGGCAAACAGATCATCTTAGCTGTGGGCCAGAGGCGACAGGAGTGGTCACTGCCTGATCCCTCCGGAGTGACCTCACATTACACCCCGAGCCCTCCCCCTCGGCCGCTCCCCCCCCGCCCCCCCCCCCCCCCTGCGCCGTCCCCATGCCCGAGCCCCGCACCTGGTAGAGCCATTTCCACTGGAACGGAACGGCGAGCTTGAGGAGGAAGGCGATGATCCTGGTGAAGTATATGTAACACACGATCTACGGGGCAGGGATGAGGAAGAAATGAAATCAACATGGAAAGGCCAGCATCGCTTCTTTCCAACATCTCGCTGTCACAAGGGAACAACAGAGAAGACAGAATTCCCTGAGGAAAATCACTTGACCCTTAAGGTGCTGATTAATAAACACGGCAGAGACGGCTTCTCCGGCCGCCCCCTCAGAAGGACTTGGCCCTCACCTCTAGGGGGCCACCCACCCGACGATGTGGGGAGCACAAGGCATCGGGCGTGGCTGCTCTGAACTCTCACGCCGTCCTCGCCTTTTCCACATACAGGACCCACTGACTTCAATCCCCAAAGGACAGGATTTTTTTCTTCCCAGGCCCTGAGGCCTGTTTCCGAGTAGTGATAGCAAAACACAGGCCTCAGGGCCCACACTGCTTCCGCCTCTGCGGCAGAGGCTCACCCCCCCCCACCCCACCCCCCAAGGCAGAGGCCCACCCCCGCAGGGCGTACCTGAGTATCGAGTACCAGAGTAACGCCAGAATTCTAGCAAGGGAGGATGTGGCAAGGATTCCCCTCCCCCACCCCGGGGGCCTGAACTGCTCCCTGGGACCAAGCCCAGGGTGGCTGCGCTCACAGGGAAGGACCTGTCCAGCCCACAGATGGAAGAGGGCTCAGAAACTTTCTTTTAGTAATCAGGAAACAAACTCTTGAAGAGCTTTGTCTTAATAATTTACAGCAGGTCCTGCCTTTTGGTGTCTGCTCATAGGGACTTTTTTCTCATTTTTGCAAATGACTAAAGCAAGTAAGCCGAGGGCGGCTGTCTGGCCTGTGCTTGGAAGGGCACCCAGAGAAGCACCCAACCGTTCACGGGAATCACCCAGGGGAGGCGGAGGGACGAAAGGGTAGAAGATTAGGGTCCCTTTATTGTAAGAAAACACCGAGCCTGTATCACTTTTCCGAGTATTTAAAGCCAAATTTAAAACTAACGTTTAAGAAGGCGTGACTCAGCTGTTTAATTTCTCCGGTCAAAAGACACAATTTGGTTTGATAAAAAGAAATCTGCACGGCCCAGGCAGCACAACTCCGGCTTCCGCCAGTTCTCTGGAAGTTCATTTGTTATGCTCCTTGAACTGATCTTATTTACAGATTCAGGGTTTGTTTGTTTTTTTACTCACCAAGACGTAATAGTGTCTGAAAAGTTTCAGCTTTGCTAAGTTAATAGCAGCTAGGGAAAAGAAAGAACAGAATGACAGGCGCGTTAACTTCTTTTCTCATGTTTAAAAGCAAGTGACATTCAAGGGCCCTCTGTTACAAGGCCAAGTCTAATGCAAATGAGTACTGCCCAGGGGCACAGCTTCAGGTTGGAAGGATCCCCCCGCCACCAGGAAGAATCCGGGAGTTATGGGAGCCAGTGCATCTCCCTATTCCGGGTTCAGGAGCTTTCAACTTGCCATGCTGGGGGGTACACTGACGCCACAGAAATCGGCAGACGCTAAAACTCTAGCCGCCCCTGCCCCCGAAAGCCAGGGGTAAACACTTCAGCTCTGTCCCTGTGGCTGACAGAGCGACACTCCCCACTAGGACCGATCTCAGGCGGGGCCCTAAGCAGCCCACTAGCTGAGGGTCTAAATTCAATTAACCCACAAGTGCATCTTGCAAATTTCGCTTGTAACAAGCCCTTTAAATACAACACTGCTGGCTGTGTCCTACCTTTGGATCGCTCAAGGTCAGGGAGCCAGGACAGCTAACTTCCTGCCACCGCCTATGGCCATGAAATATTGATGACCACAGAGGGTAGCCTGGCTCCCTCCCCGATTAGCAAGCTTTTCATTCATCATAAACCTTCCTGCAGGAGGCAAATTAATTTGGCTTAATAGCATTCAATTACTGGTTCCATTTAAGAATGGCGCCGTGGGTGGAGAAGGTTCCTCTTCCTTTCCCCCCTCTTCTGGCTCATGATTGGGGGGGGGCAGTCAAGCTTAGGGTTCCAGAAAAAATTCCTGGAATCCTAAATTAATCCTCAATGTGATGATCGGCTAATAGTATGTGTGAGAACCTTCCGGGAGAAACTGAACGCCTCCATGAGGAGAGGATCAGAAAATCTTTAGACAAATCTAACCCTCCAAATTGAGAGGCTTTAACACCCAGGTGTGGAGCTGGGATGGACTCATGCACGCAACGTTGGAGGAAGCTAACTGAAAGCAGACAGATCAGCAAAGCTTTCTTAACTGGTAGTCTTGTTATTTTTAAATAAAATTAGATCTCTCTGGTTCACATCCAGCTTGCCACTCACTCTGCCCCGGACCAGGCTCTGGGATGCAGCCGACCCAAGATGGGGCAGCTGTGGCCTCTGCCCCAAGCGGCTGCTGTCCCTCAGGGAAAGGGAGATGATACACGCCCAGTGCAAGGGGCCAGGGTACCCAGCGAGTGATGGGAGCGTGCGACCCAAGTGGGTGCTCCTGCCGCTCGGGGGCGGGGGCAGGAGAAGTTCCACTGAAGACCAAGGGTTAAATCTGAGAACTGTGCGTCAGGCTAAGCCACCACGGATTTAATGCTTCACACATCTGCGTGAACCAGTACCCTTCAGTGTGTCTTTCCGCGGGGGCATCTGCTGTTCCCGTGGTCCAGGATGTGCACCCCCCCCCCCGCCCCGAAGCGAAATAGTTCTTGAACACGAACACTCAGTTCTCTTCTTTGTGAACAGCCAAGAACATTAACACTTACACCGTTAGGTAATAAAAATGCTTGAAAAGTCTCTTCTGAATTTCGTTTGCTGAAATCCTTGCCACATCCTGCCCTGGCTTCACCAAGCACCATCGGCCAGCCAGAGAGGAGTGTGAGGGTTTTAGGGCTGGATGTTAAGGTCCCAGGCAGGCTGGGCTGCTCTGCCCGCCCGGAAAGGGGCTCCCAACCTAGACCAGCGGCCCTGGGGTGAGACAGAGGATTCCCAGAGGAGCTGGTGACTCAGAGAGGCCTGACTGGGGCTCGGGAGGGAGGAAGAGCAGATACAAGGGCTCAGGGCTGAGAGGCCCCCGTGTGGGGAAGAGGAAGCCGGCAGCCGGACCATGGAGAGACCAGGGGAACGGGCTGGACCACAGAGAAAGCCGAAAATAGAGCCGATGTGGAAGACCACCAACCATCCTCCTTGGCGGAGCCGAGGGCACCAGGGAGCCTCTGAAGAGTCTGAAGCCAGGGGTGCCTTGATCACATCGACATTTGAGAATAATTTCTCCGCAGAAAGGATGGAACGAACCGAGAATGAGAGTCCAACTGCAGTCAAAAGCCAGGAACTCGCGGAGGTCGGAGGGCCGTCTGAACGGTGGTGAGGCCCTTCTTCATCAGTGAAGACCCCGCCTTGGAGGCTGGCGGGGGAGATGCAGACTAGGTAAGTCTGATGGTCCCCTCCCTCTCTGCCAGGGCGAAGAATTCGGGGTTGACGGGGGAGGGAGGCACAGGGGTGAAGGCGCCGCAGGGCGAAGACCGCGTGTGAGGGGAAGGGTGTGGAAGGCGCCACATCTCACGTCTCCCAGGAGCCAGGGACCACCACGTCGCACCCTCCAGGCTGCTCTAAGACATCCTGGGCTGAGGCAGGCCACGAAGCGCCTCAAATATGAGCCTGTGCGCCCACGCCCTGGCGCTGATGCCGCGCCACCGCAGGATGCGGGCGAGGACGGACAAACAGACGTGGGGACAAGCGGTGCTGCCTCCAGGAAAGGCAGGCCCCAGTAACTGACGCTCACTGTCATCTGCAAAACCCAGCAGTCACGACAGAGGTCACTTCCAGTCACACACGAGACATACCGCTGGCCCTGCTCCGGGGGCCAGGCCCCCACCTGGGTGGTCCAGTCACAGCCGGGGCCGCGAAGGCGGGAGGGAGCCCACGTCCTGAGCTTGGAAACAGAAGCCGGCAGCAGCGCAGGCCCTGCACATTTGAACAACTTGGGTTCAAGTTCCAACTCCGCTGCTTCCTGGCTGTGTGACCTCAGAAAAGCCACTTAACCTCTCTGAGCCTCAGTTTCTTCATCTGTCCAACAAGGATAACAACGCCCATCACGAGGGTTGTTGGCAGAGGTGAGGAGACGGTGTGTGGAAGGCAAACGGCACCCAGTAAGCACGCGGCCCATGTCTACTGCTTCCGCACGAGGGTTATATAGCATCGCCCCAGCACCAACTGGGCCGCAGACTGTCGCAGTGGCTGCCACATGGTGCGGTCAGCCTGCCGAGCAGCGAGGACCCAGCCGGGGAAGCCTCACCAGCATTATGCAAGGAGCAGCCAGCAAGGCAGCACGTCGCAGCCCGGGATCCCAGGCCTCCTCCTGCCTTCTTCCAAAAGAGCTGCCCCTGGAGTGGCGGACGCTGCCCAGCTTGCTGCTCGCTGGCTCACGGCAGGCCGGCCTCCCACGGGAATAGAGGCTCCTCGAGTCTGGGCTGGCTATTTCTGACCCCATCACCACAAACAGCAAATATGGTCAAAGAGCGAGTCTGGTGGGTGGAAAATGCCTCAAACGGGAGCCCAGAGCCCCACATTCCAGTCACTGCACCGTCATGGCTCCGTGTGCCTGGGCTTGGCCCGTCCCTCCCTTCTCAGGCATGGGTCTGCTCATGGTCAGGATGTTTTTATGGCAGTGGTTCTTCCTGGGCTGAGCACCAGAATCACCCTGAGAGCTTCTCCTAGAACACGTGCCCGGCTGCCACTGTTACAGAATTGGACTTAGCCAGAAGGACTTTGAAGAAGCTCTCAGGGAACGGGGAAGGAGAGGGGCGGGGGGCAGGGAGGTTGTGCACCTGCTCTCCGGAGCTCCTCCCGAGGCCCACCTCCTGCTGTGGGCTTCCCCACTCTCCCCCCAGGAAATGCCCCGGACTCTGGATTTTGGCAACTATTTTTTACTGATGAGAACAGAACAAGAGCCCACAGAGGCAGGAAGTGCCCAGCTCTTTCAAATAATTACCAAGGCAGCGGCGCCTGGGTGGCTCAGTCAGTTAAGCGTCTGCCTTCGGTTCAGTTCATGATCCCAGGGTCCTGGGATCGAGCCCCACATCGGGCTCCTTGCTCGGCTGGGAGCCTGCTTCTCCCTCTGCCCACTCTGCCTGCCACTCCCTCTACTGTGCTCTCTGCCCGACTCCCCCCCCCCCATAAACAAATAAACTAAATCTTTAAAAACACGCAATTACCAGGGCAGCCATCTCTGTGACCAGCAGCAAGAGCAAAGGTGCCCCAGCTAGAGGAGATGCTGCCCCTTCCCTAGACTTTTACCTTTCCTCTGTACCCCCAAGAGGAACGAGGAGGCTGGCAAGAAGACAGATGGCCCCCTTCCACCCCAGTGGACTCGCCTGGGTGGTCCTGAACCACGACGCTGGTTGTCAGCAGCGGCTGAGTGAGGATCCATGCGGCAGGCACCCTCATGCTTCGTCTGGGCTAAAAACCTCCCAACCGCCCCCGTGACAGAACAACCGCTGTGACCACTGCCTCACAGAGGAAGGACTGAGGCCTGGAGAAGTTGAGCAGATTAGCCAATGTCACACAGCTTTTAAGGAGAAAAGCTGGTACTCAACACCCAAGTCCACCGCTCTCTAAAGCCCACGCTCTCAATGCCTACACTCTGCACCGAGAGAAAGGCCATTCACAGCTTTGTAATCCCCCGCCAGCCCACGGCTCAAAATGCCGGCCAGTGCCCAGGAGCCGCCAGCAATCCATCCTGAGGAGTTAATACTGGGTGATTTATGAGGCACACAGAAGCAAAGGCCCGTGACAGTCTCTTCAAGGGTGAAACATTTCCAAAACAATCCTTCTCTGGGTATAAAGAAAGCCCCGAAGCTTAAAACCATCCCCACCTACCCCAAATCCTTTTCTCCTGCTTCCTCCCTGCCATGCTTCAAAGGGAATTTTGAGTCAAACACAAAAATTACAGAAATAAGGATGCTAGCAAGGCCTGGCTGGCGTCAGCGTTGCTCTGACTCATTGTCAAGCTCAGCGGTTCTACAGTCTGCTTAAGCTCCAAGTTCAAGCTCCCTCTGCTGATGGCTGGGTCGGGGGGGTGGGGAGGCGGCGCAGCAGCTGCCCCCACTTCTGTGTCGAGCACAGGCCTGGGAGCCAGGCCACACGCTGACCTGAAGCCACACTGGCCTGAAACTATCCATTCTGGGGACTGGCCTCCACGAAGAGGAGATCCCACCAGCCCATCGCACGGAGACAGTATGCGGAGCGAGCATGCGGACCGGCTGTGTAACACAAGAACTCTGGGGGCGCCTGGGTGGCTCAGTGGGTTAAGCCCCTGCCTTCAGCTCAGGTTGTGGACTCAGGGTCCTGGGATTGAGCCCCGCATCAGGCGCTCTGCTCGGCAGGGAGCCTGCTTCTTCCTTTCTCTGCCTGTGATCTGCCTACTTGTGATCTCTCTCTGTCAAATAAATAAGTAAAATTAAAAAAAAAAAAAAAAAACAAGAACTCTGTAGAGAAGGAAACTCTGACTTTCAAATGGTTGAGGGTCCTGTGAAAAGTGGTTCAAAATACACTTCCAGGGGTTCCTGGGTGGCTCAGTCAGTGAAACATCTGCCTTTGGCTCAATCATGATCCTGGAGTCCTGGGATGGAGCCCGGCACTGGGCTCCCTGCTCAGTGGGGATTCTGCTTGATTCTCTGCCCCTTCCTCTGCTCGTGAACTTGCACTCTCTCTCTCTCTCAATAAATAAATAAGCCTCTGCCTTCGGCTCAGGTCATGATCTGACCATCAGTCCTGCATCGGGCTCTCTGCTCAGCAGGGAGCCTGCTTCCCCCGACCCCCTGCCTCTCTGCCTACTGTGCTCTCTGTCAAATAAATAAATAAAATCTTTAGTAGATAAATAAATAAACTCTTTAAAAAATACATTTCCAATATACATTTAAAACAATGATCCAGAGTTAGAATTAATTTTAAAAGAATGGGGGGGAAGGGGACTTACAGAGAAAAATTAAGCTCTGACTAGCTCAGAGTGATGGAGGGAGAGAAAAGCAATGAAGTGGTCCAGGATCATGGAACACAATAGAGGTAAAGGGAAGGAGAAAACAGAGCAGAGTTTGTGGGTTTGTTTGTTCTTTTTTTTTTTTTTTTAAGATTTTATTTATTTATTTGACAGAGAGAGAGATCACAAGTAGGCCGAGAGGCAGGCAGAGAGAGGGAGAAGTAGGCTCCCTGCTGAGCAGAGAACCTGATGCAAGGCTCGATCCCAGGACCCTGAGATCATGACCTGAGCTGAAGGCAGAGGCTTAACCCACTGAGCCACCCAGGCACCCCCAGAGCAGGGTTTGTTAAAATTGTCAAGAATAAGGCTTCCTTTTGGCACTAATATCCTTTAAAAAAAAAAAAAAAAGAAAGAAAAAGAATAAGGCTTCCTTCAAGAGAAACCAAGTGAAATTTAGAAGACGACGAGAGGGTAAAACTATTATGCCAGGAAACGCTTGGTAATTCAAGATAAAAATAAGTACAGGGGCGCCTGGGTGGCTCAGTGGGTTAAAGCCTCTGCTTTCGGCTTAGCTCATGATCTCAGGGTCCTGGGATCAAGTCCTGCATCGGGGTCTCTGCTCAGCAGGGAGACTGCTTCCTCCTCTCTCTCTGCCTGCCTCTCTGCCTACTTGTAAAATAAATTAAAAAAAAAAAAGATAAAAATAAGTATAAAACACCTAAATGCAGACGACGGTTCATGTAACCGACAGAGGTAACCTGCGTCAGCTTGCTTATGCCCGCGGAGGATCTGATGGTTTGTGCACAGCTTATGCTCATGAACTCCCAAAGCCCGGGGGGAAGGTTGGCCTGACAAATCACACCGCAGCGTACTGTGCCGGCCCGCTGCCGGCCCGCAGGCTCCTCAACAGGTCTGGCACGGACAGGATCTAGGAAGGCCAAGACTGGAGACGAATACAACGAGGAAAGAAGCGTTGATGGTCACCCTGGTCCCGTCATCCGCTATCTGGATGCAGGGCTCGCCAGAATTACCGCCGGAAACCAAGTTTGGGGGCCCTCCGGGGAGCGGTGGATGGAGGCCTGCCTATCCAAGAAGAGATGGAACCGTCCCCAAATGGCTCTTGCCCAAGAGAAAGATCGGGTAGCTCGGAAGAAGGCAAGCTTCCTTCGAGCTCAGGAGTGGGCTGCTGAGAGCTAATAACCAAACCACAATTCTCTATGAAGATTTTTCAGATAAAGATAGTAATAACCTTATTCATCAAGTAGCAAAAAAATAAAAAAGTAAAAAAATTAAAAAAAAATAAAACAATGATCGAGGAGTGGTCAAAATTCACCAAACTGAACAGGTAAGGACGATACACCTTATTGTAAGCAAAAGTTACTGTAAAGGAACAAAAAAAAGAAAGAAGTAGAAATGGCCCAAGACTGGCTGAGAGCCGCAGGGAAGACTGTAAGATCTCTGCCGTCACATCTGGTGAGTTTCTGTTCTTGTCGCCCTTCTGCTCCAGAAACACCAACGGCCCTTTGCAGGTGGGAGGTGGGGTCCTAAGGACCCATGGTGACCTGACGCTGCTTCTGTCTCCGCCAGCCCGCAGCATGCACGGCGCTAGAAGCCTCCCTAGTCTGACATCCGGCTGGGGCTGCGCTGAGCCAAGGAGCACGCCGCTCCGCGCCTGCCCATGGCACAGACTCACAGCTGGCAATGAGCCGGGAGAGGAAGAAAGTCAGATGTCCCACTGCATGATGACACAGCCTGGCCGCCAGCAGACAACACCTTCTCCATAAGAGAACCACATCTCCCCAAATACCGTGCTAGGTAATCAACTGAGAAGCACTGGTTTCACCCGTGACTCAGGACTTGCAGAAACCAAATCCAAGCCAAGGCCCCTGGGCAGAAGAACCCTGTCCCAGACCAGGAAGGGCACACCGACTCCCATCGCGAACCAAGCCTGCCGGGTGTCCAGGGCCCCCCAAGACAGCAAGGTGCCCAATGTTTTGAAGGCCTAATAAAAAAAAAATGGCCATGTGTCCATGATGTGGCTGCTTCTCAGGCTGGGGATATACAGTGGACTCTCTGCTTTTGGTTATGGACTATATTAATTCAGGCTGTAACAATGGTTGATTATTTTGAAACGTTGAGCAGAAGCTATGATTTTATTAATGACATTAAAGGAAGTTTGGGTGATCTGCTAGGGGAAAGTAATGAAAACAGGGTTTTGGTGATTAAAAGAAATGATAAATCACTGTAGTAAGCCAATCTAATCGAATACTCTTTCTTTCGCCTTACTTCTTCGTAACAGCCTATCTGGCTGTAGTTTTAACCCTTCCCAAGGTCATGGACTCCTTTGAGATTTGCTGAAAGCCATGAACCCTCTGCCCAGGTAAATGCATGCATGCACAAAATCTCACCCAGTCTCTGGAGCCTACACACCCCTTCCTCTAATGCACTCGTGGATGCCACATGGAAAACGTGGGACCTAGAGAGCTGGCCACACTCGGACATGAGGCAGCCTTGAGTGCAAGAGAGAATGCCACAGTGCCCCCACCCCGATGGCAGGGGAGGGTTTTTTTTTTTAAGATTTTATTTATTTGACAGATAGAAATCACAAGTAGGCAGAGAAGCAGAGAGAGGGGGGAAGTAGGCTCCCTGCCAAGCAGAGAGCCTGATATGGGGCTCGATCCCAGGACCCTGAGATCATGACCTGAGCCGAAGGCAGAGGCTTAACCCACTGAGTCACCCAGGCACAGTGGCAGGGGAGCCTTCTGAACCGCTGCATCACACCAGCCGGAGAGAAAGCCTTCTTGGCCTGCCCGCACGCCACCTTTCTGGAGCAGAGGGCTGTTTATGGTGCTCTCACGGTAACAGCTTCAGACTTCAGGGTCGGGAGAGGATCATAAACATATGCTCCAGCTCCACACCCAGGGCCAAGAGGAAGGATGAAAATTTTCTGAGTGACCAGATAAAGGGCATCTCATTTTTTCTGCCTCTTCTCTCCTGTTATCCTGAAATTGTGCTCCAGAGTGGGCAATCCCAACGCTATCTTCAAGGGCAGGGCAGAAAACAGCACAGAACAATTCCAGAGGAACTCATCCCCGCCCAGGTGGCACCCAGTCCTAGAGGCCTCCCCAAGTGCTGGGCAAGGGAAATCACAGCAAAATGTGTGGTTGGGAGGCTCCTCCTTCTCCTCACCTCCTTCTTCACCCTAGAGCTTTTGACCGAGGGCCTCCTGGTCTGGCCTAGTAATAATAATCCTCACTGCCTACCACATCAGTGGCCCCGGGCACCTTAGTTTCTCCTGGGAAAATATAAGTAAAGATTAGAGAAACCTGAGATTATAGCCAGGAACTGAGTCAAAGGAGTCAGGGAAGACAGTGCTTATAAACGTCAGCCCTGGTGGAAATGTAAAACCCGGAGCTCTCCTGGTAAACAGAGGGCAAGTCACGTTAAAGGCCATCTTGTTAGTCAAAGAAAAGCACAGGGTCCCATGAGAATAATTAGGTACAGTATCAGAGCAGATAATGGTGCAAAAGCTATTGCCCCCATCAAATGACAACACAGTCCTGGACACAGAAATGGAGTTCCGTAAACGCTTATAAGCCGTGATTTCTGAGATCTATGCAAGTCTTACAGTTTTCAAAGCACTCGGGTGAGCAGTCGGTGGTCAGTATCACTCTGTTATAGATACGAATCTCTTTAATGTCTACAACAGCCAGGAGTTGGCGAACTTTTCCTCTAGAAGCTCGGAGAGCACCCTTGTGGGCCTGGTTATCTCCGCCCCAAGGACTCAACTTTGCCATTGAAGCGCAAAAGCGCCCACAAACAGTGCACACACAAACAGGCAAGGTGCATTCCAGGAAAACGTCATTTACAGGGGTGGGGGGAGGGTCCCACTGAATGTCTGCCTTCAGGGGTCCTGGGATCAAGCCCCATGTCAGGCTCCCTGATCAGAGGGGAGTCTACATCTCCCTTTCCCTCTGCCACCCTCCCCCTTCTCCTACTTGTGCATGGGCTCTAATAAACAAATAAAATCTTTTAAGAAAACTATTTATAGAAACAGGCCAGGGTAATTTTCTTCCTTTCTTATCAATGGGTTTTTCATTAGGTCTATTTACATGAACGCCCGCAAATAAAACATATTTTTTTGGCACAAGATGACCAGAACTAATGAACTCTAAATATTTAGTCACAAGAATCCGGCTACGTAAGTCTTAAATAAACTCTCTAGGCACGGGAAAAAACAAAACAAAACAGGCAGGCTTTTCGGTCATGGCAGTCGTGACCACGAGAGATTCAAGAAGCCTCATCACTATTACACGGTTCTCAAACTTTGGTCTTGGGATTCCTTCCCACTTTCTAAAAAATTACTGAGGACCTCAAAGAGCTTTTGTTTATGTAGGTAAAATCTACCAATATTTATCATATTAGAAAATTAAACAAATTTCAAAAGTATTTAATAATCAATTTAAAAGTAAAAAATCCATTACTAGTATACATTTTTTAAAATTAAAAATAACTCATTTATCAAGGGTGCCTGGGGGGCTCCGTGGGTTGGGCCTCTGCCTTTGGCTTGGGTCATGATCTCAGGGTCCTGGAATCGAATCCTGCATTGGGCTCTCTGCTCAGCAGGGAGCCTGCTTCCCACCACCCCCCTCTGCCTGCCCCTCTGCCTACTTGTGATCTGTCAAATAAATAAATAAAATCTTAAAAAAAAAAAAAACTCATTCAAAAAACCTTGAGATGATTGGAATTGTTTTCTGTTTTTGTAACCCTCTTTGATGTCTGGCTTAACAGAACGCAGCGGGTTCTCAGATCTGCTTCTGTAGTCAATGTGCCACGGAAGAGTGTTCTAGTTGCACTACGTGAAGAAAATAGGGCCTTATACAGATAGGGGCCTTTTCAGAGAACTGTGAATCGTCTTCTTTGACATTAGAACTTGACAACTCGTAGCTTTTTTTTTTTTTTTAAGATTTTATTTATTTGACAGAGAGAGGCACAGCGAGAGAGGGAACACAAGCAGGGGGAGTGGGAGAGGGAGAAGCAGGCTTCTGCCCCCCAAGGAGAGAGCCCAATGCAGGGTTCAATCAAGTGGTAGCTTCTTAAAGATTAGTGAGGTGGGAATCTGAAACTATATCAGTGAGCGTCCGTGATCTGTCATTTGTTGTGAGTTCGAGCCCCGCGCTGGGTGTAGAGATTACTTACAAATAAAATCTTAAGGCGCCTGGGTGGCTCAGTTGGTTGAGCATCTGACTCTATTTCGGCTCAGATAATGATCTTAGGGTCATGAGAGAGAGCCCGGCAGAGGGCTCCCTGCTCAGTGGGGAGTCTAATTGTCCCTCCCCCTCTCCTATAAATTAATATACCTTTTAAAAAAAAAAGAAAAATCTTAAAAAAAAAAAACCCACTGGTCCATCTTGCACTTTGAATGGATCTTTTATTCATGCACAACTGTGTCCCATGCACTAGCCAGGTTCAACCAATCACACAGGTCTCTGAAATACTGACACTTTTTATTATAAAATACTTTTTAAAGTCACATTTATTAATATTATCCCTTCTCACATACGTCTTTTAAGAAGAGGGAAGCTATCAAGCCTTCAGTGATAGATAGAAGTCTTCCTAAATTAACATTTGTGCTTTCAAGTGAAAATGAGATCGCCAGCAACAAATACTTCTCATTTCCCCGAACTGACATGTTTACTTCATTCATTTTCAAGAAGATGTCTGACAAAAGCTCACGTCTGAGTAGCCATACCAAAGTTTTATTCTTTCAAACAAAAATGATGTCCCAAGAGAAAAGCAGCTGGTTCAGCTTGCAACTCCAACAACTGTACATGTGTGTCCCATGAAACAACTATCATACTTCGGTGCCTGAGAGGAGAGCTTCACGCGTACTTCCCATTTCATGACACTTGGAATGTTAAAAGACATATGTTTAAGGATTGGGATTTAACAACAGTAGTTTTTACTATTTCATCGCGGTCACTCTTAAGTGAAAGGAGCCTCTTTCACCCCTGGCAAGCAGGGAGTAAGGGCCGCTGATACAGTTTGGTGCTACTGCCTCGAGTCATGCTCAGGCTGCCGCTGCCTGACCCACCACTGCTCCTGTACCATCAGAGCCAACGTCAACAGCAAAAAACGATGGCCGTGGCCGGCGATGAAAACAGCGTGACCCCAGGGACCCTCGTGGGAACTACTACCCTGACAAATACTTCCCACGGCCGCAGCTACTTGCAGAACGTGGCAGCCGCTCCCAGTAAGGCCAGGCCTCCACAAACCTTGCCACTAGAGCCTGTCCCCGTTTGTTTAACTGCCTCTGAAGCTCACATAAAAGCCAGAGTCCTCAGAACACTTCCTCTGAGTCTTCCTCAGAAACACGACAGGGAAAAAAGACAAGCGGCGGCAGGAACTGTTAACCAAATGTAGGACACCTATCCCCCCCGCCAGTCCTCAGAGATAACGATGGTGGAGAAAGGATAAGGGCAGTGACAGTCAATGTCAGCGGGCAAAACCCGGTGCAACCCGAGCTCGGGCGTGTGTGCAGGACTCAGGAAGCTTCTGTTCAGAGAACGCAGCGCGACAGTGACTTTCAACGACAGAGGAGCTCAGAGAAGCAACAGCGTGTGACAGAGGAGACAAAGACGCAGCTGAAGGACACTGGGCCGCTTCATCCTTAATGTTTCCCTCAGGTTCAGTCTAAAGGACTCCAGAGACGAAGAGGTAAACAACAACTAAACAAGCGCTCTGAAAGCCACCCCGCCGTCCCAAATGCAGGGACAGCCACTGCAAACAGCACTTCCCTCACGGGCAGTCAGTCAGCCGGGAATGCACTTACACGGAGCGTCTCAAGTCCAAGTCACTGTCAAGGTCATGCATTGAGTCCGTGGCACAAAGAGCCTAAGATCAGGAACCATCAGCTGCCGATCAGCAAAGTGCCTGCAAATCTAATAGCAGACATCACTGCCCATGGCCTTCACTTTGCCAGCTGCCTCTGGGGCGGGCTGGATGGCAGAAGGGTGCGCTGAGGAGCACGGGCTGGGGGAGGGGGGTCAAGCACAACACGGGGGAGCCTGCGGCAGGGCACTCAGCAGTGTGCTGGCTCCAGCTCCTGCCTCGCTTCTGTCCCCATCTGCAGTCACACCCAGGGCGGCTTGAGGTGAGGGGCAGGGAATGCTGTTCCGGAGAGTTCTCTGCAGGGGGGACGTGACCATCCGGCCTCCAGAAGAGTTACCAGCATAACCATTTTTCAAAGTCCTGAGTGAAATATGCATTTGCAGATCAGCTAATAAGCAGCCACCGCCTAAATCAATTCAGTGAAAGCACATGGATCAAGACACCCGCACTCTATCTACTCTGTCTCCTTTCTTAATTTATTTGACAGACTGTGACCCAGCACGGGAGAGAGAACGCAAGCAGGGGGAGGGAGAAGGGAGAAGCAGGCTTCCTGCTGAGCAAGGAGCCCAATGTGGGGCTTGACCCCAGGAGCTTGGGATCATGACCCGAGCCAAAGGCAGACAACCAACAACTGAGCCACCCAGGCACAGTTGCAAAGGGTTTGTGATATTTATCGATGTGAAATGGGGACTTTAACAGTCTGTCAACCAGCAAACGGTGAGCAAGAGCCCTGGTGTGCTCCTGTGACTTCCTGTTCTTACACTGTTCTCGCTGTCGCATGCTGTCACCTGGTGGAAAAAATGAGAAACTGCCTCGTGTGCCCCAGACGATGACAACAGCATTCAGGTCCTAGTTTCTTTTCACTACAGACGCGTGGGGACAATTCCGGTCCCATCCTGGGCTTCAGCCCGCTAACCATCAACCACGTCATCAGCCAATTGTGGCACGAATGGTCACAGAGACGATTCATTACCATGGTCATGCCCAAGCCCTTCAAAGTTGGCCGCAAAAGGCAGAAAGGCTGTCAGAGGGATCAGGATGATGGAGAAGAGGGAAATGGGGCTGGTGAGGAAGGTCAGAGGATCCACAAAGGGGAAGGGCAAGGCCAAGAAGAAAACTGCCCATAAAACTCACCAACCGGAGGACATCCTCCTTATAATTTTTAAGCACTTTCAGCCCAGCAGTAAGGGAAATGAATCCAGAAACACCGAAGTGTATAAAGATGAAAAAGTAAAATGTCACACCTCAAGATATTAAAACATTTTTTAAACTGGGTAATGGGGAGGGCACGTTTTGCATGGAGCACTGGGTGTTGTGCAAAAAGAATGAATACTGTTACGCTGAAAAAATAAATAAAATGGAAAAAAAAAGGGAAAAAAAAAGGAAATGTATAATGAATAAACATTATTTAAAGGGAAAAAAAAATAAAACATTTTTTAAACTTTAAATTTTGAGTAGTGTCTATATCCAACGAGGGGCTCGAACCCACAACCCTGAGATCAAGAGCCGCATGCTTCACCAACTGAGCCCAGGCGCCAAGCCAGCTGGCTGCCCCTTAATACGTTAAAACTAAGAGAACGACCGTGTGATGCCAAAACAATGAACACTGTTATGCTGTAAATAAACAAATAAAAATAAATAAATTAAAAAAAAAAAAAACTAAGAGAACGACCTATTCATTGACAAAAATAATAATAAAGGCACCTTTTTATGTGACAAGCACAGAAAAGGAAGAAAGAAGACAAGAATATCTTCCAGACAGTTATTCTCAGAAGGTGAGTTTTTATTTTTTATTTTGGATTTTTCTGTTTGTGCTACGGTGCTTTATTAGGATTCTAATTTGTGTTTTATCTTTTGTGATTTCCCCTTACCCCATTCCAAGAAGGCAGAAGGGCTCTCTGAGCTCTGAACCAGGCTAAAAGCGAACATTTATACGAAGTTCAAGCTGAAACTCACTGACAAGAATCTGTCCCAGAGGGCGAAGGGAGCCCGGTGCTTTTGAAGAAAAAGAGGGAAAAACAACAAAGAGCTACTTCCCAGGACAAGAAAGAAAATGGGCTGGCACATTCTGAGTGGGGCCTGCAGCCACTCCGGATGGGTGGGCCCAGGGAGGCAGGACCCCCTGGTGCCAGGCCACCCAGAGCCAGAGCCAGAGGGCGGGGTGTCTCCAAAGCAAGGACTGTGGACTGAAACCACAAGAGTAGCAGACACCCCCGAGTGCGGTGCTCTACGTAAAAAGCCCGGGATCCCACCAGACACTGGCATGAAGCCTTGAACTCGGGTGTAGTCCAACTTAAAGAAAATCATGCAGTATTAATTATATGGCAAGTGCGAAATAAAACAGTTACCTATTACCTGATTTCCAATTTTTCTAAAATGAATCCTATTACTTTTATAATAATTAAAGAAAAGGTCAGCAACAAAACTTCATCAACAACAAATGAATTATCTGCCTTGAAGAACATTGCTGTCAGCACCCGGACCCCCAGGCAGCTCCGAGCACTGAGAGAGCACTGCTTTTCAGTCCCTAGAGGTCCGAAGCCCCCCTTATGCCATCGTGCACTATTCAAATCAGCTCAGAAATGCACAAAACATTTCCTCCGTGGCTTCTTTTCTTAGGAGGGATGGTGAGAAAACCAAGGAGATGCAGAAGGGTTATCAAGGCACCGGCATCTAAAAACCAGAGCGTTTCGAAGGTTCTCTCTGGCGTCGGTCTCATCTTAAATGAACCCCGACACATCTATTTTGAAAGCGTGTTAAGTCAGCAGGAAGGGATGCTTTACACATAGCCATCCCCAATCCATTATGCCTCCTGTTCTCACAGTGAAGTGCTATCTGGTCCTTCCCAGACAAGATTTTCTCCTCCTGACTCAGTCTGGAGAAGGTGAAAATCACTCTCACGAGTGGAAATGGAATGAATCATCTGAACAAGCAGCAATCGCCCCCCCAGTCTCCCTCCACGGCGGACCTCTGCGAGGTTTACCTCCTGCCTGTCGAGCAAACGACCCTGGCTGCTCTCCCCAGGTCCCTGGGGCTCCCCAGCCTGCCTCCCAGGAGAGAGCAGCCCTTGGCCTCCACCTCCCGGCAGTACCCAGGCTTTGGGGAAGGACCAGCAGCACCAAACGGCACAAGGGGACTTGCCTTTTCCATCTGTCGCTGATGCTTCTTGTAAATGCCTGATTGACCTAAAAATAAATGTTTGGAGAACAAAGGTTAGCTGGCAGGTCTGCATTCTTCTCTGTTTCCAGCACTAGTAACTCAAGGCCTTGAATTCCCCAGTTTTCAATGGAAAGGGCTGGCCCAGATGGCTTTAGAGCACTCTCCCTGAACAACATCATCTCTGCCACCAGACACCTTGCCTTGTCTGGGGCACAAGCCTGCAAGTTAAGGATGCCCTCTAATGGCCAAAAAAGGTCTGGCAGGGGCCTGGGTGTGAGGGGACGACAAAGCAAAACACAATCATTTCAACCCTCTTGAATCTCTCCCTCCACCTAAAATCTTTCATTCCCACAACTACGCCATCCCGCAACACTGCGGTGGACAGCACCTGCTACCTGGAGAACATGCCTCCCCCCCCCCGCCCCCCACAACACACCATGGCTAGAGGCTGATTTCTAAAGTCTAGGTCTAGGAGCCCGGGAGCACGTGGTTTCCCGCGAACTCTCTATTTCAGTGACTGGAGATGCAGAACGCTGCTGGACAAAGTGTCGGCCTCCAGGGAGCCTGCCTTCCTGCTGCGATGTGCTGGGCGGCCATTACAGCACCAGAGCAGCGCACGCACATTCCCGTATGAGCACCGCGAGGGGCCGGAGTTCCAGTAGAGCGCAGAGGCTGGCGGGGAGAGACTGTCCCCAAAGGATGGCAACAGCCCAGGCCGATCCAGCCCAGGGGGAGGGCGGCTCTTACATGCGGGCTGAAGTCCTCACAGGCCACCCACACTACCTGACCATGACTATAAGCCTTTTCTCCTCAGAACAGCCGCCCCTCCCGCCACTGCCACCGCTGGGTCATCTTCCCACCCTGGAGAACTGGATGGTGCAGGGCAGGAGAGTCAGCTAGCACAAAGCTCGCACCAAACCCAAGCCAGCAGAGTCTGAGCACTTCAAAAGAACCTTTGATACTATTCCTTAAGTCCCCTCTAGGACCTAGTTTTACATCTTACAGCAACTTCCAGAACATTCACCTTCAAGAACCTTGCCACGCGGCACCTGCTCGTGGGTGCTGAAATGAACAAGGGGCAGGAAATGGCCACTAGAAGCCCTGAGGCTCACCCGCATCTTCCCCAAATCCCCAAGTCCCTTCTTTGATAGGAGCAGCAGATGGGAGAGAAGGGATCAGACTCTGTTCGAGAACAGTCAGGCGCTCTATCTGAAGACAGAGCTGGTCATCCTGTTACAGGTGCCTGAGCCGCCTGCGCCCGGTAGGACGCGGGGTACCGGGAGCGATCAGGAAGCCTCGTTCGTGCTTTGTGGTCCCTGCTGGAAACTAGCTGCTGCACAGCTATGCGCGCCCATGTGATGTGTGACAGAGTAAGGGTCAAGAGTCAGTCCGATCGGCTGGAACGAGGATTACATCCACTGGCACTATGTTCTAAATAATCAGAATAACTGAAAGAAGATCGACCCCAGGATCCGGGAAAATAAGAATTTACTTCATGAGGCCACTGCAGTGTGGACCACATCATTTCTTTTTTTTTTTTTTTTAAAGATTTTATTTATTTATTTGGCAGACAGAGATCACAGGTAGGCAGAGAGGCAGACAGAGAGAGAGGAAGGGAAGCAGGCTCCCTGCTGAGCAGAAAGCCTGATGCGGGGCTCGATTCCAGGACCCTGGGATCATGACCTGATCCGAAGGCAGAGGATTACCCCACTGAGCCACCCAGGCGCCCCTGGACCACATCATTTCTAATAGAAAGCAGGTAAATATATTTTTAAACACTTTACTCCGGGGGCGACTACGTGGCTCAGTCAGCTAAGCGTCTGCCTTCAGCTCAGGTCATGATCCCACGGTCCTGGGTTCGAAGCCCATTATCCAGCTCCTTGCTCAGACGGGAGCCTGCTTCCCCCTCTCCCTCCGCCTGCTGCTTCCCCTGCCTGTGCTCTCATTCTGTCAAATAAATAAAACCTAAAAAAATAAAAGAAAAAGAAAAACTTTATTTGAAAAGAAGTAACTGCTCTCAAACGGCCACGAACTAGTTCACTGTAGCGTTGTTGCTAGAACCTTCTCCTTCAACCACTTCCTACAGAACCGGTAACTCCCTTCACCTGGCATCAGATGTAACAAGGACGCTTTCTCTCATCAACCACGGCCGGGGTGCTAATGCTTCTTTACAGAACTGGAGCACAGCGTGTGCACCTCCGGCCTGCCGTGCTGGGGATACCTACGTGGTGCCGTGCTGGGCCTCTCACTAGTTCAGGTTCATGCACTCCCGCACTCTGCGTCTAACCCGGCAAGAAAAGGCTATTTATGGGATTTCAACTCTCTTCCCTCTAAATCATGCTGCTAGGTTACGCTGCTGCTGAGCTCTCGTTTCCAGACCCGTCTCTATTGTCTCATCTGTGCTCAAAGCCACGGCGCCAGATCCGCTCTGCCGGAACGCACCGGGGAACTGGATGCAGACGCCAACTCCAGGCTCCCGCTGGAGACGGACCCAAGTCCGCTGGGGAGCCAGGAAGCTGTGTGTGTCTGGCAGATGCCCTGCGTGACTCGGAGGGGACTGGGAAAGGCTGGTTCAGCAGCCTGGTCTTGTTGGGCACACGAGCCCCGGGGTGTACCGCGGCCCCCCTCCCTGCGGGGACTCACCACACCACTGGGAAGAGGATGGCTCCACAGCACAGCAGATCTACCAGAAACAGAGAATCCTTCCACAAGCCATACTCCGTGGTGCCCTCCTCGGTGGACTCTATGATGATGTAGGCCACGTTCGCCAGAACCTACAGGACACGAGAAGTGGCTGAAGCCCTAAAGCAAGGGCAGATCCCACACAACAGCAATCCCAGGAGGGTGGCCCTTGGGCCTGCAGGTCCCCAACCACGGTCCCAGCATCTCTCCAGCGCCATGTGCTTTTCAGAACACTGTGCTCTCCCCTCAGGGAGTCTCTGTGTCCTCCTCCTGAGCCTGTGACTGCCCTGAGCAACAGGTAGGTGGCAGTGAGCCGTGTGATTTCCAAGGGCGGTCATGCAAAGGACAGGACCACTAGCTGGCCCGCTCACTGGGGACACACGCCTTTGGAGTCCTGAGCGCTCACCTCTTGCAGAAGTCTGGCTACCCCGAGCCGGCCAAGGTGGAGAGATCAGGCAGGGAAAGAGATCTGGCTGAGGAGCCCCAGCGTTTCCCAGCCCGCCTCACTGAGTCTTCCCGGCCCCGGGGACAGAGGTACGTGAAGACTTCGAGGAAGCCCCAGCCACTGTCGGGCCGCGGGAGGCCCCCACACGGGACCTGCCCAGCGCAGCCCCTCCTCAACTCCTGACCCACACAGAATGTGAGCGAACACGTGGTTACTGCTGCTCCCTGTCACTGAACTTGGGTGATCTGTGACGCAGCACAGATCGCCAGGACACTGCTGTGCTTTTTTTGGGCTCCGAGGCCTGAGCAGAGCCGTTCAGGCGCTGAATGGCAGGCACTGCCCACCCCAGTCAGCCACGATGCCCAGATTCCTCAGGCCCTGCCCGTCAGAGTCAGCCCGAGCTGCCCGACGGTGTTCTCGCAGTGCCAGAAACGTTCTTGGAAGTCTGGGCGCACGTCTGTACATCAACCGCTTCTCGCTCAGAAGCGTGCTCTGGCTCCCCATGACCACGAAGAAGGAGTTTTCGCTTCCAGGCTGATGTTCAAGGCCTTCCCAGACTAGTCCCTGTGCTTATCGATGCACGACTTCCTTGTATTCGACGGTTTCAATGTCCCATTTCCTCGGAGCTGCCTGCCATGGAACCTGGCGGTCAGCCCCCTCGGGGTGCGAGAGAGGGAAGCCGGCGAGGGCTGTGCGCCCCCGCATCCCAGTCTGGGTGGTGAAGGAAGTCTGCCTGGAGGGACGGCAGCTGCTCTGGGGGGACAGGGCAACCGGGAGCGGTGCAACACGGTGAGAGGAGGACCCAGGCCCTCCCTTCGGAGCTGGGAGGCGTGGCAGGCTGCAGAGCTCAGCGTGGCCAGCGCTGCGGCCGCGGGAGCCCGACCGCCAGGACCCGGACAGCTCATCAGCATCACTGTTCACTCGCCGGCAGCACCACATGTCCCCGCTACTGTTTTTTTGCCTGCCACATTTCTCTCCTTAAACATCGAGGCAAGGCCCGTCTATACGGAGAAGGCTTCTAGATCGCTCACATTTGGGCCATTCATCTCTCTCCTGGGAAACCTACAGCCACTGGTCTATACCACTCACTGGGTATTAACACGAATCCCTTTGTCATTAACGGGAAGGTAGCTTTGCTGCAAACACTGCCAGACTGCCCATCACCAGAGCAGGCTAATCTGGGTGCCCAGGGGATTGCGCCCTTCCTTCCTCCATTTGCCACACCCACACTGGGCTCCCAAACGAGAGCAGACGAGGAGAACAACGTTATCAAACACATGCTCTTTGGCTGAACAGAGCAGTCAGGCATCCCTGCTAGGCTCTCTCTGTTTCCTGAGTTCTTTATGCCCAATCTCTGCCTCTCCCAAGCAGCTCACAACCAGGCAAGGCTGGCCTTGGCCGAGGGTCCCAAACCAGGAAGGGTTTAATAATAGTTGCCCCGACATCTACTTACTATCCTACCTTGTGAGAACTCACTGGTGTCATTCACAGTTTTACAGTAACTTGTTAATTAAAACACTATACAGCTGAGCTCGGCTAGAGGGCAGCCAGAGGCATGAAGGCAGGCCGTTATGTTCCCTGACTTTCCAGCAGATCTCTACTCAAGTGCAGGCATCCATAAGCCGTCCGCCACATGAAGTGACGGCAGACAGCTCTCAGGGCCTTGACCCGAGGCCTAGGTGTGCCAGAATCCAGAAAGGGAACCCCAGCAGTGTGAGCCGGGGTTTCTGGGTGAGCCAACTCCCTCTGCCTGGACAGGCCCAGAGCTGAGTCCTGTGAAGTGAAAGGACACAACCAGGACGCGCAGGATCAGGGTCCCTTTACCTGGAGCGGGATGACGATCATGAAGATCTTTTTGTCTTTATCGGAAAGGATGTGCTTAATGAAAGCCCAGCCCGTGCCGATGAGCGCGATGGTGATGAACAGGAGTGCCCCTTTCAAGCTGCAAAAGAAAAAGTTTCAGGCGCCAGTGGCCTCTTCAGACTCTCCGCAAGTTCCACTGCTCGGCTCCTTCATGACCTCACGGGCTTCTTGGGGAAGACAAGGGGCCACATTTAGGAAAGGCCTCTTAAGTGAGGCAGCACACAACGGGTTCGCCGCGTCCCGCACTCCGAGCAGCTAACCCGCCCTACGGAGGCAGCCCCCTCCCGAGCCAGCAGGCCCGAGTTCTCAGGTCGGGACAGCCACCCGTGTGCCACACAGCTCCGGCGTGGCAGGAACCCGGACAGGCTGCCGCGGGCGGGCAGCGACTGTTCATGCGAGGCGGGTCCCTCCCCGCCGGGGCCTCCCCAACTTCTCCTGCACGTCGCCTTGTGGGAGGAGCACTTCTCGGGTCACTCTGTGTACTTACAGGTGAGTGATGTAGTACACGACAGCCCAACCCTCGATGGGAAAGCCCTGGGACGAGATGTAGTGGTAGTCGATCTGCAACGGAACGACCACAGTTCAGAGAGGCCCATCCCCCACACGCCTTCACGCGCAGGGAGGCAGAGCCACAGCACCTCACCACGGGGGGGGGGTGGTCCCCTCACCCCAGCCGCTAATACCTCACTTGTCAATTCACAATCCAGACATGAAGGCCAAGGTCAGGCAGCACGAGAAACCTGCCCCAAGTTTCGACGCCACCGGCCCGCAGGCCAGGTCCGTCTCTGGAGGCAGGAGATTCACACTAGCAGACGGCTGCCTGTTATTTTCTTTTAAAATCCCCAAGGACCAGGACGCCTGGGTGGCTCAGCCAGTGAAGCGGCTGCCTTCGGCTCAGGTCATGATCCCAGGGTCCTGGAATGGAATCCCGCATTGGGCTCCCACCAGCCAAAAAAAAAAAAAAAAAAAAAAAAAAAAAAATCCAGGTGGAGTCACGCAGTTTCCCCTGTGCTGTTGTTTTGTCTTTTTGAAAAAAGATCTATGCATTTCGAGCTACTTAAAGCCGCCAGCGCATTTTAATTGAAGAGGCCAGTTTGAGTAGCGCACTCGCAGTGCTTCCTGGCACGACTCACGAACGCCAGCATCGATGTCTTCGTAGACCTTTCATCCTGTCACGAACGGCTATCTAGACACTGAAGTGACTCAAGGGTCTTGTCATTCGTTACCAACCAAGTTCCAGAAAGATTCTTTTCACTCAGATCCCAATGGGAAATTATCCAAGTAACTGTCATTTCCAGAGACTATAACCGCAGACATTACTACGCCTCTGACGCCAACACTCTGAAGGGCAGGACAGCGTGTGTCTGGAGACTGTCGCCCTGCCAAGTGCGGCCGGCGGGTGCCACCGGGCGGCTGTGACCTTCCTCCCGCGGGCAGGTGCACGTCACTCGGCAGCCAGACTGACTATTCCAAGTGCAAGCGCAACTCACAGGCCTCCACGTGTTCATCACTGTTCTCTCAAGTGAGCATGCTCACGCCAAGCTTCAAATCAAACGGGCACACAGGGAGGGAGAAAAATCAAGCCACGGAAACAATGTGGCAGGTGGCACTCTAATCTTGAGAAAAGACAAATAAACAAAAAGGAACAAAAACAAGGCAGGTTCTAGGAAAACTCTGGGTGTGTGCGGTCGTGTTGGAAGCTGGCTCCGGGCTCAGGTCACTGACTGAGGGTGTCAGGATTTATCCCTGGGACGGCCCCTCCCACACCAAACGCCTCATGAGAGAAGGTCTTCCCTCATCTTGTTTCCCACTGACCTAGCTCCCCTCCCTTCCACTTCGCTTTTCCTGACTGTAGAGACACTGTACGTCATTTCATAAATGACCCGAAACATGAATACATACCGCGTGGAACACCAAGGAAAGAGACTTCGTGAAAGGAAGGGCCGCCATCAACCAGTGAATTTTAAATACATCATTCCTATAAAAACGGAGAGAAAAGAATTAAAGGAATATCCCAGGGGTGCCCGGGTGGCTCAGTCAGTTAAGTGTCTGCCTTCTTTCTGCTCAGGTCATGATCTCAGGTCCTGGGATCGAGCCCCATATTGGGCTCCCTCTCTCACTCTCCTCCGTGTTGCTCCTCCCCCCTCCCTCAAATAAATAAATAAAATCTTTTAAAAAAAAAAGCAATATTCCATTCCCCCACCCTCCAAAAGATGGCTAAAACTCCGGGCATCAGATACATTTATAAGGAAGCACTAAATATTATCTAAGCAAACCACACCCATGAAGCCCTTTGGTGCCCTCGTTTCCACCAACAGGAACAGCCCCAACAGAGCCCCAGAGGCCCCCCTCGTGCAGTCTGTGTTGTGACTGGAGTAGTGTTAGGCACTGAAGCCAGACAGGACGAGTTCCAGCTCCTGATAAGATGGGAACCTGCGCAGCTTGCCAGCTTCGTGCCCAGAAACCACCTTGGAAAGGCCCCAGTGTCAAGCATGAGGCGGCGGGATCTACAAAACTGGCAAGAAGACCCTGGGGGAGCAGAAGGTGCCCAGGCTTGGCTGTGGGGGCGAGCGGCGGCCCGGAGCGGGTGGGAGGAGCCAGGCGGCAGGCAGGACCCTGGCCCACCAGACACACCAGGCCAGCGGGGGAAAGTGCCGGCTCCCACCGCCGTGCCCACACAGACACCTGTCGTCCACCTTCGGGCTGCCGCCTCGCCCTGGGAACTAACGTCCTAGGACACCAGACCATTTGGGAGACAAATGTAAAACTCTTAAAGTACATAAAACTTGAGTAAGAGCCACAGAGGAAACGGACACTTTCAGGTATCAAGACGTTCTGCGAAGCCACAGCAGGCCAACATGTGGAACGGGAACGGCATGAGACAAGTGAGCCAACAAAACAAAGCTCAGAAATGGATTCCTGTGTGTATGGAGGCTTGACACAGGAGGGATACGGGGGCAGCAAATGAGGAGGAACGGGGAGGACTGTTTAAAAACCGGCACGGGGAAAATCAGCTCGGAACTGCGTGCGTACACACACACACGCTGCCGGGTCCCCGCTTCAGTTACATAGAGGAACACTCCAGAAGGATTCCAGTGCTAAACAGAACACACACCTTTTGTGACCCTGGAGTTAAGGAAAGGCTTCTTCCAAGACCCACGGCCCAAAAGATTAAAACCAGAGAGCTCTAACTCCATTAATATGAAAGACTTTCATTTAACAATGAATACCACAGACAAGTTTAACAGACTGGGAGAAGAAATTGGCAATGTCTAAGACAGAAAAAGGACTGATATCCAAAATATCCAAGAAACTCCTGTGAAGCAACAAGAAAATGACAGAAAACCCAACAGAAAAATAGGCAAAGCCTAAAGACGGTCACCAGAGGGGAAACCCAAGGGGCGCCTGGGTGGCTCAGTGGGTTAAAGCCTCTGCCTTCGGCTTGGGTCATGATCCCAGGGTCCTGGGATCAAGCCCCGCATGGGGCTCTCTGCTCAGCAGGGAGCCTGCTTCCCCCTCTCGCTCTGCCTGCCTCTCTGCCTACTTGTGATCTGTCTGTCAAATAAAATAAATCTTAAAAAAAAAAAAAAAAAGGGAACCCGAAGAGTCAACAAGTCCCTAGAAAGATATTTCCATCATTGGTATTTAGGAAAACGCAAAATAAAATGAAGTACCAGTTTACACCCATCAGACTGGCCAAAAATAAGATGTCAGAGTTGGTACACGGGGAGACAGGAGCCCTGCCGCCCCACGGGCAGAAGTATAAACTGGCAAAGGGCGACCCGGCAGCACTCAATGAAATTCAGTAAGGATTTACCCCATACCCAGGGCAGCTTCTCCTGGGAGTGTACCCCCGAGAGAGCCATAACGGGACAAGGCCAGGTGGGCGGTCATGGCCACACTGGGGGAGCCAGGGGATGCAGGCCGAGCCTCACTAAAGGGAGGGATAAGTAGAATGTGGGGATGCACACCGTGGAGCAGCTAGAAGTTAATGAACTAGACGGACACACGGCAATGTGACTAGGTCTTAAGAAAGATACTACTGCGTGAAAAACGAGAACAGTATCTGTGGATAGTACGGTTTATAGAAGTTAAAAATGCAGGCACTACCAATAAACATCAGCTACTTATACGAACACAGGCATGCCCAACAACACCTACTATCTGCGCCTGAGCAGCCGCGAGAAGCATGACTTGCGGTGGGAAATGAAGGGGAAATGAAGAGGAGGGCCCTGCGCCAATGATAAGGCGGGCGTGTCACCAGCTGACGCACACTCCCTTTCCGGGCTGATTTCCTCCCTGGTACTTTCCTGTCTGGGGCCTACCTACTTGAAGGTCAAGAAGGAAGTCAAGGCCGGAGGGGTCTGTCACTCCCGAACAGCGCTGAGAACCCTGGGTACCCAGAGCGCAGCAGCGCGCACTGCCGAGCCCGGGTGCTGGCTCCCGTACCCTGGCACCCGCGGCGGCAGCCCCGGCTGAGACAACGGCCACGGGTCAGTGATGTTTGGGGGAACACACGCTCCACAGCCACAGCAGCTTGGCACGAATACAGGTTCTACGCCGGCCACCTTAACCCTTCTAAGCCTCGCTAACCTCTCCTGAAAACGGGGCAACGGCTGCCTCAAGGGGCAGCTGGATGATGAGCGGAAATGACCGGCATCAGGGGACTGATGGGGCAAGGAGTGGGCACCGAAAAGCCATCGGCCGTCTTCCCCTTCCCACGCTCAGGGGCCCAGGGCAGCACCCAGAGAGCCGAGAGGAGCCGCTTAATGCGCGGCAAGTAGATGTGGGCGCCGCTCCCAGCCGTGGCAGGTGTCGCCGACCGTGTCTCTCTTTTCCCCTCCCAAGACCTCCAGAGGACGAGGCAAAGATCTCCCAGTTCCTTCCAGCTCTAAGGGACCGCGAGCCTGTGAAATGCACGAAGCCTTGGAGTCACATCCTTTACAGGACTCAAATTTCCAACCCAACAGCACGGTCTGTAGGTCTCCTGGAAACGCACGGGACGGGGCGGAAGGCTTACATTACACACCCCGGTTGTGCCGACTGCACGGAAGCAAGAAGCTGCACAAAGTAGGTCGGCCTCAACCACAGAGTTAAAACTTCCCACAATCCTACATAAGTGAACCAGTGATAGTGACTACTGCACCACTGAACACACGGACCGAGAACACCGCGGCACACCTGCCCGGTCAACTTTTATGTACCTCCGATTTGCACAGCAACCCTGATCTGCAAAGTACTGCAACACAGTATTTCAGGGACAATCACGTAACACACCTAAGGTTCTAAGACCCTCAGAGGAAAGCGGGGCAATGACCCTGTCCCAGTTTTGTGGCTCAGGGAGCGAAGGGTTGACACGTAGGTGGGGAGCAGTCCACGTTTACACTAGTCCACGTTTACACTCGGAATTGGGCCTCGGACTCCCACTTCTTACTTTTCTAATAAAGGCCGAAGCAAAACTTTATTTAAACACCTTTTTATAGCCCGAATTGTTAAGGTTCTTCTTTTCTTATTAAGGGCTGCCTGATCGCCTAGTCCAAACATGACCGTGCATGGTTCTTCACAAGTAAACAAGCAGCTCTTCCCATCTGGTGAGCGGAGCGAATCTTAACGCCTAGTAAGAACCAGCGCTGTCCCGGCCAGAGCTCCCTACTGCAGCTGGGTGCGTCCACCACACGACAGTCAGGCCACCGGGGACTAGAGAGGTCTCAATTTCTGCCCAATGCTCCACAGAAAGAAGGATCTGGGTGCTTATTTTTTGAATTTAAATTAATCCCGTATTCACACACCATCATTTAACTTAGTTTATGGGCCTTATAACAAGTACTTCACACTATTCTCTAACTGAAAATTAGTATTTTATTCTGTTTCCTGGCTGGAAGGAGACAGATTTAAACACTCGAACCCCCGCTCCCCCACGCACATGCAGGTGCTCCCTTTAAGAAGTGAGTATAAGCAAGTAAAGCCTTTGGGTTTCAGAAGAGAGGCCAAGAGCCAGGCAGGTGGGCTTGGAGGGAGTTCTCTCCAGTGACCAGCCTCTGGAAGCCAACACTTCTCCGCCGTCAGGCTCTGAGCAGACACAGCAGCGAGCAGCAACGCCCTGCTCTCGGCAGACAGCGGGCCACAGTCGCTAACCTCTTCTCCTGAACAGCCCCCAAATGGGATCGACGAGCTCACTCTGAGTCCTGGACCCTAACACCGTCACCATGGAAACACTTGCTTATACATTTTGTTTTGTCTGTCTATTATTAAAATATTTGGATCTGCATTTTAAACAAAGCAAAGGGAAGTAAACAAACTGCAGGGCATGCAAAGGTTCCCCACCCGGGCAAGGCTTGCACAGTCCTCCCTGTCACAGGGAAGACGCCCACCGAAGAGGACAAGGTTGCCGGGGCCAATCCCTCTGAGGCTAAGAAGCCAGCAGAAGGTGAAATTATGCACCTTTGGACACACTCTACGCCGGATGGCTCAAGGAAGTCACAACTCACCTTCGTTTTCGAAGGATATGAATCCAGATGGTCCCAGAAAGGAAAAAGAAAAAGGCCATAGAAATGTACAATTTAGGGAGGGGGATCTCTCCTGCGGAGAGGTAGCTGTCAGGGTTCTTCTCTGTGATCTCAATCTGAAACAAACATGAAACTAATGTTTACTTTTCAGGAACAGATCATCCCATAGTCTGCAGTCTGTCACCAAAGCTGCTTCACTTGGCTAAGGGAGCATCAGTAGTTAACAACCACATTCCCAACGCACAGGTTCAAGCGTAAAAACATCCCAAGTTGCTTTGTATTTTTTTGTTTGTGAATCCTCTGCAGAGATGGGATTCTGGCCACATTTTTCTCCTACTCTGTTTAAGTGCTGTTAAAACCTACTTTTACAATGGAATCATACGTCTCACATTTTACAGGGCTGACAAAATCCACGTGGAACACCTTCCGTATAGTACTCACATCAAGACTGAAGGAAAACTTGTCGCCAGACCGCACTTCGTTCCCAGAGCATTTATGGAAATAAAGACTATAGAGGCCTTCTTGGTCATTGGTGCTGATGTTAAAGAAAAACTGAAAGTGAAGAAGACAAAAATTGAAGAGTACCCAAATCCTCAGCTAAATGTTTAAATCTTGGAGATGATGAATGCTACGGACAGAAAAAAATACAGAATTCTTAATTTCTTATCGGATTCTCCCAGAGCAGAAACGGATGTTTTCAGGGCACGTGGGTGGCTCGGTCGGTTATGCACCTGCCTCTGGCTCAGGTCAGGATCCCAGAGTCCTGGGATCAAGCCCTGTGTTGGGTTCTCTGGTCAGTGGGGCACCTGCTTCTCCCTCTCCCATGCCTCTCCCCTCCCCCGCTCATGCTCGCTTGTTCTCTCAATAAGCAAAATCTTAAAAAAAAAAAAAAATCCAAAGTAAAATAAACAGATGTTTTCTTATTCTTTGATTCCGTCTCAATATTTTGTTATAATAATTTTCAAGGTAGCAGGAAGAGGGATCAGAACCGCTCAGGGAACACCTCCGTACCCACCACTGAGGTTCTACGACCTCATTTTGACCCAGATGCCCCTACCCGAGGTAGGACATCCCGCTGAGGACAGCAAGGATAACCTAAGAAGCAGGTACCTTATTTCCAAGTCAACATACTCTTTTTTGCTCTTTAGGTAAAAAATACTCCTGGAGGGGAGCCTGGGTGGCTCAGTGGGTTAAAGCCTCTGCCTTCGGCTCAGGTCATGATCCCAGGGTCCTGGGATCCAGCCCCACATCGGGCTCTCTGCTCCACAGGGAGCCTGCTTCCTCCTCTCTCTCTGCCTGCCTCTCTGCCTAGTTGTGATTTCTCTCTGTCAAATAAATAAAATATTTAAAAAATATATATATTCCTGGAAAAAAGGAGGCTCCTCTGCTACTTGAAAAGGTAAAAGACAAATATTCCCTCATTAAAACTGACTCCTGTGATTTCAGGCAAGAGAGAGAGGGCCTATGTTTTCTACATGGGCACATTTTCCTGTTTCTCACATGTTTCATGGGTACAAATGAAGTTTAATGTAAGTCCAGACATTTTATATATAAGACCACAGAATACGACTCCTCGGTCAATTCTACAGAGCATTTTGCTAGAAGCCTAAAATATGCTGCTTCGATCCATGACAAACTGTAAAGAGAAGCCAGGAACTGGTGGGAATGATGTTTTTCTTAACAGCTGGGTAGGGATGTGAGAGTCACACCGGATCTCCGGGTGCTGTCACTGTTTTGTGTTTAGTCTCCACGATGGTTACGAAGCTATTATTTATAATCATTTGTATTCAACATAAATACTATGTGCTCTTCTGCTGGCATACACCACTACCCAGTTAAAAAGGATAGGGAAGGGGCGCCTGGGTGGCTCAGCGGGTTAAGCCTCTGCCTTCGGCTCAGGTCATGATCCCAGGGTCCTGGGATGGAGCCCCGCATCGGGCTCTCTGCTCAGCACGGAGCCTGCTTTCTCTTCTCTCTCTCTTTCTCTGCCACCTCTCTGCCTACTTGTGATCTCTGTCAAATGAATAAATAAAATCTTAAAAAAAAAAAAAAAGGTACGGAAGAGACATTTGACAAGATGGAAATAAAATACCAAGACTAGGGGCGCCTGGGTGGCTCAGTGGGTTAAGCCACTGCCTTCGGCTCAGGTCGTGATCTCAGGGTCCTGGGATCGAGTCCCGCATCGGGCTCTCTGCTCAGCGGAGAGCCTGCTTCCCTTCCTCTCTCTCTGCCTGCCTCTCTTGTGATTTCTCTCTGTCAAATAAATAAATAAAATCTTAAAAATACCAAGACTATTCAAGGTGAAATTATTACTTTGTTAAATTATGTCCTGAACTCAGCAATGTAGGGGCGCCTGGGTGGCTCAGTGGATTAAGCCGCTGCCTTCGGCTCAGGTCATGATCTCAGGGTCCTGGGATCGAGCCCCGCATCGGGTTCTCTGCTCCGCAGGGAGCCTGCTTCCTCCTCTCTCTCTGCCTGCCTCTCTGCCTACTTGTGATCTCTCTCTCTGTCAAATAAATAAATAAAAAAAAAAAAAATCTTTAAATTATGTCCTGAACTCAGCAATGTAAACCTGAGAGCATGTGTTTTAGTCCACACAGGGGGGAGCCAGAACACGCTTCTAAATATAGTAACTTTTAGTTCCAAAAATAAGAATCATATGAAGTTTCTAAGAAATATCTATTTTTTAAAAGGTCTGTATAATCTCCATGGATGATCAGAGTAGGCACCTGACCTTTAAAAAAAAAAAAAAAAATCAAACAAAAGTGTATGTTTTCGAGTGGGAATAAGAGCTAACGGCCCCCTTCCTGCTTTAGGCAGATAAAGTGTCATCCCTGCTCTGTGGATAGAGCAGAAAAGCTCACAGTAAATTCTTGTCCAAAGTAAGGGCGCTGAGTAGCAGGACAGCAGGTGTCACCTGCAAATTCATCCCAAGAAGGGACGCCAGAGAAGAGGCAGGTTGTCTGTCCACGGCCTGTTGCCTGGGTCCTGGGAAGCCTGGGAACTGGTTATCTCAATGTCCTTAATCACGACACTCCCCCTAACACAAAGCTTTAGTCACTGACAAGTATGTATATCCCATCATGCTTTCCTTGGTGATTTTTTTTTTTAAAGGCTTCAAGAAATTTCAAAAAAATTACCTTATGAAGAACTTTTTTTTTTTAAAGATTTTATTTATTTATTTGACAGACAGAGATCACAAGTAGACAGAATCACAAGTAGGCACAGAGTCAGGAAAAGAAGCAGGTTCCCTGCTGAGCAGAGAGCCTGATGCGGGGCTCCAACCCAGGACCCTGGGATCATGACCTGAGCCGAAGGCAGAGGCTTTAACCCACTGAGCCATCCAGGCGCCCCCACTTTATTTTTTATTTTTTTAATTTTATTTATTTGAGAGAGAGAGCACAAGCAAGGGGAGTGGCAGGCAGAGGGAGAGGGAGAAGCAGGCTCCCCGCCGGGCAGGGGGAGCTGGATGTAGGACTCGATCCCAGGACCCTGGATCATGACCTGAGCCAAAGGCAGTCAGTCGCCCAACCAACTGGGCCACCTACGTGCCCTTAATAAGCACTTTAAAGTGAGAGAAAGAAAAGAGAAAAAAGTACCTTTTGTATTTTCTTAAGGAGGCAGTAAAAAAGTTATTAAACACAAGGATGGGCCTTGGAGTCAGACAAACCTGGGTCTGAATCCCCACCTTGGGCAAGTGACTTAACCTCTCTGAGCCTCAGATTCCTCATCTGTAAAAGAGGAATAATAACAGTGCCTCCTCCGTAGAGCTGCTGGGAGGATGAACAGAGGTAACAACCGCGTGTAAGCACACCACACCCATTCCAAGGGCTCCATTATTACTAATGGACAGACTATTGTTACGGACCAGGCCCAAGATTAGGGATTTCATTTGCATGAGAAAGAAAACAAATTTAAAAAACCCTCTCCCTTATGGCCACCCTCTAAAGGGAGCCACAGAAAAGAAGCATCATAAATGAGTACAGAGCAGTGTTGGAAAGGACAAGTGTCAAGGGGAAACCAGCAGGAGGAGGGAAGGGAAAGAAGCTGCATTTAAAACAGGGTGAATGGAGGAAGCTTTGCTGAGAATATGACATTTGAGCAAAGGCTTGAAAGAGGAAGATATTAATCACTGGCTTCTGAGGGATAAGCATTCCTGCCAGCGGGTACAGTCAGAGTAGAGCCTAAGGCCTGATCATTTCTAGGAGCAGCGAGGTGGCCTCTGTGGCTGGAGTGGAAACAGGAGCCAAGGTCAAAGAGGAGACTGCAGCCAGACTGTATGGCCTTGCAGACCAGGAAGGGCTGGAGCTTTTGCTCTGAGGCAGATAGGAAGCATCCACAAGCTCTCAATGAGCTATTAATTCCTATGGTCACTAAATTTAAAGACCATGTAAAAACTGTTGGGCAAAATAACGTATGCTGAAAGAGATCAGAACAGTGGATGCAAGGATGGGGGACACTGAGGGGAAAAACATAGAGAATCTTGGTAGAGCGTGGGATACACAGGTGCGTGCATTTGTCAGAACTGATCAAACTGCTTATTTAAGACCTGTGCATTTCACTCTAAGCAAATTATACCTTAATTAATGAAAGCTGCTTAGAAAAGGGGCAGTGATTCTTACAAATTAACGATAAAAGATTATTTGTACAGTGCTTCCAAAGCACTTTTATGTTTAAAAAAATGATACTTGTAATAACTCTATGAGATAGGGGCCATCACTATTCACTCCTAGATGATTAAAGACAAGATCCAGGAGTTAAGAGGGCTAAGGTCATCAGCCTGTAAGTGGGTGCTGAGACCCTATCCAACGTCCTACCCCAAACACGGGCTGTGGTTGTGATATGAAGAACGGGGCCAGATGGGAAGGTCACTGAACGCCATTGACCCTTGGTGAACACATCTCTAAAATCCTACCAGCGTCCTAAATGATCACCCGTGGTCCTTCTAGGTACAGAATTCTGTGCTTCTCCTGAGTGGCTCAGTGGGTTAAGCCTCTGCCTTCGGCTCAGGTCACAGTCTCAGGGTCCTGGGATCAGCCCCACATGGAGTTCTCTGCTCAGCGGGGAGCCTGCTTCCTCCACTCTCCCTGCCTGCCTCTCTGACTACTTGTAATCTCTATCAAATAAATAAATAAATAAATCTTTAAAAAAGAAAGAAAGAAAGAAAGAAAGAATTCTGTGCTTCTAGCACACTCCAAATGGGAGGCAGCATGGGATTAAAGAGGCGGCAGGGTGGGGACAGCCAGGCAGATGTGGGTTGGAATGTGGGTCTTGTCACTCACACTGGACATTCACAAAGTCACTCCTTCTCAGAGACATGATCAGCTAAGAAGTGGGTAACAATACCCGCCTTATGGGTTTGCTATGGAGAGGGCTACTGCATTCGAGTGACTGATACGTAGAATGCCTAAATTATTATTCCTATATTCAAAATGCCTTTGCAAATTCACCCTTTACACTGTAAAGATAAATCCAATGAAGATTACTCAAAGAGAAGACATACCTGAAAAGAAACTGCCCCATCACTATTGTGAACAGAAAAGGATTTTTCTCCCGTTGCCTAAAAAAAACACAAAAAACACAACCTGTTTTAGGATGATACTGGCAGAAAATGTATACTAATAAAAAAAATTAAAACAAACAAAAGCACATCCTTCTTAAATCTTCAATTTGCTGACCTTCGAAAGCTCTCTGGAAATAAAATTCACCATCCTTTCAAGATGTCTGTGATCCCCTTCCACAGAGAGAGAAACTTCCTCACTCACTTCCTTTTCTCAGCGGTCTCTTCTGCCCCCAACTAGCCCCGTATTCCCTGCCCCCCACCCCCGATCCCCCTGGAGCGTGTCTCCATTCTTACAGCTTCGGGAGGACTACGGATGCCAACCGAGGTCACATCCTGACACTTCACCTGGACACCATTCCCCATTTCAAATGAGCCGCGTATTATTGTCACTGGTCCAATGGACTAACACCAGGAATGAGAAGGAAAGACCTACACCCAACACCATGGATGAACTCAAAAGAATTACGCTGAGTCAAAGAAGACGAAGAGAGCCGTGCTGAATAGGGAACTTGCGTAAAGTTCTAATCTCTCATCTACAGAGGCAGATCAGTGGTTGGTTGAGGACGGGAGGAAGATGGAGGGGCAAGAGAAACTTGTGGGGTGATGAATATGTTCACCGTTTTGTGGTGGTGGTTGCTTCACTGGTGGACACTCAAGTCAAAACTTAGCAAACTGTCACTTTAAATATGTGTAAGTTACTGGATGTCAATTACACTTCAACACAGCTGTAAAAACAGAATACTGCCATCTGGATGCCCCCTTACTGAAAAATCAAGATATCCCAACCCAAAATGTTCCCAATTTTTTCCTTCTGCTATTTCTACCATCTATTCTTCTACTGAAACAAAAACAAGCAAAAAAATCTACTTCCTTCCTCCCCCACCCTCAACACCGCCCCCATTCTTTATCCACATTCCAAGACTCCAAGTCCTCCTGGCCCTAAATCTGTACCATCACACCCGTGTTCTTCCTGGTCCTCCTAATTTCACTGTCTCTCTCTCTGAGGCTGCTCTGCCCATGACTTTCAGAACATCTGCCCCAAGCACCACCTGCATCACAGTCCTTCCTGATCAAGAACTCCTGACGACTTCCTATTTTCTGTGCCATCGATGAATACTCTCTGGTGTCTGGGCCTTTATTATCTAAGATCCCTCTCTCTGCTCCCAAAGACACACCTTTTACTTCCCATAGGCCAGAACCAAGGATCTGTCATGTTCGTTCCCATTTCCAGTCTTTGCTTATGACATTCCTTCCTCTTTCCCCAAACAAATCCGCCAGACTCCAAGTCCTGACTCCTCCCCCTCCCGAGGGCTCCCCCTCACTGTCTGATCCTCTACTATGCAAGTGATGTACAACTCAGAACTCAATGCTACTTTGAAATTCTTCCAACCTGGTAACATTTCCTCTCTAAACAGACAGCAACCCCCGGCGGATTAGGCATGTGTACGTGTGTCCCTTTATGTCATGTACGTATGTAAATATAGCCCCACTCCCCCTCACATCCCCACACACATACATTTACATATCCATCCACACACATACACACATATGTACATATACGTCCAGGAGAGCTGGAAACAGGGGGTGGTCGGTTCTTACCTTTGAATCTACTGTGTTTCTTTTAGATTTTCCACTGTCTAGAAGCAGAAACATTTAGAAAATATTACTGCACGATTCAGCTTGTATCTGATTAGTGTCATTTTCTGAGGCTCTAGCTTGTCTAATGTCAAATACTTCGAGCTAACGGAAGGTGAGGCCATGTGATATCTTGTACACTGACAACTCCTTAGATTCCAAAATAATTCTTGAGCCGCAGAAGCAGCAAACTGGAGTGTGTTACGTGATCAGTGCTCTCTAATAAAGGATCAGTGCTCTCTAATAAAGGATCAGTGCTCTCTAATAAAGGATCAGTGCTCTCTAATACAGTCCCAACAGGGAAATCATCTCTGAATAACCCCATGTCTGTTATTGCCAGAGAGGCCGCATGGAGTGACCTTCCTCATTCTCTGAGTTATCCCGCTTGAGAACAGATCATTGTTTTAAAAGACATAGATAACATTTATTTACACACATGGAAAAATTAACGGCAAATAATATTAGCACAATTCATACTTTCTTTCCCCCCACAGCAAGGTGTGCTAAGACCGCTAATGGCTTCCTTCACGGAACAGAGAGGGCGTCTGTGCCTTATTCTCACTTACTCTCACTTGAGACACCCTTCATAGGGAAGACAGGATTTCAAACTCCCTGCGGGAAAGAGCTTCAGAATAAAAGAAGGAAAAGAGCACTTTCCATGCAGTGCGTGCATATGAGGGCGAGAAAGGAACGGTGTGCAGACACTAAGCTACACCACCCCACAGATGAAACATTTCTGCATGTCTTTTAATCTGGGTTAGAGTTTTGATAGGCTGAGAAAAAAATGTATAAATAATACAATGAACAGTGAGTTTTCTTTGAAGAACTAAACTATTAGACAAAGCTGACAGTTAATAAAAGAGGCAATAAATATAAACTAGCCAATCAACGTCTGGAGATAAAGTGCAGCCTCAGTAGTGAGAAGGAAAGCAAAACCAAGAATATCCTTCTCACCTTTTACTTTGGGATTAACACAAACACACACCAAAACCCCAGTTCAGGCTACGACATGGTGATGTGGGCACTATGCCTACAGATTTCCCAAAAGGAGCATCGATTCATACAACGCACTGGAAAGGAACTGAACATAGGCACCACTATTCTCCAAAGCATTCATACCCTTTTACCAAACATTTCAATTCTGGGAATCTATCCTAAACAAGAAAGTTCTAGACAGGACCAAAGTTCTACAAATAAAGAACTCCCAATGCGGCAGTATTTATAATAGCAGACAGTGGAAATATGTCTTCTTAAGGGGGAAGCTTGAGCAAATTACAGTTTCCACCTAACAGGAGGGCTGGGAAGAATGAGCTGTGTGCAAGTTGAGTGAACAGGGATGCTTGGAAACTTACAAACACGACTATGAGTTTCTCTTGCTTGCTCTGCTTTCTCTCTCTCAAATAAATTAATTTTAAAAATCTAAACAGAAAAACAGAAATCAAACATTCCAGACCAAGAGCCCAGAAGGAATACAGATTACTCAAGTTCTTATGCTGCAAGGACGAAGGAACGACTTTTCTTTTCCCCACCTTCCCCCCAGTTTCCACCTTTTTAACGGTTACATAATTTTGTATGACCCCCCAAAATAACATCAATGCTGTGACTGTGTGTGTTTTTACTTGGGGACAAAAAAGGATCTACAGAGCAGGGCAGGGAAGAAGATGCTGTTCTGTGCCTGACAGCCGACCTTGTTTCGGCTCAGTCTGGTTGCCCGCTGAAACGGGGTTAGCCCCGGGCTCCTGGCTCTGGCCGAGGACCTTCTCATCCTTGCTGAAGACGATCTTTGGTAACTGCGTCCCAGCTTCTGGTGGGGCTCTTACTCTCACCCTACATTCAAAATGAGAGAAAAGAAAAGAAGTTAAGGTAATGCGATGGTCATCTGAGTGCCAGGTGTTACACACTGTCTCAGTATCCACACCCATCATCTCAGACAGTCCTTGTGAGCCCCTGGTGTAGACTCTACGAGCTCCTCTGTGCACCTGCTGAAATGCGGACTCGGGAAGGTTAAGAACTTGCTGAAGAGTGGGTGAGGCGGGAAGCAGCCAGGTGAGGACCCAGCATTCAGCATTCTCACTCTGAAGCTTACGCCCCTAGCAACCACACGGTTGTGATGGACATATTTTCCCCCTCAGCGTCTATAAGGTGCCCAACAAGGGGAACGGAACAAGGGGCAAAAAACCCAGTAAGACGTTAAAAGTGAACTTGAGGGGGGCATGGGAGAGGCAGCAGGCACAAGCAGAGGCCTGCTGGGATGCACTTCCTCTCTTCTCTCTTCTTAAAGAGCCCATCCTGCCAGGGAGGGGCAGGGGAGGCCCCAAGCCTGAATGGACACGTGAGCTGAGCTAGCACGGTCAAGCTGGAGGGGAGCACTTCTAGTCCCGCCTCATGGAGGACAGGCCTCCCCCTCTCCCTGAATGTCAGCTGGCTGTAAATAATGAATTTACTCTGTTGAACACGCCATGCTATTTCAAGCTGCTCTGCCTTTGCCTTCAATGCTCTTCCCTTATTCACCTGGTGAAGTCCACTCACTTGAAGGCTGGCTCGGCCGAGAGCTGCCTCAGGCAACTCAGCCTTGCCTTCTCTCCTCCGCAATTCACCAGTGTTTCTGCCCCACTATCTCGCTCTACTGCTGGGATCATCTGTACTGGTGTTTGGCCTCCCCTGGCCATCTCCAAGCTCCTGGGGAGTGGTACCTCCGTCTCCCCCACCATGTTCTTAACCTCCAGCACTCAGCACAGTATTTATTTAGCACATGGCGGACACTTGGTAAATGTTAGCTTAACTACCGAATTCCCTGTAACTTTACTTGAGGATGGAGGTGAAGGAACATGAGAATTACTTACTCACTTCTGGAGATGTCTAGGATCAGAAGGGTGACAGAGACAGACTGCTTTTTTAAAATACAGTAATTCACATCTTCATCCTGAGGAAGAAGACCCATCTTATTCACTCACACTAGAACAAGGCAAATAAATGATCCAACCTCCAACCCAAACAACACAACCGTGCCCACAGCTCAGACGTGCCGGGTAGTCCAAGCAGGCACCACCGCAAGAAAAGAGCATAGACAGAAGCAGGGTGCTCTCACCCAGTGTCCTGGGCTCACATGAAGGGAGTGATGAGGTCAAACGTGTAGTGCTCACCAGATAAGAAGAAAATCCGTCGTTCTTTGTGCGGTCCAGGCTGAATCCAATCTAAGAGGGGGCGAAAAGAGGAGAGGTAAACACCGACACGATGCTCTGGCATCCATACCTTTCTTACTCGAAGAGCAGAAAAAGTGATTCTTTGACCTAGGCTTCTCGTGGTTTTCTTAGCATTCGTTTTGTAAAAGGGATCGCTAATTACTAAAATTATTGAAGAATTACACCTTATGTGTTAAAAGTAAAACTATTTCATGCCTGTTTACAACTTCGATTTTCTCCATATTCCGAGACTTCGTATTTAAGTGTGGGGTGAAGCTCCCATCTGAGCAACAGAGAAGGGTAAAGCCCTTGACCTCCTGGGGAGGCACTTACAGTTGTGTCCTTGTCTGTGGCTCCCGCAGGGTCATTTACGGAAAGGCTGCTGACATTAACCACCATGTACCCGTCTTTGAAGAATCCAAAGGTGTTCAGGTGAACCTTATGCCTCACATCGTCCTGAAAAGATTTGGAGTGGTGTAATTAGTAATAGGGAGACGTTAACCTGATTATTTAAACTATTTATTTGCTTGAAAAGTATGGTGCCTAGCTAACTAGTCACTGTTTCATATACGTGGCAATACATGTGATATACACACCTTATCTTGCGCCACAAGCTGAAAAAGACCCATCAGAAATTCATAAGATAGCAACAGTTTTGAAGAAGGAAGTACATGATAGATTGAGTTCATTCCCATGCATACATAAGGGTCCCAGGATTGACCTGGTGATCAAGTGGAATGGGAACTCCAGGGAAAGAGGAACAAGGTTTTCATCATGCTCACAAGCTTTCTGCTGGCAAAGGCCTGGAATCCAGCAGGCACTCAAAACATGGGGAGGGGGGAGGTGAGGGGAGAAACGGCCAAAGCTGCCCCCGGAATACACTCCTCTTTATAAACCTTCTTCTGAGTTTTATGAACCTGGCTCCTCCCACTGCAGGATGATAAGGGATACTGACATTACTCTTCTGATCCATAATACAATTTTTTTTTTTTTTTACATTTGCATCTAAACATGATGTTTCATCTGACAGGTCTTCAAGAAACAAAGCCTTATGCAAAAGGAATCCAGGAACTAGCCAGCTGGAGACAGATCTCTGGGACAGAGGATAATCCTGAGATTTGCTGAAACTGAGCACGTGGGCAAATGCCTACTACAGCGGCTTGAAACGGCCTCAAAGTTGTGATTCCAATCTCAACTAAGCCCATAAATTTCAAGGCCGAGAGAAGCATATTAGTGAATACTTCTCAAGTTGAGGCTCCCCCGAGACACGTTCTGCTGTGTAAAGTCATGAGTTTTATTTTTATTTTTTTAAGATTTTTTTTTTATTCATTTGAGAGAGAGAGAAGGAATGAGTTGGGGAAGGGAAGAGGCAGAAGGAGAGGGAGAAGCAGGACCCCGCTGAGCCGGGAACCTGACACGGGGCTGGATCCCAGGACCACGGGATCAAAACCCGAGCTAAAGGCAGACGATTACCCAAATGAGCCACCCTGGGGACCAAGTCATGAGTTTTATATAGAGAATCATTTGCCTAAATGAGAGCACCTTCGCTAAGTCCGCAATAAGCTAACAGTTGTGAAGTAGCTCCTGAATGCCAGGTGCCAAGCTAAGCACTTTTCCAAAACCTGCATTTGGTTCTGCCTCAAATCTGCAAAGTCATTTTTGCTGCTGTTTGCATCTTGCTCGTATCTGTTAAATTCTACCCTTTGAGGGCACCTGGGTGGCTCAGCAGGTTAAGCGTCTGCCTTCGGCTCAGGTCATGATCCTGGGGTCCTGGGGTCGAGCCCAGCATTGGGCTCCCTGCTCGATGGGGAGTCTGCTTCTCCATCTTTCTCTGCCGCGATCCCTGCTTGTGCTTGCACGCTCTGTCAAATAAACAAAATCTTTAAAAAAAATCCTACCCTTTGCTTCTTTTGGTTGTAACCATCTGACAACACATCGAGATGCTCTGGGGACTCCAGCTCTGCTCTTTGGCTGTCTCCGCTGGCCTTCCCAGCAGGCTGGGTCTTGGTGTGAGTGGGGATTTTCTCTTTCTAGACATGGGTCTCCAGAACAGCAGAGGGAGTCTGATCGCAAACCCCAAAGCCCTCTGAGGAGAAGCTGTGGATCAGATCTTTGGCAGACAAATCGTAAACTGTAACCCCCTACACAGCTAAAACAGACATTTACGGCCATTAGGAGGGTTATGTTTCGCAGTCCACTCTTCTTTTTTTTTTTTAATATTTTATTTATTTGACAGAGAGAAATCACAACTAGGCAGAGAGGCAGGCAGAGAGAGAGGAGGAAGCAGGCTCCCCGTGGAGCAGAGAGCCCGACGTGGGGCTCGATCCCAGGACCCCAGGATCATGACCTGAGCTGAAGGCAGAGGCTTTAACCCACTGAGCCACCCAAGTGCCCCCGCAGTCCACTCTTCTATTCAAGGAATACAGCTCTGAGAGTCCTATAATATTAAGGGCTATGGAGAGGGACATGGTTCCAGCACTTCCCCCCACCCCTCAATCCCATCCAAGTCTGTGGCTCCTGCTCCCAGCCAACTGCTCATACTCCAAGGCTCTAGGGGCCAAGTTTCCACAGCGTCGCAGGGCAGCCCTGGCTTGTGTTCTTTCACCCACTAAGACTGCAGCTCCCCACCCGCCCACCCTTG